>NW_028242038.1:0-350789 GCF_964263255.1 Lissotriton vulgaris | reverse complement strand
GAAGACTTTCACCATCCTGACGACATCAGCCCAGCAGCAGGAGCTCTTCCCCTTCCCTCCCCGACTGGACGTCTTCTATACCTCGGACTTGGCCGAAAGAACACCATCGGCCCCCCTGGGTTCAGAGACTTGTTATCCCCACCTACCTGTGTCTGCAATAAAACTCGCTAAATATAGCGCACTATATCTGGCCTCCCCGCCTGTTATTCCGGCCCGCCGAATCCCACACCCCACAAGTGGTGTCAGAAGTGGGATTTCCCGGAGGCATGGAGGCCGCAGTCAAGAAGCTGGAAAGATTCCTGAAAACCGCGGAGGACGACCGAGGCCAACTTCACGATGTCCTGAAAGGGCAAGGAACAGCCCAGGACCAGGCCCTAGGGAAACTCACAGAGGCAATGGGACAGCAGAGGCCTCTGGCTCCCTTACCGTCGGTCGTTTTACAAAAGTACGTCGCGGGGGAAGACCCCGACTTCTTTTTCACGAATTTTGAAAGACTGGCTCAAGCGGCAAACTGGCCTGAAAATCGCTGGGGTCATTATTTGGGTCCATTGTTGACCGGGGAGTTGCAATCTGCCTATCAACAGGCCAACCTACAGGGACAGACGCCGTATGCCGACATTAAGACGTGCATCCTCGAGCGTCTGGGGATAGACGAGGAGTCCTATAGGATCCGCCTAAGACAAGTCCGTGAGGGACCCCAAGAAACTCCTCGGGCCCTCTCTTATCGCATCCAGGACCTAACCTCCCGGTGGTTGAAAACCCCTACGTCTACTAAGGAGGAAATAGTCGCCAAAATAAACCTGGAACAATTCCTCGCCTCTCTTCACCCAGGCACCCAAAAATGGGTGCGGCAGCATGCCCACCTGACGCTCGAACGGGCAGTCGAGATAGCCAGCGCCTACAGCAAAGCCCAAGAAGTTCAGAAGATAAAAGAAGAGCACCTCCATCGGGGGGCCCATGGAAGTCACATCCGCCCCCCTCGACCACCTGTTCCCCGAAGATCGGATCCTGTTCCTTTCATGCCCTATCCGATGATGCCTCGACCAAACCCACCCGGACCCCAATGTTACCACTGCGGTGGTTTTGGACACATCGCCCGTCATTGCCCGCAGAAGGAGGAGCCCATGGAAGTCGGGGTGACGCGGAATTATGAGTGTCTTACCGCAGGAGTCTCACCCCCACCGTTTAGGTGTCCGGTGAAAAGCAACAACTACCCCCTGATGGCACTGGCCGACACCGGGTGCAGACACAGCGTGGTGCGACCTCAGGACATACCGAAACCCGTCGGCCCTATCACAGGGGCAGTAGCCAACAAGTGCGTCCATGGAGACACCAAAAGCTACCCCACAGCAAGAGTCACAGTACAAACTAGTACCGACCACGGAAGAACCCTGAATGTAGGACTGATCCCAAACTTGCCAGAACAGGCAATTCTGGGAAGCGATTACAGTGGTCTCCCCCTTCTCCTAAGGGACACTACCAATTCCCTGGAACAGTGGTGGAAGGAAGCCCCCTTTTCACAAAACCAAACCTTGAGTCCCTCTCCCGAGAAACAGACCAAAACCAAAAACCAAAAGAAAAAGGAAAGAAGAAGGTACACCGAAGCATATCCGGTACAAGAGGCACAGCATCCCTGGGAAACGGACCGCGAATTCCGAGCCGCACAGCAAGAAGATCCCATCCTTCAGAACGCCTGGGGGCAGGCCCATGACAACGAGGACCCGCTGCATGTAGGTCCCTACTTCTTCCGGTCTAGAGGCCTGTTGTATCGAAAAGCGGACCCCCAGAAACCTCCCCAGTTAGTTATTCCGGGTCCATTCCGGGACAAGGTGTTGTTCCTCGCACACAGCCATCTCCTGGGCGGCCACTTCGGGGAAGAAAAGACAGGACAGGCAATACTCGAGAAATTCTACTGGCCTGGAGTGTATAGCCAAATTAAACAATATTGCAAGGAGTGTGCCATCTGTCAAAGGAATAGCCGCTACCGACCCCCGAAGGCACCTCTCCGCCCCCTACCGCTCATAGACATACCCTTCAGCCGGGTAGGAAGGAACCTTATCGGGCCCATGTTGCCCTCCAGGAGCGGTTGTAGGTATGCCTTGGTGGTGGTGGACTATGCTACGCGCTTCCCGGAAGCCGTCGCCCTGAAACATCCCACCACCCAGAATATAGCGAAAGCCCTGGTGTCTATCTTTGCACGGGTGGGATTTCCACGAGAGATTTTAACTGACCAAGGAACCCCATTTGTGTCCGCCTTGATGCGCCAAGTATGCTCTCAGTTAGGAATCAAGCAGCTGAGAACCTCGGCGTACCACCCCCAAACAGATGGGCTAGTGGAACGCTACAACGCCACCCTAAAAGCCACTCTGAAAAAACTATTGGATTTGGAAAGCAAGAGGTGGGAGGAGATGTTGCCCCTGGCTCTGTTCGCTATCCGGTGCAAGACCCAAAGCAGCACCGGATATTCCCCATATGAACTGTTGTATGGGAGACCTCCCAGAACTCTCTTAGATATGGCCCGCGAAGCTTGGGAGGCAGAACCCGACCGTACGCACAAGTTACTACTTGTGTAACGATATATCTGTAAGAGACATTAGTTAGTGATAGATTCCTTACCTTAGAATATCCCCAGGCGTCAGACTGGATCCGGAAACTTTTGCGTAGCAATACCCCTGCGCGCCGGCAGGCGTCGTCTGCGGCTCCGCGTCCGTCGTCGGCGTCGTGAGCGCCGGGATGACGTCGTCGGAGTACTTAGACGGCGCCCATGCGCGCTGACGTCAGTTCTGACACACAGCTTTTCCGCGCCAGATACGCAGAGCCATGATAGAACTAACACTGGTGCCATGAAACTAGGGCCCTGAAAGGGGATGACCTTAACCCTAGATATCGGTTCGCAGAACGGGGAGGATGGGTGGGTCGGTAAGGAATCTATCACTAACTAATGTCTCTTACAGATATATCGTTACACAAGTAGTAACTTGTGCATCTGAAAGAGACACGTTAGTGATAGATTCCTTACCTTAGAATAGATACCCCAGCAATACCAACCCCGGTGGTGGGTCTGCGAACCAATATCACACCAGAAAGTCCTGGAGGACGGAACGGCCAAAGAAGCCATCCCTCCTGACTTGACTGTCCAGGCAGTAGTGTCTTGCGAACGTGTGCAGCGAGGCCCACGTAGCTGCCTGGCAAATGTCCTGCAGGGGGACACCGCGGCCCAGGGCAGTTGTCGTTGCCGTGGCCCGAGTGGAGTGAGCCCGCAATCCAGCCGGGGGCTCCTTCCTCGCCATGGAGTAACATGCTTGGATACACAAGATGATCCACCTAGAGATGGTCCTCTTGTGCACAGCCTTACCCTTCTTTGCGCCCACGTAACCAACAAAGAGTTGGTCATCCACCCGGAATTGGCGTGTGCGATCTAGGTAGTAGGAGAGCGCACGTTTTGGATCCAGACGGTGGAGCCTCTCTTCCTCCTTCGAGGGATGCGGAGGCGGAAAGAAAGTGGGCAAGGTAATGGACTGCCCGATGTGGAAGGCCGTAACAACCTTGGGCAGAAAGGAAGGTCGTGTACGTAACACCACCTTGTCAGGATGAACAGACAGGAAAGGTGGAGAAGAAGAAAGAGCCTGGAGCTCACTCACTCTCCTGGCAGAGGTGATGGCAACCAGGAAGGCAGTCTTCAGAGTAAGGAGACGAAGAGGACAGTTATGCAGTGGCTCAAAGGGAGCACACATCAGATAAGTGAGAACAAGATTCAAGTCCCACTGGGGCATCACGAAGGGAACAGGAGGGAACATGTGCGTGATGCCCTTCAGAAATCTACTTACAATAGGGGACTTGAATAAAGAAGGCTGATCTGGTAGCCTCAAGAAGGCTGATAGAGCAGAAAGGTACCCTTTAAGAGTGCCCAGAGCAGAGCCCTGCTGGGCAAGGGAAAGAAGAAAGAGCAGCACTTCCGAAAGGGGTGCCGAGAGAGGATCCACAGCCTTTGCTGTGCACCATGCCACAAATCTGTTCCACCGGCAGGCGTATACCGACTTTGTGGAGGGACGCCTGGCTGCCAGAATGATATCACAGACTTCAGGAGGCAAGTCAAATGGCCTCAACTGCCGCCGCTCAATCTCCAAGCTTGTAGGTGGAGACTGGACAGGTTCGGGTGCAGGACCGTCCCCTGCTGCTGCGACAGAAGGTCCTCCCGAAGAGGCAGACGAATCGGGGGATCGACTGACATGCTGAGTAGCTCGGGATACCAGTATCTTCGTGCCCAGTCCGGAGCCACAAGGATGACCTGGGCCCGGTCGCGCCTGATCTTCAGCACTCTGGGCAGAAGTGGTATAGGCGGAAAGGCGTACAACAGACCGCAGCTCCACTCGCGACGAAAAGCGTCTCCGAGCGAGTGCCGCCTTGGAAATTCCAACGCGCAGAACTGATGACATTGCGCGTTCTCTTCTGTGGCGAATAGATCTAACCAAGGCTCTCCCCACTGCCGAAAGAGACCTTGCGCCACGTCCGAGTTCAGACGCCATTCGTGATCCATCATGCACCGGCGGCTGAGTTCGTCCGCCCTGGCATTCAGAGAGCCTGCCAGGTGTTGAACCACCAGGGTCACGCCCTGATGTTCCAGCCACTGCCAGAGGCGCAGAGCCTCCTGGCAGAGGGTCCACGACCCCACCCCGCCTTGCTTGTTGCAGTACCACATGGCGGTGGTGTTGTCGGTGAACACTTGCACTACGCTCCCCCGGACAGAGGGGAGGAATGCCTTCAGTGCTAGACGAATCGCCCGCAGCTCCAGAAGGTTGATATGGAGCCGGGACTCCGCCGGAGACCAGAGGCCTCTGATCTCCGCCTCTCCCATGTGGCCTCCCCAGCCCTGGAGGGACGCGTCTGTCACAACTACGTGCTCCGGTTGGGGTAGGGAGAGGGGTCTGCCACTGACCCAGTCCCGGTCCGTGAGCCACCACTGCAGTTGTCTCGCAGTGCCCTCCGAGATCAGGACATGATCGGACAGGTTGCCCTGATGCTGGGCCCACTGAAACTTCAGGTCCCACTGCAGAGCCCGCATCCGCCACCTGGCGTGACGCACCAGAAGGATGCAGGAGGCCATCAGTCCCAGAAGCCGCAGCGTCAACCTGACCGAGACCCGGGATAACGGCTGGAAGATGGGACCCAGAGCCTGAATATCCCGAACCCGCTGCTCGGGTGGGTAAACCCGAAACTGCGCCGAGTCGAGAACCGCTCCGATGAAGAGGAGCTTCTGAGAGGGACACAGGTGTGACTTCGGCACATTGATGGAGAACCCCAGCAAGTGCAGGAGGTCGGCCGTAGTCTGGAGGTGGCTGACGACTGTATGGGGCGAGCCCGCCTTCAACAACCAGTCGTCGAGGTAGGGGAAGACTGATACCCCCTGCCTGCGCAGATGGGCTGCGACCACCGCCATCACCTTCGTGAACACCCGTGGGGCGCTGGTAAGGCCGAAGGGGAGCACGGTAAACTGAAAGTGCTCTTGGCCTACCGTGAACCGCAGGTAACGCCGGTGGGCCGGCAGGACGGGGATGTGGAAATAGGCGTCCTGCAAGTCCAACGCTACCATCCAGTCTCCTGGGTCCAGGGCAGCCAGGACCTGAGCCAAAGTGAGCATCTTGAACCTCTCCGTCCGGAGGAAGCCGTTGACGTTTCGCAGATCCAAGATAGGGCGTAGGCCCCCTTTGCCCTTCTTGGGTACCAGAAAGTAGTGGGAGTAACAACCACGTCCTACTTCTGGCCCAGGAACGCGCTCGATGGCCCTCTTGGCCAAGAGGGCCGAAACCTCCTCTTGCAGAAGTTGCAAGTGATCCCCCGACACACGGTGGTATTGAGGTGGCATGGATGGAGGGGATGACTCGAAGGGGAGGGAGAAGCCCCTTTGGACAATTTGCAGCACCCACCTGTCCGAAGTGACTGTATGCCAGTGGGAGAGGTGATGGCGAACCCTGCCTCCCACAGGCGTCACATGGGCCTGAAAACTCGGACTAGGAAGGTTTTGAGGCAGGGGCTGCTGAGGGAGGTGTGGACTGGCCTCGCCGCTGGCCCCGACCACCGCCACGGCGGTTCCCACGTCCGCCACCGCGTTGCTGTACATTCTGCGGCGCGTGGCTGACGGTACGTGGTGGGGCGCCCCTTCCATGGCCACGAAAGGAGCGAAAGGCACCCGATTGCTGGCGTGGGGCCGTAAGGCCCAAGGACTTGGCCGTGGCCCTGGAGTCCTTGAAACGTTCCAGCGCATGGTCTGCCTTGTCGCCGAAGAGGCGACGGCCATCAAACGGCATGTCCAGGAGGGTGGCCTGGACATCGGCCGAGAAGTTGGCGGACCTCAACCAGGTGTGGCGTCGAACCGCCACCGTCGTTGCCATCGCCCTGCCCAGTGAGTCCGTAGTATCCAGCCCACACCGGATAGAAAAGCGTGCTGCATCTCGGCCGTCCGCCAGGGCTTGGCTGAGTTTAGCCTGGACCTCCTCCGGGCATCTAGGCAGCACCTCCGCAACCGTGTCCCACAGGGTGTGGGTGTAGCGGCCCAAGAGACAGGCGGTGTTCACAGACCGCAGCCCTAAGCTCACAGACGAGAAAACCTTCTTCCCGAACTGTTCATATCTCTTGGATTCCCTGTCGGGCGGAGCCGACGGGAATGCGGTTTGGGAGTTTGAGGCCTGGATGACCAGACTCTCGGGGGTGGGATGGGTGGACAAAAAGCATGGGTCGCCCGGTGCCGGGCGGTAGCGTCTGGCCACGTTCCTGTCCACAGGGGGGCCTGTGGCGGGCTTGGACCAAGTGCCCAGAAGAACGTCACACAAGGCCTCATTGAACGGCAGGAGGGGCTCCGCGGAGCCTGACTGCTGTTTGAGGACCTCGGTGAGGAGATTAGTCCTCACGGCCGCGACGGGGAGCTGAAGGTTTAAGGCCTTAGCTGCCTTCGTCAACACTACGCTGTAAGCAGAACCCGCCTCCGAAGCCACAGTCGGGGGCGACGTAAATCCAGTGTCTGGCGAGGTGTCAATACCACTGGCCTCCCCAAGCTCATATGTCCAGTCCTGCTGCGACTGGCAATCACGTGCCAGAGGGTCCTCGGACCCCTCCCATTGCTCCTCGTCACCTGGCTCCTGGAGACCAGGATTAACAGCCAGGGCCTCCTCGTGGAGATAAAAGTCTCCAAAGGCCGACGGAATCGGCGCCCAGCGGCGCCCTTCCGACTCCTGAGTAGGACCGTAGGAAACATTGGGGGCGGCAACCACATCGGCTGCCGGGGACGACACCTGAAGGGACGGCGCCGGCGAGGTCGTAAGGTCGACCGGCGAGGTCCCGGATCCGGAGCCGGATCCAGCGAGGTCGTGCGGCGCCGGGACCGAAGTCGCCAGCAGCGCCGGGGCCGAAGCACCCGACGTCGTCGGGGCCGAAGCGCCCGACCCGGAAGGACCTCCAGACGGAACCGATCGGCCCGAAGGCGCCACGGGAACCGACTGAGGAGGGAGGGCCCTCATGGCCATGAGGTACCTATAATGGAGATATAGAAAGATGACTAATCTTGGTGGAAATGGCGCTTCACAGTTTATAGGCTGATATCTACAGAGATGAATATATATGTCGTTGGGTGCCTAGGCATGGGTTGTCATCCTAACCCACCAATAATCTACAGATTAAGGTTATTCAGTACAGAACCTATCACACCAACATAAAAGATTCAACAAGGGCTTATAGTACAGTATTTCATGAAATTCCACAATTACGCAAATGAAGACAATTTAAGGTTCTTTTAATTTCAAAGGCTTTCCCTCAGTCCAGCCAACACGTGTTTCGTCGCTTGGGCGGAAACTCACGACTTCATCAGGGCTGATGTCAATTTCTTCTGGACTTATGTGCCTTCTGGCTGGTTATATTTCCGGCCCAGCCTTATGTGGCGTGGGCAATCCTTTCTTGTACACGGCACACGGAGTAAACTAAGAGTTACCGATCTGAAGCGTCCGCAATAACACAGACCAAGATCTTACAAGAAAGGATTGCCCACGCCACATAAGGCTGGGCCGGAAATATAACCAGCCAGAAGGCACATAAGTCCAGAAGAAATTGACATCAGCCCTGATGAAGTCGTGGGTTTCCGCCCAAGCGACGAAACACGTGTTGGCTGGACTGAGGGAAAGCCTTTGAAATTAAAAGAACCTTAAATTGTCTTCATTTGCGTAATTGTGGAATTTCATGAAATACTGTACTATAAGCCCTTGTTGAATCTTTTATGTTGGTGTGATAGGTTCTGTACTGAATAGCCATGAGGTACCTCTCGACCTCCTCCTGAGACGCGCCGTGCCCAGAGACCCGAAGGTGTGGGGCAGGCGGCTACGCTTGCGACTCCCGCGGAGCCGCGTGGGCGGTGTCGCCCGACTCCCCGGCCGCATCGTGCGAGCGTCGGGGCGGGTCGGAGGATCGATGGTGTCGCTCCGACCTCTCATGCCTCTTACCTGAGGACTTAGAACCAGACGAATGGTGTCCACTCCCGGAACGTCGATGACTCCGACCTCGCGACCTGTCCCTCGACCTCCCGTGGGACCGGGACCGGGACATGGAGCGGCGCGGGGCCGACTGCCTCAGCTCGAGACGCTTGCGGGACTGCTCCCGCCTAGCCTTCGACGTCAGGGCCCGGCAGTCGGAGCAGGATCGATCGTCGTGGTCGAGGCCTAAGCACTTCAGGCACCGGCGATGGGGGTCCGTGACCGACATGAGTCGGCCGCACTTCGAACAAGGCTTGAACCCGGGCATCCCTGGCACCGATAGTCGAGATAGTCGACTAAAGAGAAGATCAAAAGGATCAAAAATTTTCAGTCAAAAAGTGACTGGGGGTAGAGCTTCTTCCGGATCTGCGCTAGCTGGCGCGGAAAAAAGAAGAACTGACGTCAGCGCGCATGGGCGCCGTCTAAGTACTCCTACGACGTCATCCCGGCGCTCACGACGCCGACGACGGACGCGGAGCCGCAGACGACGCCTGCCGGCGCGCAGGGGTATTGCTACGCAAAAGTTTCCGGATCCAGTCTGACGCCTGGGGATATTCTAAGGTAAGGAATCTATCACTACCGTGTCTCTTTCAGATACGGCCCCTTCCCGAGTATGTTGACAATCTGAAGACCCACCTCACACAAATCCGAGACATTGTCCGACAGCACATGGAAAAGGCCCAAACCTCACAAAAACAACAGTATGATAAGGGAGCCAAGAAGAGGACCTTGGCTATTGGCGACCTGGTGTTGTTACTCCTACCATCCTCTGACCACAAGCTTCTAGGGCAATGGCAGGGACCATTCTCAGTCATCCGTCAGATAACCCCCGTCACCTACGAGGTAGAGACCGAGCCTACTAGAGGAGTCAGACAGATATATCACATCAATCTCTTGAAAAAATGGGAGGGGCCCCGACCCGTCCTATCAAGTGAACCGCTGGATACCCCCATGTCCTTTGAAGGATGCATAGATTCGGATCTACCCCATCAATGACAGAGGAACTAAAACATATGTTGTCCCCGGTACAGAACGTCTTCTCCTCCCTACCCGGACGCACAACACTAGTGGAACACGCCATCCAGACTGATCCGGGGGTAACCGTGAGACAACGGCCCTATCGGGTCCCGGAAGCACGCAGAAACATAATAAAGAAGGAAACAGAACAGATGTTGCAGATGGGCATTATCGAGCCGTCGGTTAGCAGCTGGAACTCTCCAATAGTCCTGGTCCCCAAACCCGACGGCTCGGTGCGGTTCTGCATTGACTTCCGAGCAGTAAACAAAGTTTCGCGTTTTGATTCATACCCCCTTCCACGGGTTGATGAGATGGTGGAACGGATAGGAGCCGCAAAGTACATTAGCACGCTCGACTTATGCAAGGGGTACTGGCAGATACCCCTGAAGGATGACGATAAACGGAAGACCGCCTTCTCTACCCCTGAGGGCCTGTTTCAGTTCCGAGTAATGCCTTTTGGCTTACACGGAGCCCCTGCCACCTTTCAGAGGGCCATGAATAGGGTCCTACAGCCCCACTCTCACTACGCTGGGGCTTATATAGATGATATAGTGATACACAGCAATTCCTGGGACCAACATTTGGAACACCTCAGGGCGGTGGTGTCCGCTCTGGGCAACAGTGGGTTTACCATAAACCCGGCCAAGACAACCTTGGCCGCACAAAGTGTCAAGTACCTAGGCTATCTTTTAGGGGAAGGCCTCATCCGACCCCAAGACAATAAGATAGAGGCCATCCGGTCCATACCTTTCCCTCAGACCAAAACCGAACTTAGGGCCTTTCTGGGACTTCTAGGGTATTACAGAAGGTTCATACCGAACTTTTCCCAAACAGCTGTTCCCCTGACGGATTTGCTAAAGAAAAGTACCAAAACAGAAGAGGCCCTAAGATGTCCCTCGGTTCCTTTACGACAGGCCTTCGAGGCTTTAAAACAGGCCCTCCTATCCAGACCAGTCCTTGTAAGCCCTGACTATAGCCAACCATTCATCCTCCAAACGGATGCCTCCGATCAGGGGTTGGGGGCCGTCCTGTCCCAGAGAGACCCATGTGGGAATGAAAGACCCATTCTATACATAAGCAGGAAACTCTATCCCAGAGAAATGAACTATGCCTGTGTAGCACAACTGAACATAGAAAAGGGGCCGAACAGGGTAATGCGGATTACCTCTCTCGCTTTCCCTGTTCTCCCACCCCCACAAGTAAGACAGCTAGGGAAAGGGGATGTGGAAAGGCTCCGGTACCTGCCTTAATGAAGAGACATCCTCGCGCGAGGATGGGTCCGTCTAACCTGGATTCATATTCATTCTCTCTCATTCTCTCATTCTCTCATTCTCTCATTCTCTCATTCTCTCTCCCTCTCCCTCTCCCTCTCCCTCTCCCTCTCCCTCTCCCTCTCCCTCTCCCTCCACCAAGGTCAGAACCCGGAAGACGGGCAACCGAATGCAGTCCTACATGAACCCAGAAGTCCCGCCCCCCGACTACATCCCGGAAGATATAAAAAAAAAAAAGCGAACCACAGCGAAGAGCGTTCCAACCCGCGGACTTGTGGCAGGAGGCAGCAAGGAAGGAACCGGAGCTGAGAGTGAGAAGCGAGGAGTCGGAGAACCAAGCGGAAGGAGCGGAGGAAGACGGCGACGTGTGGTCTGAGGACTGGTGGAGTCCTCAGGAGGTGGCTGGAGAGCGGCCGCAACTCACCAGGGAGTTGCGGCGGGCCACGTGAGTAACCGTCATCCGTCTCCGTGTGCCGCTTGTAGATAGTTGTAATTAGTGTAAATAATAGAGCGCTGCACCTACTTGAGCACAAGAGCACTGTATATATATGTATAGATAGACCCCCCCCCCCCCTTCCTGCACCTCGAGCACCCTGTCGACCCCTGGTTTCCCCTCTTGTTTGTCGCCCTCTTCCACCTCCCCGTTTTACCAGTCCCTCACTATCCATTTTCTGTGTCCCCACTTCCCGGTGTCGGTGACAGTTACAAATCACGAGAGGAGAGAAAGACTAACGGTCCTCTGTTTCTTCTCTCGCCCCAAACCTCAGAGGCCCTCAGAGACCCGACGGCACTACCGAAGACTTTCACCATCCTGACGACATCAGCCCAGCAGCAGGAGGTCTTCCCCTTCCCTCCCCGACTGGACGTCTTCTATACCTCGGACTTGGCCGAAAGAACACCATCGGCCCCCTGGGTTCAGAGACTTGTTATCCCCACCTACCTGTGTCTGCAATAAAACTCGCTAAATATAGCGCACTATATCTGGCCTCCCCGCCTGTTATTCCGGCCCGCCGAATCCCACACCCCACACGTACATAATGATAACACTTACCCGGTTGCTCGACATTTTAAATCTACCCACAGCAATGATTTAGGTTACTTATCGTATTTTGTTATTGATGCAGTGGCCCCCCTGAGAAGAGGAGGCAATAGAGACAAAATGCTAAGGAGAAGGGAGACAAGGTATATAGTTGAATTAGATAGTAAATATCCAAATGGATTAAACACGACAGAAGATCTGCATAACTTTCTATAAACTATGTAACTTCTTTTATACTATTTTTAGCCTTTTTCTGATAAACTCTAACTGAAACTGATTTTCGCATTTAATGAGAAGTTTATATCCTGATTTATGTCTATGTGGCTTCTTTAACACAGACAGAAGTAAGATGGATTTAATAATTAACAGAATTTTTCGTAAAAATTCCAAATTGATGTACATATACAAAAACACTTTTTAGACTTCACTTGTAATACTAATGCATATACACTTCGGTTTTGTTTCCTTGTGGGTTTATTTAGGTCTGCTTATCATGAGTATGAGAAAGACCTTATATTCAACTTTGTAGGGTTTCACATGTTTACATGGATCAAAAATACACATGCCATATGTGTCCTAGGACAAGAATTAAGATGAAAAAGAAAAAGACAATAGATAATAAGGGAGCATACAGAATACTGTAAATTGATTATTTTAACGGTACGAAGTTTTTTCAAAGTCAATGAGTTCGGTCAAAGGACGGTGCTATTTGTGAAAATTTGAGGTGGCAGCATAGGGTTTAATAAAGTCAGGTCAGCCCAAGTGGGAAGCATAGTGTGAGGACTAATGGATGACATACACTATGACAAAGACTATGACCTACGAGAAATGGCATTTAATAATGCCATTATATTTGTTTTACAATTCTTTTTGCAATTTGGAAGATATTGTTTCAAGCAGATATACAAAAAGTGGTCACCGTTGGGTTTTTAAATACAAAGTATATATTTTTGTAATTGTATATATTGTATATAGGTATTTATTGTGAACTTTAGATATTTATAGCACCAGTCACTTTGTCTAAACATATCTATACGGGGTTGTGCATTTATGCTGCTCATAATGAACTTTTAAAATTGTCTACCGTTTTTTATCAATTTTGTGCAAACTTCTTATGTATTTTTAGGAACTATGTTTGGATATAATGATATATTTATACAGTCAAAATAATTGTCGCATTCAGCAAATGTATGTGTATGTTGTGTGCAAACCTTTACAGAAATCTCTTATCAGTATTTCTTCACTGTCTATGGATATGGCTATGTGACTCACAGGAGGAGGGTGCAGTTGGGAGAAAAAAACTTTAAAAACTAAAGCTGGCGTGGTGCTCATTGTGTGATCAAGAGCACTTGATGCTTGAAATGCGATTATATATATATATAT
This sequence comes from Lissotriton vulgaris, assembly GCF_964263255.1. Lineage (NCBI taxonomy): Eukaryota > Metazoa > Chordata > Amphibia > Caudata > Salamandridae > Lissotriton > Lissotriton vulgaris. The sequence goes on along the minus strand of NW_028242038.1, from coordinate 337,566 downwards.
ATATATATATATATATATATATATATGCGCCAAACAATTCCCACCACTTCCGATCACTTCCATGTTCCGGCGAAGAAGGAACTCAGACCACCACAGCAATTCAGGCTAAGATTTTAGTTTATTTGCGTTTCCCGCGCAGCCTGCAACGCAGCCTGCAACGACGCGTTTCATATATATATATATATATATATATATATATATATATATATATATATATATGAAATGTGCAATACATATATAATATACAAATAGATTTTCTTTGATATATGCAGACAAGCTATGGAGAAGGGTTGGGTCGGTGAGGAATCCACCGGTAGATACTGTATCCACCGGAAAAACGTTACTGAAGGCAAGTAACTTGTTCTAAGATATATACATCTACCTGTTGGATTCCTCACCTTTTGAAAAGAATCCCAAAGCAGTCCCGCACTCGTGGGTGCCAGTCTGTCTATACCAAAAAATCTTGCCAAACAAAACAAGCAAAGTGACCGTCACTCCTCACTTTGGAGTCTAAGCAACATTGTTACACAAAAGGTGGAGCGAGACCCAAGTTGGCCCTTTTACAGATGTTAACTACAGGGACACCTCTGGCTAAAGAAGAAGTAGAAGACTTAGCTGTAATAACTTCTGGAGTTTCTTTGTGAGCGTTGGCATAGTAGATCTTAATGGAAAGGATGATCCATCATGATAATGTCCTTTTATGCTCTGCTTTTCCTGTCATCTCTCCCACATGCCAACAAACAGCTGATCATCCAGCTGGAAATCACGAGGTCTGTCCACATAAAAGCAAACAGCCCTTTTGGGGTCCAATCGATGAAGCCTTTCTTCCTCTTTGGATTGATGTGGAGGAGGATAGAAAGTAGGAAGTGTGATGGACTGGCTTAACTGGAATGCCGTAACTACCTTTGTCAGGAAAGCAGCCCTGATGGTCAAAACCAACTTATACATGTAGAAAGTCATGAAAGAGGGCTGAACACTAAAGGACTGCAACTCACTAACCCATCTAGGAGATATTATAGCCACTAGAAAAATTGTCTTAAAATTAAGTAGTCTTAAAGAACATCTATGCAAAGGTTTGAATGCAGAACACTTAAGACACACAAGAACCAAATTAAGATCCCACTAAGGTATAATGAACGGTGTGGGAGGGTCCCCAAAGTAGGTGGCCGTTCAATTCCGGTTCTGTTTTATGCAGATGATACTGTTTTAATTGCTCGGAAGGCCAATGGGCTACAAAGACTTCTTAATCTTTATAATGATTTTATGAACAGCCTTGACCTCTCCACAAAGTTTTCAAAGTTACACGTAATTAAGTTTGGCCCACCTAAAATGAAGACTATGAAATGTATAGTAGATGGTCACCATATTAGTGAGGTGGATGAGTTTTGTTATATAGGGATGTGGTGTGGCCTAGGTCCAACTGGATGCGCAGCACCTCCAGTTACCTCACCCGGGAGGTTGCGGGAAATGTAATGAACCAAACCCCTTACAACTGCTACTGCAGAGGCATAAAGGGGCCTCAGTTCAACAGCTGTACATCGCCCGCATCTGGGTGCGGGGTGAAACCAGCTAAAACAGGCCAAGAAGCACCTGGAAAGGACAATAGTCCTAATCTAACAGCTGTTATAGTGCGGGGGAGGGCGCCATTAAACCAAACGCTGTGCTGCCAAGCAGAAATCGGAATCTCCTGTGTCCTATAAGGAGTGTACTCCCTGGGTACAGCAGTCGAAGTGTAAGTATGAAACACATTAGTAGTAGCATCAACTTCAGGAAACGTAACCCATGAGTAAAACAGCTCAAACGGGTAAGAAGCGTCAGCAGACACAACAAAAACCACTGCCATGCCTTCCAAGGTGACGTTGAAGTACTGCAAATTATTGCGCACAGCCAAGCGACTGTGCTGCGGGATATCAACGGCAGCCATAATGACACAGAAAAAGTACAGTACAATGCAAAGAAATGAAGCACAACTGGGTAGTAATTCAACAGAAACCATTTTAAAACATCAAGCTTGAGAAGACCTATTTAAATATAGGTATATTTATCCGTCCCCACTGTCATCCGGAAACAATAGTGAGGGGGTCGTTGACTGATATAAGCACTACTCGAGAGACTCAAATTAAGACCACTACGTTAGGTGGGCCATGTTGCAAGGATTCTGCTCCTACACAGAACTGTGCACAGAGACCCAGGACATCAGTGAATTGTGATGTCCCAAAAAACTCACCTCAGTACCTAGAAAACCCCAACCAGCTAGCATCAGTGTCACATTAGCTCTTCGTCCTATAGCAAAGGAACAATGATTAGACAACCTAGAACATGCGACTTAGGATAAACTCAGGAATGGTGGGAAGTGAGAAGACTCTTTCGTTATACTCTCTTACCAGTCCACAACAGGAGTAAAAAAGACACGGAAAGGTTAAAATATTTATTTTAACGACGTGCTCTCAGGTGCAGTATCTTTGCCAACATAAGCAGACATACGATTAGAAATAATATGATCAGCATTGTTACAATTCCATAAAACACAAAGGGAGAATTCATATTACAATGATGGTGGAAACAGGTCGTATAGTGGCTAGTTATAACACCCTCCCTATCTAGGTAATATGTTTTATAAACTAAAGAAGGTCTCTAAGGTTTGTTTGGGGGACCCCCATACCTCTAAGATCAGCAGTAGTGAATCACATCAGGATCAGCAAAAGCTCTCTGCAGCACTGGAAACGAAAATCTTCCAAGTGTGTGAAATTATGGCGGCACTGCAATAATAAAGGCGCCAGATTTTCAGTTGGCTCGCAGCTGCCCTGTGTTGTGTCTAAAGACGTTAGCTGATCAGTTCGAACAACAGCTACCTTGTAATGATAACCTTGGAGGCTTGGGCACTCACTGTGCAGACTAGGGTCACGATGTAAGTCTAGGGATGTCGAAAACAAGCCTTTCTCATGTGAAGACATTCACGCAGCCTAACTTACAAAAACAGCTATATGCAGTGTCGTGTGCAAAAGCAGCAACATGTAAAATGGCGTTTAAACTTTCTAATAAGCCATGCTAACATAACAATGTGTGCAAACCAGGCCTAGGCCACACTACAGGGGTTTAGTTAGAGTCTGGCCTTAATTTTCATTCACTCAAAACCCATAAAGTGATGGCTTTAAGTTTAGCATAGGTGATTTATCACATTGGCTTGGAGGCACCCACATAAAATCAGCCTTGCAAATTTACAAGGCTAAGTGCATCCCCATAGCAAGCTATGGGTATGGAATTTGGGGTTATGGCACTGTAGCCAATTCAAATAGTGGAAAATACATTTTCAAGGGGCCTATTAGGGAGTCCCACAAAGCGTCCCAAGTCCCATGAAATCGTGCATGAAGATTTGGAATTGGGTTATATCACCGACCAGCTTGGACTCTGTCCTTTAAGACTTTGGCTCTTAATTTGGACAAAGGAGGAGTTTGGTCTTAACAGATTAATCATACAAGACTGTTTGAACATGGATAAGCCTTCCTTGATTCCTTGGTTGGCTTACATCTCCCTTAATATGAAATCCTTAGGGTGACCTGAAATCCATACGAATCCTAGTAGCATAGTTAAATCGGTCTTCAGATGGGTCACCGAAGTGTTTAGAGACAAGATGGCAGCTGGTCGCGAGGACATAGCACAACCCAAATATTCTGTGCAACATGCGATACTAGTGAAAACTGTGAGTGGCCTGGAACCCTATCTGACCTGGAATTTGTCCCGCCATCAGCAACGTATATTGACATGTTATAGGCTAAATTTATTTTCGCGACTAGTGCCTTTCAATCACAGCTGTTTTAAGGACTCGATGTCGCCCTTATGCGATAATGTTTCAGCCAATGACAATTTACATATTGTCACGATTTGTGTGAAATTTAACCATTTGCAATTTAAATGTATCTGTCCATTCTTAAAGCATATGAATTTTACCCAAGTTATTTTATTTACAGTTTTTAAACACAACCACCGTGTGTTTTTTTCTTTCGCATTATCTTTCTGGGGGTTTATGTTTAGTGTAATTTTTAAACTATGTTGATGCTGATCTTGTGCTCTGTTTTAAACTGCATTTGTCTTTTGTGATTTTATTTTTAAAATTGACTAAAGTATATATTGATTGATTGAGTGGGAGGGTATTTGTTAGTAAGTACCTTAATAAACCTCAACACTATAGGGGTCTTAAACAGAGAAGGTTAATCGGGTAAACAAAGAAATGCAGAAAGGGCAGGCAAATAGCCATTAACTGTTGCATCTGCGTAGTCTGCTGCACCAAGGAAAGAGGGAACCTTACAATATCGCACAAATGGGCCTTTAAGGGGATACAGACATCTCCCACACTACTTTACAAATGTAGCCCAATTACCAGAGTAGACCAACTTGGTGGAGTGTCTTCTGAGTGATAAAATAACATCCAACACATCAGGGGAGAGAGAAAAAGGTGTGGGTGTATAACCTGCCCCTTCAAGAAGAGGTCTGCCCTGTGAGGAAGACTGAGCAGAGGGCACAGCATCACTCACGCCCAGTCTGTGGCTTTTAATATGAATTGGGTCCAGTCTTGGCAAATCTTTTTGAGAACCCAAGGGACCAAGAGTATGGGAGAAACACATCTGACAACTGTGAACCCCAGACCAATTGAAAAACATCCCTCCATGCTCCTTGTATCGGATACTGGAGACTGCAGAATGACAGGTAGTGTGTGTCCCCCGTAGCCGGAAAATGTGAAGAACACTTCCGGATGGAGATGCCACTCGTGATCAGCTGAAAAATGCCGACTGAGACTGTCCACACGCACATTTAGAACTCCGGCCAAGTGATTTGCTATAACACAAATCTGATGATCCTGAGCCCAAGACCAGAGTCATAGAGCTTCTCTGCAGAGAAGATACAATCCTAACTCCTCCCTGTTTGTTTATGTACCCCATTGCAGGAGCATTGTTTGTCAAGACCTGCACTGACTAACCGCAAATGAAAGGGAGGAAGGCCTTGAGAGACAGATGTATCGCCTTCAATTAAACAATTATTCTTTTGGAGACCAAAATCCTTTGATTTTCAGATCCCTCAAATGAGCTCCCCACCCTAGAATGGAGGCATCCGTTATCACTACGGCCACTGGAGGTGGAGGGCGAAATGGCTTCCCCCAATACAGAGTACTCGACACAGTACACCACTGAAGATCCACTGCAGTGTCTCTGGAGATCTTAACCGACTCCTTAAACAACAGCAGAGTTGTCAACTGCAGGTGATGCAACACCAACTCCGGAGACTTGACTTTGATGAGTCAATCATCCAGTTTAATGAATACTGGTACTGCCCACCTTCTGAGATGTACTGGGGCTACCTCCATCACCTTCCTGAAGACACGAAAAATGTAAATTGATACTTGTATAACGCACTACTCACCTGCAAGTGTCTCAAGGCGCTTGTACGAATGCCGCTGTGGAACCCATCCTGGCTTTCGCTGTGAGGCGTCCACTCCTGGGCACCCCCAAGGTGGAGGCCAGGCATCCTTAGCGTTGTGGGGGCCGTTGTGGAGATTAAGCAAGCTATTGCCCAGAGTTACAGAGTGGGACTCCATGATTGGAATAGGCACCGAGGCGAGAATTATCAGGTCCGTGGAATTTTGAGCCCAAGACCCGCCAAGGCGGGGAATTGAACCCTGGTCCCGGGCTAGACCTCTGCATCAGGGTCTGCCGCTCTAACCATTGAGCCACACTTCTCCACCAATGCTCGGAAGTAAGACCAAACAGGAGGACCGTACAATAATGTTGAGACCCCACCCTGAAGCAGAAATACTTCCTGAGCGACTGTAGAATGGAAATGTGAAAATACGCATCCCAAAAATCGATCGAGACATCCACTCTTCTTTCTCCAATGCAACAAGCACCTGTGTCCGATCAGCATTTGGAACTTTTCCTGCTTGAGGAACCAGTTCAAAATCCTGAGGTCTAGGATCGGCCGCAAACGACTGTCCTTTTTGGGATTCAGGAAGTACTGGGAATAGCACCCTTGACTCCTTTCCTGCTCTGTAACCAACTTCACTTTACCCCATTGAAGTAGGGATTGGACCTCCTGTTGAAGGAGCAGATGGTCTTCTGAACAAAAATCTTGTTGGGGAGGAAAGGGTGGAGGAAATTCTTCGAAGAGTAGGGTGTACCCCTTTTCTACAATACTTAACATCAACTGATCCGATGTTACGGATCTCCATTGTGTTAGAAATTAGGACACCCGTTTTCCCACCAGCAAAGCATGTTCCATGATGGGAAAACTAGGGCTGCATTCCTGTGAGGCTAGCAGAGAAGGAAGAGGAGAAATATGGCTGATGGGTAAGCTCCTGGTCTACCCCTACCACTATAATTCCTATAGAGGGGATTAGACGGTTGATGCTGCTGTTGGTAATGCTGCCTTTCCTCGAAAGGTGAAGTTCCTACCAAACCCATGGAACCTCTGAAACGGACTGCAATACCTGTGCTGGAAATGAAGGTCCAAGGATCTTGCTGTTGCCTTGCTATCCTTAAATCTTTCCAAGACAGAATCTGCTTAGGGGCCAACAGTCTTAATCCATCGAAAGGCAAATCTACCAGTATATTTTGCATGCCCGGCAAAAAAACAGACTCTCTCAGCCATGCGTGCCTCTTTGTAGCGACTGAAGTTCCCGTCACTCCTGCAACCAAATCGGCATAATCCAGGTCCGACTGAATGACCGGTCTAGCAGCAGCCTGACCGTCGAGCAACAGTTTTGTAAAGTGTCCTTGAACATCCTCAGGTAGTTTGGGGATCACTGTTTTGGCAGAGTCCATCTGTGCATGAAAGTACCGTCCTAACAAACAAGATGCGTTGGTTGACTTCAATGCCATGCTACCGGAGGAAAACACCTTCTTCTGCGACAGCTCCATTTTGTAAGATTCTCCATCCACTGGGGACGTCGGAAAAGACCCAGGAGTTAACTTGGAAGAACAGGAAGCTTGTACCTCCAAACCTTCACGTGAAGGATGAATGGATACAATTAGTGGAAAAATAGTGGCTCTCCCAGAGCTGGCTTGTATCGCCTCACAATTGGTCTACAGACTGCAGAGGATGACATCTCTGGAACTGATTTAGTCAATGTCTCATTAAATGCAATAAAGGCTCTGGTGTGGAAGTAGTAGAAGAATGTACTTCTGTGAGTAAATTAGGCTTAAGTTCAGTTGAAGGAAAAGGCAGTTCCAACATGTTATCTGCCTTCCTTATCACTGGACATAACCTCTGGTGGAGGAATGCCTTTTTGAGACAACAATTCCCATTCTGGGAGAAGTGTCTAAACCACTTGCCACTTCCAAACCTTGAAATTCTGGATCCTGTGACACTAACGCTCCCCTCTTCCAGTTCAGAAACTCTTTCTCCAAAAAAGTATTGCTCCTCCTCATGAAGCCTCTGAGGTTTCCTTGGAAATCTATGCGTCAACTTGAATAACAGCGTCAAAACTTAGCCAACTGGCTCTACTATTTGTGTCCACTTGTCAGTGGAGGAACTATCCTGATTTTGATAACAAAAGTAGGACTAGAACATACATAATAAATCTGTTCTGAAAATCGTACATATTGGACTTCTAACTGGTGAGCTGGGAAGGATCTTATGTAATCTGTTCGGCGTAGTGGTACATACGGTGTAATAAATTAAACTGTAGCAATTTAAACCTTGCATTACGTGCTTCCCTACTGGGGTACTCACCTATCGTTTGCTATTTGCCATCATTGCTAATATCCTCAGTCCTAAGGATCCTTATATAGGGACGGTGTGCATTACTGAGTTACTTTGGATAATAGTGCCTGGAAGCTGTTGACGAATGGATTGCATTGTGTTGTACCCATTTTTACGCTATATTTCCTATATCCCTCATGATGGCTAACGCAATTTCAAGAGATGAGTAGGTGGCAACTTCACAAGTAATATTTATTTAGCACTACATAGCCCTGGCAGAAGAAGCAAGAGCTCTTTGTAGTATGCAAATAGCTCTAACCCTTGCCAATCCTTGCACAGGTTCAAAAACAGAATAGAAATAAGTAAAGTTAGATTCAACTATCAGAAAAGGCTGCGAGGGATGCAAGTTCTATCAAAGATCAGCTAGGAGAAACTATTTATTAAACTATTTATTTGACAAATTACTGGTAATTGTATTTTCTTTGCATTCCTAATACAGGCTTACAGTGGTTGCCTACATAACAGCGAACTATCGGGTATGTAAGGTTTCCTAGTGTCCCATTAAAGACCACAGTGGAGAAATGGAGATTTATAGCTCAGTGAAAAAATTGGCGAGAGGGGAGCATTAGAAGTATTACATGCATTAGACAGACCATATTACAAAATATGAACAGGAAACCATAGCTGGTATAACCCCTGCTACTGTTCACTTGGAATGCATTTAGTGTACAAAGGCAGAAATGATTAGCACCTAGTGAGCCTGGAGGTAGAGAAGCTACGGTATGCAGGTAAAGGAGATATATAAAGATGATTATAAAGGCTTCTGGCGGACGCTGAGCGTCCAGGACAAAACAGTGAAGCTGAAGACCTTGAATTGCCGATTAATTTCCAGGGTTCTGTGAAATGCAAATGCAACCCAACATGAGTCAGAGCAATGTATATACAAACTGATGTTAAAGGCCAAGAATATAGGTGGGAAAGAAAGGAGCAGGAGTCTAGTCTTGTGATATAGCAATGTGGCAGTACAGTAAGGCAAGAAGTAGAGCCACACTTTAATTAAGTTACATTAAGAAGCAGGAAATGAGGGGCTGAAAGAAGAGTCTGATCAATAGGTTGCTTTCATTTATTAAGAAAATGACTATCTGAGCAAATGCCATCTAAATCTTTCTCGACCTGTAACCACTGGCTGTCAAACTGTTTCACAGTAGGTGTCAGGGTTCTGTAGGATGACTTAGTTTGTAATAGTGCTTGTGCTGTCAGAACTTATAGAATGTTTTCTATTGAGGTATCCAAGCTTTGTCCTCTTGTCCCGTGATCAGAATATTATTTCCCTTCAGGTGAACTGGTAGGAAAACTAGTTGTTTGTTGTGTGTCAGAGACTATTTCATCTTGTTGAAGGAAATAGCCACATTTTTTCACAAGCTTTAACATTTCTTCTAGGGATATGGAGCTTGGGAAAATTTACGGTACTGTTTCCAGAAAAAGGGAAAGCACCATGCACTGGTGATGCTGCCCCTGATGCAGAGTTTCAGGAAAGTGCAGTATCTGTGGAGCACGGAATATCTACGTATGCACATTGAAGGTTCACTGAGACAAGGTAGGGCTAAGAAGGAGATGATATCATGAATGGTCACCACCTGGAATGGCTGCTTCCTTTGATATCAGTTCAGATCAGGATGAAGCGCTATCATCCGCCTACTGTTGCAGTATGGAGTTGAAGCCCTTGCCTATTTGGCACTTTCTCTCTTAATCCCTTTTGAGATAATATATAATATAAAGAATATCTTCCATTAGATACTCGCAGGACTCTTTTGTGGTTGGATTTGAAAGAGATTTTTTATTAATTCAAATTGATTGCAGAATTGTGTACCAGAGACCCACTATGTTGTAATTTCCTTCCACACAGAGCTAACAAGACATTTTTAATCTATCATGTTTGTGACATCCTAGAAATAAACTCGTCCTCTAACATGCGTGGCAAAACTAGGGGCTATCAAATGGTATTTTGGATTGGTCTTTGGAAATGGAATGGGATTATACCATGCTGTCTGAAGTGTATTGTGGCCTCTATGTATATTGTGGATAGTGGCACCCTTGTTTAGAAGAAGTTTGACATGACAACTGTCACTGTTGATGTTGTTTCCTTCATGCCTGGGCATGGTAGGGGTGAGTTGTTTTTGTTTGTCCATTGTTTTTCAGGGCATAAACTACATTCTGCTTGAAAAGGGTCTTCTCTTTAGAAGAAATATTTTTCAATGGACTAGACTTATAGATAAAATTAAGGGGTTTTAACCGCATCGCTGCTGCGGTGATTTTTGCGCTGTGTGGCTGTTTTCCATTTTCCGCGTTACATGACGAGCTCAGCTTGTCATCAGCACACGCCACCCGTGGCTGATGACGAGCTGAGCTCGTCATCAGCAGCGAAGGGGTAAAGAATCCTGGTCACTAGACGACTGCTGCATTTACTAGCTGTCAAATGCCAAGGATTCTTGTAGAAGTCCTTTCTCTTTCACCAATGATGTTTTGGCCTTTGTTCTATTCTCTTCAAGAAAAATCTCAATATGTTAGACAATGGTGTGCCACATTAGGCTGTCCGAGTGACCAGGATTTGCCAAACCAAGAACACTGCTACTCAGGCAACGTTTAGAATCACAATTGATAAACTACACTTCGTACTATTAGTGACTGAAACAGAGGACTCTACCCACTTACTTGGGACTACAATTAAAAACAATGTATTCACTGGAACAAATACCATAACAAGAAACAATTAGGCAGGAAGTCTCATTCATGAACCAATGCCTATTGCCATGAAGTTCTACTGTCTTAAGGTGTTAAGTGTTTGTTGATGATTTTTTTATTGTGTTCTGATGGAAAGAAATGATACATAATTCTGAACTAATAAATAGAAACTTTAAAACAACTCAAAGTTCAATTACATTATTACTCCATTACATAGAAAAGTACACTCTTGTAAACATGCCTACCATTTTGAGGTATCTTGGTCATCTTATGGATGTCAGCACAGTGTTTCGTAGAACCTTTTGTATGCCAGCTGCTGTTTGTGACAATGATCTGTCAAATTGGAGCCACTACTAATTTGATGCTTTTCTTCCAGTATTACGGAAACATTCTTGCTAGAGAGGAATAGACATAACATTGCCCTGATGTCTGAATGCCACTATTCTGCATAAGTAACGGCCAAGTCTAGCTTTCACCATCCAATCAGACTCCCAGAAACATTATTTCCACACAGGTCCAACCACAGAAATTGACTTATTGTACTTTATTCATGGTTCTTAATGGTTTCTTAAAATCACACAGAAACACAGCTTCCTTTAAGTGGGTGTTGGAAGATTGAACATGCCCGATAGGTGCTCTATCAAAAAACGGAATATGGCAATCTAATCCAATGGAGAATCTGCTCAAAGTGGTATTTGTGAGCTCTTCTCTGGTACGATTTAATTATCAAACTCCTCTTTCTGGATTGGCTGTCATAATCTTGTCATTGACGTCATCATGTCAGTGCTCCTTACCAGTCCTATTAGAACCAGGTCAGTCTAAACAACTTACAATGGGTGTTCAAGTATTGTTTGTGCTTCTAGCGACAGGGAGAGTGATCTTGTACCTCCCGGTTTGTTGAGATAATGCATCGCTGTTGTGTTGTCTGTCCTGATTAGTACAGCAGATCCTTGTATCCTCGGCAGGAAAGCCTCCAATGCTAAGCCCACTGCTCTGAGCTCTAGCAAATTGATGACAAGTTGTTGCTCTTGTAACGAATGCTAACCTGAAGGACTGCTATCCACCCTTCCAGGGATGCATCAGTGGTAATCACCAGCGGAGCTTGTTTGGTAAGGAAGTAAAGACCCACTGACAAGTTTAGTTTTTGGGTCCACCACGCTTCTGCTTGAACCAGGGTCGGTGTGATCTTCACAATGTCGAAGGATCCCTCTGCCCAACGCCATTGCTGATCCAGTTGTTCTTGTAACGGACGCATTTTCAATCAGCAGAAAGGAACGAGGGGGATGCAAGAGGACATCGTTCCTAGTAGTGACTTGTAATGGCGTACAAAAATACACTTTCTTTTTCCAAACGCCTGGGAAAGAGATATTAGCACCAGTTGCCTCTCCATGGAGGGAAAACCCTTGTTTACTGTGGTGCCCAGAATCACCCCAAAGAACGTGATGTTCCTTGAAGGTTTGACTATTCCGTATTCAGAGTCAGACCCAGCTTGGCAAACAGTTCCACGCATGCTGCTGTTGATGACTGAGCTGATGTTTGTGAAGGTGCTTTGACTAACCAGTCGTCCAGGTACGGAAACACATGGTGTCTTTTTTTCCTTAGGAAAGCCGCCACTGAAGCCAGACATTTTGTAAAAATTCTCGAGGCTGATTCGAGGCCAAATGGCAGTACCTTGAACTGGTAATGGTCTCAGGCTACTGCAAACTGAAGATACTGCCTGTGGGAAGGATGAATGGGGATGTGTAAATTTGCATCCTGTAGGTCTAAGGTGGTGATATGATCCCCTGGGTTTAAGAGTAGCAGAATGTCTTGAAGGGAAACCACCCGCAAAGATTGCTTCTTGAGATAAGTATTTAGAGATCTCAGGTCCAGACTAGGACGCCATTGGAGAACATTCTTTCGGACTAGGAAAAAACTGGATTAAAACCCCCTTCCACTCTGGGAGATCGGCACCGGTTCTATTGCTCCCTTTTGGAGCATTGCTCAAATCTCCTGATGCATCGGATGCAGATACTTGACCTCTTGACATGTCGGAGGAGTACAAGGGGTAATCTGAAGGAACTCTAGAGTATTTCCGAATTGTATTATATTGAGGACCCATCGGTCCGTAGTTATTTTTTGCCAATGATGAAGATGAGAAGCAATTCTTCCACCCAGGGGAAATTGTGGAGAAGGAGGAATATATGTAGCCGGATCCTGAAGGTTGTCATTGTCTTCTGGAATTGCCCTTTCCTTGACGACCTCCTCTTCCTCTAGGGGCAGATTTTGTACAGCCCCCTGCCAATCGTTGACCATACTGCTGACGGTATGGCTGAGAAGATGTGGAAGAAGAGGGGTATCTGCCCTGTTGGTATATTCCTCTATATGATGCTTGACCTCTACCTCTGGCCCCCCGAAAGGGCGCCTTGCGGTACTGCAGTGTTCCTAGGGCTTTTGGGGTATCCGTATCCTTCTTGATACTTTGAAGCGCCTCATCCACATGTTTCCCAAACAAGTCTTACCCATCAAATGGATGATCCAGACTCTTATTTTGGACCTCTGGTCTAAAAACTGTAGCTCTCAACCATCCTTGACTGTGCAGCATAGCCGCTCCTCAAAGCGATCTGAAGGCCGTGGTCGCTATATCCATTGTGCAATCAATTACTTCAGCCGAAGCCCTTTCTCCCTCTTGCAGGATTTTTCTGACCTCTTGTCTACTATCCTCAGGGATGAGGTCTATGTAAGGTGTCAGGTCACACCACATTTGCCTACTGTACCTGCCCAGAATGACAAGTGCATCAGCAGCTTTAACTAAAAGAGCAGACATGGATGAAAATCTTTTTCCTGCATTATCCAAGCGACTACCCTCTCTGTCGGGAGGCGTTGTAATAGGAGCTAACACTTTTTTGATTTCTGTTATGCCACTTGGGATATAACAGAATCCGGTTTGGGATAGCCCACTAAACAAGTTGGAGCATCTAAAGGAGCTTTATACTTCTTTTCCAGTCTGGCGAGCACAGGTGTTACTGTCGCCGGTGTCTTCATGACCTTCAGGCCTTCGTCCCACACATGGTTTACGATCGGAATAGCCCGAACTGACTTCCGGTATGGTTTTTTTAAATCATGCAAGTAACACTTCATTTGTGTCGTAGACATCAGAAGCTCAAACCTCTTTGCAGCTCTTTCCGTCAAATTATGGAACCCGCCGATGTCTTCCGGCGGAGAATCAATAGGTACTGATGAGGGAGAAGAAGGCAATGGAATATGGTAATCATCCCATTCCTTGTTAGCGTCTGTTATCCCTCCTCTTGGTCATCGTCAGTGGGGACAGGATCCTGTTGATGTATTGGTGGTGATGACCTAGGTAAAGGCTCTGGTAGTAACTCACTGCTTCTAACTGGAGAAGAAGGAATGGAGCATGGATGCTGAGCAGGTAAGGGAATTTCTTGAGAGGCCGGAGTTGGTGGAAACCTCTTTCTATAGTCCGCCAGCATGAACTGCAGATCCATCATTAAGGAAGACTGCATGTCAACCATCTCCTCCTGGTAGCCCTGGCGATAATGTTGCTGGGGAGGATATTGATACTCTCCGTATCCCTCCTCAGAGTCACCCTCTTTACACTTTACATGTAACTGCGAGGGGCTACTGGCGTAACCAAAGGGTCCTTTATCCTCTTCTTCGTCTGAATCCTGCTCTTCTAGCAGGTGTGATGGCATCAGAGGAGTAATCTTGCTTGGGGAGGTGACTTCTGGCATAATCCTTCTCTTCCTAGTAACTTTCAGCTTTTCTGGTGTTTTTTCCCTCGCTCGAGTTCGCCGATGTCGCCGATGCAGCTGTCGGCACCAACCTTAATGCTTTATCCGTTGTCAATGACATAGTGACCGTTGTTGCCGTTGACGATCCCGTCGTCAAAACTATCGTCGTCACTGAAGAAGTCGTCGACGTTATCGGCGTTGATACAGTCGTCGAGGATGACGCCGTCGACGGAGAGCCAACTGTAAAAGACAGTGATGGCTTCTTGGAAGTTAACTTTACCTCAATCTTCCATTAAGACAATGGGGTGACCCAGAACGTCAAAGAGACCCGGGTAATAAATGTTATTCAAAGACAGTGGTCTCAGACAATTATTTCTACTCATTCCTAATCAAGTAAATAATAACCTTCTCTTAGTCATGGGGCATGTCCAGTGGATCAGCCCAGGTACATTCAATGATTATTTGTATACAATCAAACCAAAGAGCAACAGCATTAATTATGAATCCAGGGCAATTTTAATTCATTGCAATCATGGCTATCTCAATGTATAAAAAGAGAATTTTGGTTGCCCAAACGAAGTATGTGCAGGAAATTGAATATAGAGTGCTAGAATAGAAAAGTATAGAAAGAACATAGAGTGAAGAGTACTTCAATTTTTATATACATGCAGTAGATTCGCACAATATACAATTTACAGATGGCCTGGCATGTGATAAATTCAAACCACTTTCTTATGGAGACATTGCTACAAAATTTATATTGCACAGAAAAGTGTATGACAACATCCAGGGCAAAGATTATACGCGTCGACGTTTCGACTCGTCTTTAAGGCCTTATGGCAGATTAAACCTTGGCCATGCGAGTCTTCATCAGGACTATTAATATTGGCAGCCAGAAGAGTAGCACAAGCCCTAATCAATGTAGGTGACAAGGAGGTGATGTTTTCAGTCTCACACACAGGGTTAGGGAATTAATACCTTTTTCACAAGGTGGGCCTGGGTGGTATGTTAAATCCGGTATTGCAGGCACTAAATCTCTGCTTCTTCAATGCTCATGGGGATTAATCAGATCCCGTTTTTTGGCTTCCAAGCGGCCCCTTCAATCGGCCAGTTTGAGGGTAAAGTCGAAGTCAATAGGAATAATGTAAAGCAGCCCTTCGGTTCTCGCTGAGAGTCGAGTACCTAGGAGGGCTTGTACTACTCTTCTGGCTGCCCATATTAATAGTCCTGATGAAGACTCGCATGGCCAAGGTTTAATCTGCCATAAGGCCTTAAAGACGAGTCGAAACGTCGACGCCGTGTAAGCTTTGCCCTGGATGTTGTCATACACTTTCGTGTGCAATATAAATTTGGAAGCAATGTCTCCATAAGAAAGTGGTTTGAATTTATCACACGCCAGGCCATCTGTAAATTGTATATTGTGCGAATCTACTGCATGTATATAAAAATTGAAGTACTCTTCACTCTATGTTCTTTCTATACTTTTCTATTCTAGCACTCTATATTCAATTTCCTGCACATACTTCGTTTGGGCAACCAAAATTCTCTTTTTATACATTGAGATAGCCATGATTGCAATGAATTAAAATTGCCCTGGATTCATAATTATTGCTGTTGCTCTTTGGTTTGATTGTATACAAATAATCATTGAATGTACCTGGGCTGATCCACTGGACATGCCCCATGACTAAGAGAAGGTTATTTACTTGATTAGGATTGAGTAGAAATAATTGTCTGAGACCACAGTCTTTGAATTTCCTCAATCTTCGTCGTCGACGATGAAGATTTCTTCGGCGATGATGCAGTTTTTGAACATTTTACCTCAGGAGGCATATATGACGGCTTCCTGAAGGGTTGCTTGACTTGAGGGGTTGATTTTGACGGCTCAGAACTTATTTTTTTGTGGGTTTTCCCCCCAAAGCATGTCCCTTACTCTCCTTTTCTCTAGGCTGAGGAGATTTTGAGAGACTGCGCCCAGAAGACCCTTGAGTGGTCTTTTTGAGGGATGAGCATGAGGAGATCTTCTTTTCTGAGATCTCCTAGATGTAGAGGAGACTGCCTCATCACTGTCACTGGACATAACCTCCTTTCTGGCCTTTAGCTTTTGAAGCCATATCAAAAGGTGCCCTTCACCATCCTTCAGGGTTTTACTTGAAAAGGTACGACATACCTTACAATCTTTAGCTTGATGGTGCGGATAAAGACAGTAAATACAGTCAGCATGAGGGTCATCAGTGTAGAGCCTCTTCTGGGAACCGGTGGCACAGGCTCTAAATAAACCTTTTTTCTCCTTTCCAGACATTCTCAGAAGAATGAACTAGTAGGCAGCAAGGAAGAATATATATTCAGATGAAATTCCCAGAACAAAGTTCTCAATATCAACTAGAAAAAGTAGTTTTTGAGCAGAGCTCAAAGGAGACTCCCTAGCACAACGTGCAGTAGAAAATCTGAGGGGCAAAAGGTTCTCTCAGGAGTGTTCTAGAGGGTGAGAGGTTCTGATTGGTTCAGGGACAATTTTGGTTTCTTTTACATAACGAAGGTTATGGTTTGCAAAAGGGAAATGAGCCTAGGCCTCTTTTCAGTTTGCTATCCATCTAAGCATTGCTTTTTTATATACCGGAGACTCCTGTCTCGACAACGGGGAATGATTCAGGCATGTGAATCTGTGAAAGCTTCAATACTGGAGTAATTTATATTTCACCTCCATATACGTAAGCAGGAAGTAGTTTGCTGGGTTTTTCTCAGTGGAATAGAGAATAGCAAAAAAAGGCAACTTTGCAGCACCTAACTGAAAAAGTTACATTCTCAGGTTAAATAATCTGTACAACCTTGCTTTTCAGTAGCAACAAATCAAGACAAAAAGTGCCATTTAGGTTAAAGTGCATCAGGTTAAAAAAAGGGCACTGCTCTTTTAGGAGCTGAGCAGGTTCTCTTTTCCAGCATGCATTGTACTGCAGTTTGCCTCACAGGCTTAGTTCTCTTTGAGTGGCAGGGTTAATTTCCAAGACATTAAAGAAATACATTATTATTCAGAGTGAAGGATGAGTTGTTTAGGAATTCAGTGAGGATTCCTATGATTCAGAACTGGAAATGCAAGTATGTATCTTTCAGCATCATCAGATCCTCGCTGATAGTAAGAAGCATGGAAAAGACTAACAGGCATATCCCTCATAGTATATACTAGGATTGTCTAGTAATATCTGTAAACCAGAGCGCAGGCTGAAAAATCTGAAGTCTTCTCCAAAGACATTCTTGAGAGTTGCGTGAGCAACCACAGAGTAAGCTTTAGTGTCATCATCTAAACAGTAATGTCTAATAAATGTGTGGACTGATCTACATGTGGCAGGTTTAAGATTTCAGCAAGAGGAACACCCTTCAACGAAACAGCTAACTGCCTTAACTCTTGTTGATAACATAATATGCAAGAATCATCTACCTAGCAATGGTCTAATTAGGAGATACCAGCTCCCTATGGAGAGGTCCAAAACTAACAAATGAATAAGATGATTTGTGACTGTTTTGTTCGAAATAAAACTTGCTGTACTTGTACATCTAATACATAAAACATTCTAAAAAAGGACTGTTAAGAACAATGGTAGGGCGACAGATATGTGGGCATGAAAATCAGAGGCCACTTTGTGAAGAAATTGAGGGTGTGTTCTTAAAACTACCCTATTTTGATGAAACACAGTATATGGTTCAACAGCAGATACAGCTGACAGCTCCCTAAGCCTTCTAGCAGAAGTGACTGCAACTAGCGAAGTTACCTTCCAGAAAAGGTGCCTTAAGGATCAGATCAAAAGTTGAAGCAATTAGTATAGATAATATCAGGTTTCGTTTCGATGGAGGAGAAGGCTGTCATTTTGGAGGGTAGGTTTTCTGCAGTCCTTTCAAAAACATTTACTACTGGGATCGTGAAAAGGATCTTTGGCCGGGTCCTTTTCTGTATGCAGGGACGACTGCTAAATATCCTTTGTTGATGATTATTTAAATATGAATTTGCCAGATGCAAAAGGTAAGGTATAATTACATTTTATTTACTTCAAATGGGATTGCGTTTGTTCTGCAGACACCAGATGACATATTGTTTCTATTTGAAACTGGATGATACTCCAGTGGAAGTCTGTTTTGCTTCGTTAAAAAAGTTCACTTATTCCGGAGGTAATTCTAGGTGTCATACTGTGGGACCTCAGGAGCCAGGCAGCCAATTTCAGCGATTGTATGCTGGAATGATGAACCTTCCCCTTCATCTTTGATAACAGTTTTGGTCTGCCTGGCAATTGCATGTGTGGTGCTTTTTAATGAACAAGTTACTTAGCTTTGGTAAATCCTTATCTGGTAGAGACCCTATATAGCAGCATTTTATTTATCTTAGAATATTCCCCAGGCATCAGACTGAATCAGGAAAATCTTGAATAGTACCTCTGCACACCGGTATATGGCGTAAATAGACTGAGTCACTGGTGTCATCTGCGTCGGATGTCTCGTGTGCGGTACCTATATGGGCGCAACCCAGCACACTGACATCTGCTTTTTTTGCAACAATTCCAAGCCAGAAGCACAGAGCCACGTCAGAGAGCCGACAAACCGGTGTGCAGGCACTAAGGACCTAGACGGACCTATTACATAAAAGAAAACTTATACAGAAACTAGGACAATGGGAATCTGTGACTAGATAGAGTTTCTTCCAGATAAGGAAATATTGAAGGTAAGTAACTTGTTCATCTTATAGACTTCCAGCTGCAGATTTATTACCTTAGAATAAATACCTAAGCAACACCTCCCCATTGGAGGGTCTGCAAACATGTTTAGACCACGATGTCCTGGAAGACTGAACGGGCAAAGTGCTTGTTGCGCCGGAAGTGACTGTCAAGGCAGTAGTTTTTAGTAAACATATGCAAAGACACTCATGTAGCAGCCCAACAGATGTCCAGGGTGGGGATTGCACAAGCAAATGCAGTGGTCTCAGCCTTTGCTCTGGTGGAATGAGCCCGGAAGCCCTCAACGGGTTGCTTCTTGACCAATACTTAGTAGAGATTATTGCAGAGCACAATCCACCTGGAGATGGTCGGCTTTTTCACAGCCTTCGCTCTTTTTGTTCTGTCAAACCCAACGAAGAGTTAATCGTCCACCCGAGGTTCCTTGGTGCAATCAATTTGGATCCAGGTGTTGGGAGTCTCACCTCAGATTTGGAAGAGTGGTGCAAAGAAAGTCGACAGTGTGATAGCTTAGCCAACATAGAAAGGTGTCCCTACCTTTGGCAGGAAAGGGGCACAGGTGTAAAGAACCAGTTTGTCTGGGAAGAGGCTGGTGTATGGAGAGTGCACGGAGAGCGCCTGAAGCTCCCTAACCCTCCTGGCCGATGTGATGGCCACTAAGAAGGTTGTTTTGATGGTCAAGAGGCGTTGAGGAAAACTATGCATAGGCTTGAATGGCAAGCACAATCAAAAACATTAAAACCAAATAGAGATCCCATTGATGCATAATGAAGGGTTTTGAAGGAAACATGTGCTGAAGTCCTTTTAGAAAACGAGTCACAGCTGGTAATGAACATGGGGGATGATCCAGCAATCATAAGAAAACTAATATAGTTGATAGATACCCTTTAACTGTGCCCAAAACAAAGTCCTGTTGGGCTAGTAATAAAACAAACAACAACCCCAAGATAAGGGGGGGTGAGAAAGGAACAACGTGTTAGGCAATGCACCAAGACCCACATTTGTCCCAACAGCACTCTTAGTCGAGGGTCACCTGACTGCCAAAATGATTTCACAGACTTCTGAAGGGAGTTCAAGGACTCAAGGACTATCACATGCTGCTGCTCAATCTCCTAGCATGAAAGCAAAGTGTGTGCAGGTTTGGATGCAGGACCCTGCCTGGTTGCTGCAACAGGAGATCCTCCTGAGGAGGCAGCCTGATTGGAGGACCAATGCTCATGCTCAGGAGTTTGGGATACCATAGCCTCCGTTCCCAGTCCAGAGCCATAAGAATGATTTGGGCCAGGTTGGTCCTGTTCTTAAGAACTCAGGGCACGAGTAGTACATGTTTCTCGATATAAAATGCAGCTGAGTCAGAGCCACCTTGGAAACACAGACGCCAAGAAGTGCTGCCATTGCAAATTTTCGTAGTTGTGAAAATAACCAAGGTTCTAGCCAGTCGTGGAAGAGGCCTTGCATCACCTCCAGGTGGAGATGCCATTTGTGATCAGTGAGGCATTGATGGTTGAGTTCATCTGCACTGGTATTCAGAGAGACCACCAGGTGTTTTACAACCAGGAAAATGTCCCGACATTCCAGGCATGTCCAGAGGCACAGAGCCTCCTTGGGACAGACTCCAGATCCCACCCAGCCGAGTCTGTTGCAGCCCTACATGATGGTGGTGTTTTCCATGAGCACCTGAACTAGCCTTCTCTTGACGGAAGAGAGGAAGGCCTTCAATGCCAAGTGGATTGCTCTCAACTCCAGCAAAGTGATGTGGAGCTGGGACTCTACCAGAGCCCTCTATTCTCCACCTCTCCCAGAAGGCTGCTCCTACCCAGGAGTGATGCATCTGTCACCACTGTGAACTCTTGGAATGGAAGGGAGAGAGATCTGCTGCAGACCCAATCACGGTTCGTCAGCTACCACTGCAGATCTTTTGCAGTTCCTTCCGATATCTGGATCAGGTTGGAATGATTTCCCTGATGCTGTACCCACTGGGACTTCAGGTCCCACAGCAAACCCACATATGCCAGCAGGCATGTGTTACGAGCAGGCTGCAGGAAGTCATGAGGCCCAGCAGCTTCAGAGTCAGTCTCATCAAAATACAGGATAGCGGCTGAAACATCAGTATCCCAACCTGAACGTCCTGGACTCATCGTTCTGGAGGATAGGCCAGAAACAGCACTTGTCCAGAATAGCTACAATGAAACGGAGTGTGTAAGAAGGAGTCAGATGCAACTTTAGCACGTTGATGGTGAACCTCAGGAGGTCCGCAGTAATTTGGAGGTGGGTGACGACTGCTTGGGGGGAGCCAGCCTTCAGCAGCCCGTTGTCGAGGTAGGTTGGAAGACTGGAACGCTTGACCTCCGGAGATGGGCTGCAACCACTACCGGTACAAAAGGGGGTGGTGATGGACGGAGCATCTGAATCAATCAAACACTCACACCCAGTCAAAAGATCTGGATTTAATCCATCACCGTTCTTTAGCCCACTCTGCCACCCCAGTTCAGACATGGCTATATGCAAATCAGTCTGACCCTGTGCCTCATGGGAACAGTCCAGCCCGATTAAACCCAGATCTTTTGACTGGGTGTGAGTGTTTGATTGATTCAGATGTTCCGTCCATCACCACCCCCTTTTGTACTGCAACCACTACCAACACCTTTGTGAACATTTCGTAGACAAAAAAAGGTAGGTAGTAGTGTTCCCTTTGAGGGAGAAACAGCACATCAAATGGGGACCATATGTATTTATCTGGTAGTAATGAGTGTGTAATCTTATTGATGCTAGAATTACGCCGGGGTGCTAGGGCAGCTTGTAACACTTACTACCTGGAAGTTCTTTTAGCACATTATAAAATAACATGCCTATCCATAAAAAATTAATATAAGCTATTTTAGCACACCCTTTTTACATGTTTGTCGGTCAACAACAGTATAGTATAAGTTCAAGACACAATCAAGATTCACATATGAATAAAATCGATACAGAAAAATTCGATCAAATCAGTATTGTACATAACAAACAGACAGTCCAAACCAAGTACAACAATTAATAAGTCCTTGTCTTTATCGTTTTTTTTTTTTAATATTCCCAGCACACGATCTAGCCAACACGTGTTTCGTCTGTACACAGACTTTTTCAAAGGCAGTATGGGAATATTGTAACAGAAATGTCCCGGAAGTACGTCCAAATGCGTGTTACATTTTCCAAAAGTATCATATGTGGTTCCCGTCGATCCAAGAATACTCTCTATCACAGATCACTTCTGACAGTGGTGAGTCTTAGGTTTCCAATTGACTTGCGGAACGCCGAAATAATATCGTCCTCTAGAGAGCCTCTGGCACCTGTATGTATAAGGCGTCAGACAAGTCGGTAGGTATACACCTTCTCAAACTGGTGAGCAACAATAAGGGGACAGATAAGTCTGTACCCTATAGACGGAGGTTTGCCACAGCACCGAATGGCAAGAAAGTAAGCTTGCATGAAGTAAAGGTTTTTGAAAAGAAAGTACGCTCGCATGAAGTAAAGGCTTTACTTCATGCGAGCGTACTTTCTTTTCAAAAACCTTTACTTCATGCAAGCTTACTTTCTTGCCATTCGGTGCTGTGGTAAGTCAAGACCTGGGGCAGAGGATGCTCGCAAGGAGTCAATAGCCTCGACGATGCTATCGGGGTGATGGGAGTCAAAAGGAAATCCTGCATGTACCGTTCCAGATAAACCAGGGCCACCTCAGATAAATAGGACTCTTGGTTGCTAGAGTCCCCTGATAGGCGAGAGGTGTAAAGGGATTTGTAATATGAAAGAAACAGATCGCAGACCTCAGGGGTGGACTGTAAGCGGGTGCCATCGGGCCCAGCCATAGAAACGATATAGGTGGGGCCTCGAGGAGGGCGTAATGTATTTGCCAGGAGCCTACCCGGGCGCCCACCCTCACCATACCGTCGCACCACGCAATGCTAATTGAGGAACGATAGCTCCCTATCAGCAGCGTCTCTAAATTCCACGCACAGTTCCAGCCTGCGCGTAGTCAAGGACTCAGCGGGAGCGTCAAGCATCTCGCAAACAATAGCAGCAATATCTTTCTCGATACAGCCTAGAGTAGAGCGCAGATCAAGCAAGACACCGGCGTGCTTCGAGATACAAACCCTTTTGATATAGGCTTTGAAGCCCTCCCATAAGCCCGCCCATGTGTCAACAGAACCGGTGTTCACGTTAAAATAGTCTTCGATCGGCTGTCGAACGTCTTCGTTAAAAACAGAGTCCATCTAGGCACGGCCAGGAAATCGCCACCGTCTCTCAAAGCCACCTGCACGAGGAATGCGTAGCTGGAGGACCACCGGGGAGTGATCGAAGAGGGTGCGGGGAAGAGTAAGGACAGTCCCGAACCAACCCGCCACCCCAGGAGAAACCAGCCAATAGTCTATTCTCGTCTAAGTATTGTGGAACCCAGAATAATGAGTAAATGCAGGATGTTGAGCGTGTAGATGTAATTCCACGCCAACTAAGGAGTATTGAGTACAAATCTGTCTGAGGGCCCGTCAGGCTTGTGGTTTGGTGTCGGGGGATGAGGCCGTGCTGTCTCTAGAATGGTCCATCAGAAGATTAAAGTCACCACCCATGATCAAAAGTCCGGTGTCAATGGAAAGGAGGCGAGTCAGTAAGGAGTGAAAAAAGGCGGGGGAATCAGTGTTCGGGCCATATACTCCCACCAGGGTAACCTTGTGTCCGATCAGTAGCCCAGTGATAATTAAAAAGCGGCCATCAGGGTCCTGGTACGTGGTGTAGTGCGCAAACTAAACTCTCTTGTGAATAAAAATAGAAACCCTGCACGCATATCTACTATAATTGGAAAAGAATCTGTGGGAGTCCCAGCCAGAAGCCATCGAAGCACCGTCCGTGCCATACAAGTGGGTCTCCTGCATAAAAAGGCTATCCACCTTGTGCCGGGCCACGTAATTCAGAACCTGCCCACGCTTCCTGGTGTTATTTAGGCCATGCACATTCCATGTTAATAGTGAGAGCCTGGAAGGACCGGGCACATTCCCTAGATGTGCCATCCAAACTGCATCAAAACTGTCAGGCCAGTTCTTCTCTATCTACTTTATAAATGTATGATAAGTGATGTCTACCACTCTGGGATCTCTAGATGGGACTGCATCTCTTTATTATATTCTAAAATAAGCAAATATGATTTTCTGTATTTGTAAATTTTTTTAAAAAATGAACAGAATCAATGGTTGCGTCCGCTGTCCTGGCTGAGCAACAGGGATACATGGCTCATTTTCGTTGTAAAGGAATTTGTTGTTAATGAAGTCATGGTAAAGTGTTTGGTCGTTGTTCGAGACTCGTGGTTCAGGACATTCGTTATTCATACTTCGTTGTTAAGGATGTTTCCCCTTGAGACTACTGGATCAAAGCTTTCCTTTGCGTTTGACACGGTCAAACATGATAACTTGAATAAGCTACTTGAAAAAAGGTTGGTGTGCCTCGTTCCTACATAACAGAACTGAAACAGTTGAAGTCCACCAATTCCTCTCCAACAGTACCCCGGTCTCAATTGGAGAGCCTCAAGGATCTGCACTATCACCCAGGCTCTTCAACTTGTTCATGGAGCCTCTCACCGAAATTCTGAACCAATCAAACATACATTACCACATGTATGTAGACGATACACAATTATACGTGAACATTACCACACCGGATGATACCATAACTCTCAACTCTGTACTTTGGTTAACTCACAATCACCTTATGCTGAATATTTTGAAAACCGAAATCCTAGTGATTTCTCCTCACAACCATTCTATATCCATTCAGGACTGGCTCAAACAACGAACGGCCCTCAACTGCACTCCTCATGTTGTAGATTCCACTGGATCATTTGACTCTGGACAAACACCTGAATACCCATGATCACATCAGTGCAACAACTAGCTAATCACCAACTAAACACGTTAAGAAAAATAAAACCCTTCCTTCCTCTAGAGGACATGAAGTTTGCTGTCCAATCCTTAGTTATCTCCCGCTTAGATTACAGGATTTTTGCCCTGGTTGAACTTCCCAAAGCCAAACTGGCCCCTTTAAGGGGTACTCTAAACTCAGCGGCAGACTGATCATGGGCTCAAGTAAATGTGTGCACATCACACCAGACTTACTTCATCTCAAGTGGCTCCACTTCGAAGCAATGATCTGTTTCAAGACAGAATGCTTGACGTACAAAGCGCTTCACCATAACACTCTAGATTACCTGGCAAAAAAACGTGAACTATCCAGTGTGAATCAATCTCTAAGAAACTCTAATCTACTGCTGAAACCACAAAAATTCAATATGAAGAGAACTTATAACGGAGCCTTCTCTGGCCTTGCTCCGAGAATTTGAAATGCTCTGCCTCCCAAAATCAACACTAACTCCACAATTGCTACATTAAAAAACAGAAGTCAAAAGGTTTCTCCTTATTAGCTACCTGCAATGATAGACAGGAAGCCACCGAAACTAACTTTTACTTCTGTTCCACAGCTTTGTTTTAGCTTTGAATGATGCATTCGTTCTGCATGCTTCCTTCTATTACCTTGATTGTTCTTTTAGTGTATCTACTTATCTGAATACTTACATGTTCAGTTTGCTAACTTTCCCAGTTTATTTTGCATGCTTTGTGTATAGCGCTTTATAAAACCTTTCAAATAAAATAAAATTAATTAATTAACCGCAGATGGTTGGCAGGATGGGTAAAGTCCAACACTGCCATCCAGTCTTCAGGGTCCACAGTAGACAGGACCTGAGCCAACATGAGAATTTAGAATTTCTCCTTTTACGGTGGGGAGGGGAGGGGGGGAGAGGAGAGGAGAGGAGAGGAGGGGAGGGGGGGAGAGGAGAGGAGAGGAGAGGAGAGGAGAGGAGAGGGAGAGAGAGAGAGGCCTCTATTCTTTTGTGGCACCAGAAAGTAGAGGGAATAGCACCCACGACCTATTTCTGATACCGGCACCCTTTCGATGGTTCTTTTGCTTGCACTTCCTGACGCAGATAGAATTAATCCTTCGTCACTCGGAGGATGGCGGCATGGGTGACGGGGTTTCATGTCAATGGAAGGTTGTAAACCTGCTGCACAATTTGCAGCACTCATTTATCCAAGGTGATGGACTGTAATTGGAGCAGGTAGTGCCTGAAGCTGCTGATAACCAGTTGTCCGGGATGTTGAAGAGGGCATATTAAAGGAAGGGTGGAGGCTGCTGCAACCAGAGGGGTAGTGGAACGGGCAGATCTCTGGCCTGGGGTCAAACATGGCCATGAAAGTACTGGGGAGTGTGTTGGCCGTGATGGCTGGGCAGGAAAGGACTTGGTTGGTAGCCCCTATTCTAGCGATTGAAGAAGCAAAAGGCAGAATGGGGCTGACCTGGAGTCATGGGAATCACAACAGTTACATTACTATGCCTAAATGCCTGTTGTAAATACCGAAAGTCATAAAGTTAGGATTTTGTCTCAGTTAAATGTAAGTTTTGGTCATAAGTTTAACTTAAAGACCAAAACTTAAGTTTCACAGAGACAAAATCCTAACTTAACTACTCCTAAAAGCCCTTTGTGAATACCGAATGTCGTAAAGTTAGGATTTTGTCTCAGATTACTTTGGTGAATCAGGCCTTAGATATATGTGAAGGTTAGGTATGATGGGGATGTGGAAGTATGCAGTTTGAAGATCCATGGCACACATCCAATCCCCTTGATAGAGCTGGTGGTATATTTGGTTTAGTGGCAACATATAAAATGCATCTTCATATATTTGTTTGGTGCCCGGAAGTCTAGAATGGGACTATATTCTTGCTTTGGTCCCTTCTTTCATAATGAAAAGTAATCGAAGTACACGCCCTTTCCTTTTTAGGGTTGAGGAACCAGATCCACTGCCTTTTCGATCATAAGGGTACCGACATCCAACTGGGATAACTCTCAATGGGAATGCGGTGTTTTCTTTGGAGGAATGCCTGGAATTACTAAAACCTCAGAGAGCAGCCAGTTTGCACAATGTTCAGCAACCATGTCTCACTACTATTTTCTCCCACTAATCCAGATGACTTCTGTTGACAACAGAGTGGCAAACAGAAGTGAAACGTTACTGTTTGGTTGGTTTTCTGGCAGCAGATGGTGGCTGGGGGCTGACTCTTCGTTGTGTGGCCTTACAAGAGCAGGAACTCCCAGCATTTTACACATGGTTTGCGCAATGCATAAGAGGCTGTTTTGAACAACAAAACAGCATGGGAGTATTTATAATGATTAAATCTTTCGCTCCAACTCTAACAGGATTTGAATCGCAGCAAGTGCAGATGGAGTCCGAGTTCGCAGGCCTGCCGCCACTCAGACAAACACCTCTCCGGCAGCACTGTCCCTGGGAAGCCTTTGCCACGTAACAGATTTATGGGTCCATCAAAGACTGCAGAGAATATTTAAGGGTCTCTAGCATCCACTAAAGTTTCCAAAACTACGAATTGCAAGTGGTTTCTTAAATTAACAGCGGTATTCACACTGCGTTGCTTTCTGTGTGCACTAATGTATCTATGTATGTATGTGTTACTGTCTCCGTGAGGCATGTCGGCATGCAGGGGGATGATAAAAATGCCCAAACGATTGCCTCTAAGTGTTTTAAAGTTTTAAAGGGGTGTAACTCCAACCGCACACAATAAGAACTGATGGATAATATATCCCATTTGGTATTTAACTCTATTGCACCTGCCACAGTGGGGTCTTGCAATGATATTGACAACGCTAAATGGTGGGGGCAAGGCATTCAGGCTGAACCTTGGGAACTTTAAATGTATTCCATTACCTCTTCAATGGGGGAGAAGTAACACCAGGGTTATGAGTCGCAGGCTAGTGGCAGTGTCCCTCACGCCCTAGGAAAGGTTTAGGGTAGTTAATGAAGCAAGTGCGGGATAGGTGTTAAGGGAATAATGGGGTGTCAATGGGAAATAAAGCGGTTTCCGTTCTAGATGCACGAGTGATTCCTGTCTGGTGTCACTCACACCTTCTGGTTGAGTCCGGATGTGCTACTTCGAAATTGACATTCTGTATTTGAGCAGACGGTCACTATGCAGAAACACATGATGTGGGTTATGTTATTTATGGCCCAGGTCCTTGTAAATAGTCTGTCAGATTCTTCAAACACTGAAATTCATTTAATGTACAAAGATACCCATGCACATGGATGCCAGAAGGGTCACAGGAGAAATATACTAAAGTATACAAGAGGTCGTATGCTTACGCTTGACCTAAAACTGGAATATTCATACTTCGGGTAAAATAATCAACATGAACAGGACACATAAGCCTATTAAAAAAGGCTTAGACAGGTAGCTTCCTACTCCTTTCATCATATCGATCATTCCTTTGCGTTAACATGATATTAACTATTTTGAAATTATTATACCAACTTTCCAATAAATTGTCTTTCAACTTAATCTGCAAATATTGGTTTTAACAGGTTTATGTGCTCTGTTTGTTTCACATCAGACCTGCCGTCAGTTGGCTGACAGTATGCAGTACAATAGAGAGCACTGCAGCAATGACTGGCACCGACCATCTCCCTTCCGCAAGTCTTGGAAGGCTGCAGGATGTGACCGCATCCAGCTTCTGAGTAGAACATTACATTATCAGTGATCATGTTGATTATTTTACCCTAAGGTTGAATATTTCATTTTAGGGCCTATGCGGAGTTACCTCTGGTTACACACATTTTCCCACTGAGGCTGAATTGTACCTGATTATGAACAGTATTATTATGCTGTTGCTCTGTACAAGGTCTCTTACATGAACGTACATTTGCCCACTGGGGCTGAATTGTTTATGAATATATTTTTACCTATGATGTTCAGCTGCATTCCTTAATTAGTTTTTAAGTTCTGTGATAACTCTGGATCAGGTGATCATAGCCCTATGCCAATACAGAATTAACCCATTGGGGTGATACATATTGGTATAATCATGAGGGGGCACTCCCTAATTTTGGGAGTATCACTAGTATATGATATGATTGTGCACAAGGGAGTTTTTGTCTTATTTTCTTAGGCAAACTATTTCATTATAATTTTAGTTCACTTCTTGGTCTGTTAACATTGCAGTATGAGATTTCAATTTAATCATATGCTTGATTTATGGCTATGTAACTATACTACTTACCCAGATATTGCATGCAGGTGATGAAGCGAGATACAGAAGATTTTGTGTGTACCTCATTCAGATCAATCACCTCCATAATAAAGTAATATATTAATTTTGATTGCTGTGTATTAACCAAAACACACACATTACATGTGGGAAATGCTTTGCACTAACAGGTTTGAATAACATATTCATTGGTGATGTAAAACGCATGTTTAATCTATTTTGTGCATTTAAGTGGTGTAATAATGCATGTCTGTGTCATAATGTGCATTGTGCATTTGCATGTTGCTTTCTGCTTTATTTTAATGGCTTGCAGTGTGATGCTTTTCTGCTAGGTAACGGTTTTAAAGGGTAAATATTAGTGTTGGTGGTTGAGGGACAGAAAACACATATATTCTATGTATTCACATTTTCTTTTTCTGTTTATCGTAGTTTTGGTGGGTTGCCAATTCCAAAATGGCTTCGCTTTTCCCGGTTCTGCGCAGTAGAAAGGCTTACATCATTTTGCTGAGAGAAAGCTCGTTTATGCTCTGTCTTCAGCTAACTATGATTCGAGGCCACTTGATATGAATGTTGGTGAAGTGGCTGAAGGCCAATGTGATAACTACGAGAACAGTTGAATGTCTGCCAAGGACAAAAGCAGAGTGTCTTTCAAAAATGACCACGTGGAAACATCTGAATCACTGTAAATGAACATTTAAACAAAAAGGCCTAATGACGAACAGGAACTGTCGAACGTGTATTTATCAGTTTTATTTACGAACATCCAGGAAGTTGAGAAATGCATGGACAAGTCAAATTTGTATCTGTCAACTTTTAATCAGAAGGTTATTCATGGACATCCTGAAAATTAACAAATACATTGTTGATTAACGAACATCCTGAGAGCTAATAATTGCAATGTCATGACCAACCACAGAATGGAAACCGGAAAGTGTTGAAACATTTGAGGGTAGTGGGCCAGAAAATTCAGTATAAATATCAGAGCAAAATTGGGGTTTGTTGTCATTGAAGCTGAACGCAGAGCGAGATGCTTTTTGCACTGCAGCTGTTGGCAGAGATGCTAGGCGCCTGAAACTATGCCAGACTGCTTGCTGATAACCCCTGTAGGTTGGAGATTTCGTTGCGGGATACTAAACCTGGGTGAGAGACTGCGTCCGAGGAGACTTGGGTTAGTGAGTATAGTCTTGGGGTTTAGTGCTGGGTAGGCAGGTTTTAGTGTAAAAATCTTTAGAATGAAATGTATGTTTTAACTATGGTTCTCTGATCTTTCATGCAGAATTTCACTTTCAGTTGCATTGACCAAGGTTTGATGTTTTATTTTAGAGAATAATGCAATTAATGTGTACTTGAATTTTCTCTTTATGATTAAACAGTTTTACTTGATTTATTGCCTGAATAAATAGCAATGCTCAGTGAGAATTAACAATGATAGAATAAATGCTCATTTTCTTTTATGCAAATTAATTACATAAAATCTTTTGAATAAAAATTAGATACATGAAGTAAAAGCTGGTCTTTGATTCTTCCTACGCCTAATTTTCGTTCTAGCAGATCCATTGCCATTATGGTGGTGTGTCTGAATAAAAAGGTGTTTAAAGAAACCATGGTAAAATGTTTTAAACTTTAGTGTAAATAATAAATAGGTTTAGACGCTCCACCAAATGTTATAGCGCTTCTCCGATGCGATTCACCAAAAGCCTTGAAGCCTAGTGAAAGTGAACAGAGTAAATGCGCAGTGTTATGGGCCCCACTGGTACATGTTGCACAAGTTACTACTTGTGTAACGATATATCTGTAAGAGACATTAGTTAGTGATAGATTCCTTACCTTAGAATATCCCCAGGCGTCAGACTGGATCCGAAATTTTTGCGTAGCAATACCCCTGCACGTCGGTAGGCGTCGTCTGCGGCTCCGCATCCGTCGTCGGCGTCGGTAGCGCCGGAATGACGTCGTCGGAGTACTTAGACGCCGCCCATGCACGCTGACGTCAGTTCTGATACACAGCTTTTCCGCGCCAGATACGCAGAGCCATGATAGAACCAACACTGGTGCCATGAAACTAGGGCCCTGAAAGGGGATGACCTTAACCCTAGATATCGGTTCGCAGAACGGGGAGGATGGGTGGGTCGGTAAGGAATCTATCACTAACTAATGTCTCTTACAGATATATCGTTACACAAGTAGTAACTTGTGCATCTGAAAGAGACACGTTAGTGATAGATTCCTTACCTTAGAATAGATACCCCAGCAATACCAACCCCGGTGGTGGGTCTGCGAACCAATATCACACCAGAAAGTCCTGGAGGACGGAACGGCCAAAGAAGCCATCCCTCCGGACTTGACTGTCCAGGCAGTAGTGTCTTGCGAACGTGTGCAGCGAGGCCCACGTCGCTGCCTGGCAAATGTCCTGTAAGGGGACTCCTCGGCCCAGGGCAGTTGTTGTTGCCGTGGCCCGAGTGGAATGAGCTCGAATCCAGCAGGGGGCTCCTTTTTCGCCATGGAGTAACATGCCTGAATGCACAAGATGATACACCGCGAAATGGTCCTCTTGTGTACTGCCTTTCCCTTCTTCGCGCCCACGTAACCAACAAAGAGTTGTTCATCCACCCGGAATTGGCGTGTGCGATCTAGGTAGTAGGAGAGCGCACATTTTGGATCCAGACGGTGGAGCCTCTCTTCCTCTTTCGAGGGATGCGGAGGCGGAAAGAAGGTGGGTAAAGTAATGGACTGCCTGATGTGGAAGGCCGTGACAACCTTGGGCAGAAAGGAAGGTCGTGTACGCAACACCACCTTGTCTGGATGAACAGATAGGAACGGTGGAGTAGAAGAAAGAGCCTGGAGCTCACTCACCCTCCTGGCAGAGGTGATGGCGACCAGGAAAGCAGTCTTCAATGTGAGAAGACGGAGAGGACAGTTATGGAGCGGCTCAAAGGGAGCACACATCAGATATGTGAGAACAAGATTCAAGTCCCACTGGGGCATCACGAAGGGAACAGGAGGGAACATGTGTGTGATGCCCTTCAGAAATCTATTTACAATGGGGGACTTGAATAAGGAAGGCTGATCAGGTAGCCTTAAGAAGACGGAAAGAGCAGAAAGGTACCCTTTAAGAGTGCCCAGAGCAGAGCCCTGCTGGGCCAGGGAAAGAAGGAAGAGCAGTACTTCAGAAAGGGGTGCAGAGAGAGGATCCACAGCCTTTGCTGTGCACCATGCCACAAATCTGTTCCACCTGCAGGCGTATACCGACTTTGTGGAGGGCCGCCTAGCCGCCAGAATGATATCACAGACTTCAGGAGGCAAGTCAAATGGCCTCAACTGTCGCCGCTCAATCTCCAAGCTTGTAGGTGGAGACTGGACAGGTTCGGGTGCAGCACCGTCCCCTGCTGCTGCGACAGAAGGTCCTACCGAAGAGGCAGACGAATTGATGGATCGAATGACATGCTGAGTAGCTCGGGATACCAGTATCTTCGTGCCCAGTCCAGAGCCACAAGGATAACCTGGGCCCGGTCGCGCCTGATCTTCTTCAGCACTCTGGGCAGAAGTGGTATAGGCGGAAAGGCGTACAATAGACCGCAACTCCACTCGCGACGAAAAGCGTCTCTGAGCGAGTGCCGCCTTGGAAATTCCAACGCGCAGAACTGATGACATTGTGCGTTCTCTTCGGTGGCGAATAGATCTAACCAAGGCTCTCCCCATTGCTGAAGGAGACCTTGCGCCACGTCCGAGTTCAGACGCCATTCGTGATCCATCCTGCACCGACGGCTGAGTTCGTCCGCCCTGGCATTCAGAGAGCCTGCCAGGTGTTGAACCACCAGGGTCACGCCCTGATGTTCCAGCCATTGCCAGAGGCGCAGAGCCTCCTGGCATAGGTTCCACGACCCCACCCCGCCTTGTTTGTTGCAGTACCACATGGCGGTGGTGTTGTCGGTGAACACTTGCACTACACTCCCCCGGACAGAGGGGAGGAATGCGTTCAGTGCTAGACGAATCGCCTGCAGCTCCAACATGTTGATATGGAGCCGGGACTACGCCGGAGACCAGAGGCCTCTGATCTCCGCCTCTCCCATATGGCCTCCCCAGCCCTGGAGGGACGCGTCCGTCACAACCACGTGCTCTGGGTGGGGTAGGGAGAGGGATCTGCCACTGACCCAGTCGCGGTCCGTGAGCCACCACTGCAGTTGTTTTGCAGTGCCCTCCGAGATCAAGACATGATCGGACAGGTTGCCCTGATGCTGGGCCCACTGAAACTTCAGGTCCCACTGCAGAGCCCGCATCCGCCACCTGGCGTGATGCACCAGAAGGATGCAGGAGGCCATCAGCCCCAGAAGCCGCAGCGTCAACCTGACCGAGACTCGGGATAACGGCTGAAAGATGGGAATCCGAGCCTGTATATCCCGAACCCGCTGTTCGGGCGGGTAAACCCGAAACTGCGCCGAGTCGAGAACCGCTCCGATGAAGAGGAGCTTCTGAGAGGGACACAGGTGTGACTTCGGCACATTGATGGAGAACCCCAGCAAGTGCAGGAGGTCGGCCGTAGTCTGAAGGTGGCTGACGACTGTCTGGGGCGAGCCCGCCTTCAACAACCAGTCGTCTAGGTAGGGAAAGACTGACACCCCTAACCTGCGCAGATGAGCTGCGACCACCGGCATCACTTTCGTGAACACCCGTGGGGCGCTGGTAAGGCCGAAGGGGAGCACAGTAAACTGAAAGTGCTCTTGGCCTACCGTGAACTG
Source organism: Lissotriton vulgaris (assembly GCF_964263255.1). Taxonomy (NCBI): domain Eukaryota; kingdom Metazoa; phylum Chordata; class Amphibia; order Caudata; family Salamandridae; genus Lissotriton; species Lissotriton vulgaris. The sequence goes on along the minus strand of NW_028242038.1, from coordinate 303,812 downwards.
CAGGTAACGCCGGTGGGCTGGCAGGACGGGGATGTGGAAATAAGCGTCCTGCAAGTCCAAAGCTACCAGCCAGTCTTCCGGGTCCAGGGCAGCTAGGACCTGAGCCAAAGTCAGCATCTTGAACTTCTCCTTCCGGAGGAAGCCGTTGACGTTCCGTAGGTCCAAGATCGTAGGCCCCCTTTGCCCTTCTTGGGTACCAGAAAGTAGTGGGAGTAACTTCCACACCTTACTTCTGGCCCAGGAACGCGCTCGATGGCCCCCTTGGCCAAGAGGGCCGTGACTTCCTCTTGCAGAAGTTGCAAGTGATCCACCCACACGCGGTGGCATTGCGGTGGCATGGATGGAGGGGTCGCCTCGAAGGGGAGGGAGTAGCCCCTTCGGACGATCTGCAGCACCCACCTGTCCGACGTGATAGTGCGCCAGTGGGAGAGGTGATGGCGAACCCTGCCTCCCACAGGCGTCACATGGGCCTGAAAACTCAGACTAGGAAGGTTTTGAGGCGGGTTCTGTGGAGGGAGGTGTGGACTTGCCTCGCCGTTGTCCCCGACCGCCGCCACGGCGGTTTCCACGGCCGCCACCGCGCTGTTGGACATTCTGCGGCGCGTGGCTGGCAGTACGTGTTGGGGAGCCCCTTCCGTGGCCACGAAAGGAGCGAAAGGCACCCGATTGCTGGCGTGGGGCCGAGAGGCCCAAGGACTTGGCCGTAGCCCTGGAGTCCTTGAAACGTTCCAGCGCATGGTCTGCCTTGTCGCCGAAGAGGCGACGGCCATCGAACGGCATGTCCAGAAGAGTGGCCTGGACATCGGCCATGAAGTTGGCGGACCTCAACCAGGCGTGGCGTCGAACCGCCACCGTTGTGGCCATCGCCCTGCCCAGTGAGTCCGTTGTATCCAGCCCACACTGAATGGAATAACGCGCCGCATCTCGTCCCTCCGCAAGGGTTTGGGCGAGTTTAGCCCGGACCTCCTCCGGGCATTGTGGCAGCACGTCCGCAACCGTGTCCCACAAAGTGTGGGTGTAGCGGCCCAAGAGACAGGCGGTATTAACAGACCACAGCCCTAGGCTAACAGACGAGAACACCTTCTTCCCGAACTGTTCGTATCTCTTGGATTCCCTGTCGGGCGGGGCCAACGGGAATGCGGTCTGGGAATTGGAGGCCTGGATGACCAGGCTCTCGGGGGTGGGATGGGTGGACAAAAAGCATGGGTCGCCCGGGGCGGGCGGTAGCGTCTGGCCACGTTCCTATCCACAGGCGGACCTGTGGCGGGCTTGGACCAAGTGCCCACAAGAACGTCACACAAGGCCTCATTGAACGGCAGCAGAGGCTCGGCCGAGCTTAACTGCGGTTTGAGGACCTCAGTGAGGAGGTTAGTCCTCACGACCGCGACGGGGAGCTCAAGGTTTAAGGCCTTGGCTGCCTTTGTCAACACTACGCTATATCTAGATACCTCCTCCGAAGCCACAGTCGGAGGGGAGACAAATCCAGTGTCTGGCGATGTGTCAATACCACTGGCCTCCCCAAGCTCATATGTCCAGTCCTGTTGAGACTGGCACTCCTGTGCCAGAGGGTCCTCGGACCCCTCCCAATCCTCCTCGTCACCTGTGTCCTGCAAACCAGGATTAGTAGACAGTTAGTAGACAGGGCCTCCTCATGGAGATAAAAATCCCCAAAGGCCGACTGAATCGGCGCCCAGCGGCGCCGTTCCGACGCCTGAGTCGGACCGCAGGAAACATTGGGGACGGCACCCACAATGGGCGCCGGGGACGACACCTGTGGGGACGGCGCCGGTGAGGTCGTAAGGTCGACCGGCGACGCCCCGGATCCGGAGCCGGATCCGGTGAGGTCCTGCGGCGCCGAGACCAAAGTCGCCGGCGGCGCCTGGGCCGAAGCACCGGACGGCGTCGGGGCCGAAGCACCCGACCCGTTAGGACCTCCAGACGGAACCGTTGGGCCCGAAGGCGTCACGGAAACAGACTGAGGATGGAGGGTCCTCATGGCATGAGGTACCGCTCGATCTCCTCCGGCGACGCGCCGTTCCCAGGGACCTGAAGGTGTGGGGCAGGCGGCGACGCTTGCGACTCCCGCGGAGCTGCGTGGGCGGTGTCGCCCGAGCCCCCGGCCGCATCGTGCGAGCGTCGGGGTGGGTCGGAGGAACGATGACATCGCTCCGACCTCTCATGCCTCTTACCTGAGGACTTGGAACCTGACGGCCGGTGTCCACTCCCGGAGCTTCGATGACTCCGACCTCGCGACCTGTCCCTCGACCTCCCGTGGGACCGGGACCGGGACCTGGAGCGGCGCGGGCCGACTGCCTCAGCTCGAGTCGCTTGCGGGACCGCTCCCGCCTAGCCTTCGACGTCAGGGCCCGGCAGTCGGAGCAGGTTCGATCGTCATGGTCGAGGCCTAAGCACTTCAGACACTGGCGATGGGGGTCCGTGACCGACATCAGTCGATCGCACTTCGAGCAGGGCTTGAACCCGGGCATCCCTACCGGCACCGATAGAGTCGAAGACTCGAAGAAAAAGAGTGATCAAAAGATCAAAAAGTTCAGTCAAAAATTGACTGGGGGCAGAGCTTCTTCCGGATCTGCGCTAGCTGGCGCGGAAAAAAGAGTTTGTATCACAGTATATGTAGTTCAGAAAAAGGCTTCCAAGTGTTGCGTGAAGCCAGTGCCTCTGTCTGCAGACGGAGGAAGTGTGGCTAGGTTACGTCGCACAGTGCATTAGTCTGTTTCAAAAAAGGGACCTTAGGTGTGAAAGGATAAATGTATAGCAAATGCAGTCTATGAAATCTCAGCTTTCAACCATAGGGATCATTGTGTATCCTGTCTAAAACTTATCGCTGAAGAAATTAGTAGGTTTTAACCCGAGCTTGATTGAAGGGTGAAGGGAGTGGCGTCTCTCATATACTAACGACAGAGGAATTCTGTGGTGGGTTAGACAGGAGTGCTGCCTACTGGTAACACAGAGTTCATGTATATTTGAGAAAGGGATTTCTGTATTTTATTTTATTTATTTATGTGATTTATTGAGCACGAACAACTGCCCAAGGGCGTCTCGGTGCTATGAATGAGGGCAGGGTGAAAGGGAAGGTGAGTTACTGGTTAAAAAGCCATGTTTTTATTTTTCTCCTAAAAGCAGCCAGAGTGGGAGCAGACTGAATGTCTGAATCAAGGGAGTTCCAGAGTTTTGCCGTCGATACGTAGAAGCTGCGATCACCCCAAGCCACTGTTCTAGTGCGGGGAACCGTCATGATGAAATTGTTCATTGATCGGAGTGATCGATTAGGAACATGGAATTTGAAATGGTCAATAAGAAAACGTGGGCCTTGTTTGTGCGTGGCTTTATAGGCGATACAGAGCGCCTTGAACTTTATCCTATTTTTGACTGAGAGCCAATGGTATTTTTTAATGGTGTCTGCAATGGGTTTGAATTTAGGGGTGTTCGAAAGCATTCTGGCCGCGGCGTTCTGTATATACTGCAGTTTTTTGATGACCTTTCCTTGGGCATTGACCAGGAGTCCGTTACAATAGTCCACTGAGGACATAATGAATGAGGTGACGAGGGTTTTACCAGAATTGGGGGGAAGGAAAAGGAGAATCTTTTTAATTGCTTTCAATTTAAAAAATGATGAGGAAGCAATAGCATTGACGTGAGACGAGAAATTGAGTTTGTTGTCTAAGAGAACTCCTAGGTTTTTTACCTTGGTAGATGGAAAGGGGGGGGCCTAGAGTCGTGGGCCACCATGTATCGGACCAAGTGGGAGTGAGCTTGCCAAAGGTCATGACCTCAGTTTTATTGGAGTTTAATTTGAGGCAATTTTCCAACATCCAATTACTGATGGCCATCATACCTTGCTGAAAGTTGGCTGCTATTTCTTTTCCATTCTCCTTGATGGTAAGAACTAACTGGGTGTCATCAGCATAGGATGTTAGGTTCATCCCCCAATCCTTAATTACCCTTGCCAAATCAGTGACATAGATATTAAAAAGGGTTGGACTGAGAGATGAGCCTTGAGGGACGCCACATGGTAGGGCCAGTTGTTCTGATAGGAAAGTGTCTAGCTGGACTGTCTGGGTGCGGCCAGCTAGAAAAGATCTCAATAGGTCTTTTGCTTTGGTCTGAATGCCAATGGCATTGACACGGTCGATCAGGATGGAGTAGTTTCTGTCCTGTAACTCCAGTTCTGTAGTAGGGGTATCTCTGTTATAGTCATAATCTAGTGAATAGTCCCGCCCATGTGCGTGGACCCCGGCAATCAAAAATAATCTCTTAAGTTGTCAAAATCATGCAGGAACTGCAAAGACACTTAAGAGAGAATTTAAAGACAAATAATGCAGCCTATATCCACAGGCTACACTGTCCAGTACTTCAACTAGAAATTCCACCAAAAATCACCACACACAGCCCAGCCTGCTAGTTTCTACCATAGAGAAACCTGCCTCCCCCAGTCCAAGACTCAGGAATGATAGAGAGGAAGGTAGGGACAGACAAGCCCCATAGGCTGCCATTATGTGGCTTAAATAGGATACTGTGCCTTTAAGAGAACTTTCCAGACTTCTCCCAGTATCCCAGAATGCATAGCAGGTCCAACTTACTTTCAGTTCTTTTTGAAGGCGTATAAAACGCCAGACCTGCAGCATTGTTCACATGAAGAATTCTCCACCGGGGAGGAGGGAGGGCGCTTATGACTATAACAGAGATACCCCTACTACAGAACTGGAGTTACAGGACAGAAACTACTCCTTCTGTAGTAGGGGATCTCTGTGTATAGTCATAATCTAGTGAATAGAATGGCAAGCCCATCCCCACAACTAAGCGGCGGTGGAGAATAAATACATAATGCCACTATTGCGCGAACAAATTCCGCAGCGAAGCCTGTCCAACCTGAGCGTCTGCCCTGGCGTCAGTGTCCAGGCAGTAATGCTTAGCAAAGGTATGAACCGACTTCCAAGTGGCTGCCTTGCAGATTTCAGCAATCGGCACGTTACGGAGCAGAGCCGTCGTGGCAGCTTTGCCCCTGGTGGAATGAGCCTTAGGCTTACCTCCTAAGGTCTTATTAGCTTTCTGATAACACAATTGTATGCAGGACACAATCCACCTAGAGATGGACTGCTTAGAGGTCGCAAGACCTGTCCTGACCGATCCATAATTGAGAAACAACTGGTCAGACCTACGGATATCTTTGGTTTTATCCAGATAAAATTTCAACACCCTCCTAACATCCAGAGAATGGAGAGACCTCTCCGCTGGGGATGAAGGGTTCTGAAAGAACGTAGGTAAAGTTATAGTCTGGTTGACATGAAAGTCAGAAATAACCTTGGGAAGAAATTTAGGGTGAGTACGCATAACAACCTTAGCAGCATGAAATACAGTATAAGGTTCATTACAACACAACGCCTGAATTTCACTCACCCTGCGGGCCGATGTAATGGCCACGAGGAACGCCGCCTTCCAGGACAGGTGCTGCAACGAAGCCTTATGAATAGGTTCAAAAGGTTCCTTCATCAATCTGGACAGCACCACATTCAATTCCCATGAGGGCGAGGGAAGCCTGACAGGAGGGAATACTTTCTTCAATCCTTCCAGAAAATCTTTGATCACGGGGATCTGGAAAAAGGAAGTCTGTGAAGGGCATTTCCTGTAGGCAGTCAAAGCAGCCAGATGAACCTTAATGGAATGCACATTAAGGCCAGACTGCGCTAAATGTAAAAGGTAAGGAAGGATGACATCTTCCTTACAGGTCGTAGGATCATGGTTCTTAGACTGGCACCAGATACAAAACCTCTTCCACTTGTAAGCGTATGAAGTCCGAGTGGAAGGTCTCTTGGACTCCTTCAGTATGTCCATGCAATCGTCGGGCAGATTCAGATGGCCATATTGCACTATCTCAGGAGCCATGCCGCCAAACTCAAAGACGAGAGGTTGGGGTGCAACATCCGTCCCCCGAACTTCGTGAGAAGGTCCGGCCTGCACGGCAACCGGATGTAAGGAAGGAGAGACCGGTGAAGTAGGTCCGTGAACCACCACTGCCTGGGCCACTCCGGGGCGATGAGTATCATCCGAGCCCTGGACCGGGCCAGCTTGATGAGCACCGCCGGAATCAGGGGAATGGGAGGAAAGGCGTACAGAAAGCTGTTCGTCCAGTCGATCCATAACGCATTCCCCAGCGTCCCTTGCTGGAAGTACCTGGAGGCGAAGTCTCTGCACTTGCTGTTTTCGGCGGTGGCGAACAAATCTACGTCTGGAGTTCCCCACCTTGCGAAGACTTCTTCTAGTACTTCGTCGTTTATGACCCATTCGTGGTTTTCCTGAAGCAGTCGGCTCAGTGCGTCTGCCTGAACATTCTGCACACCTGGTAGATGGGTGGCCGTTATCGTCAGTCCTCTGGCTAGGAGCCAGTGCCAGATCGCTTGTGCCTCCTGCGACAGAGTGCGCGACCTCGAGCCCCCCTGCTTGTTGAGGTAATACATCGTGGTGGTATTGTCCGTCTGTACAAGCAGAGAGTGGGTCTGGAAGGACGGAAGAAAGGCCTTCAGCGCCAAGTGAACAGCCCTGAGTTCCAGGAAATTGATGTGATACGTGGCCTCCATCGGTGACCACGTGCCTTGAATCTGTAGAGTCCCGGAGTGCGCTCCCCATCCCAGAAGAGACGCATCCGTCACGACAGTCTGCGTGGGAATGTCCTTGTGAAAGGGAACCCCTCTGAGGAGATTCTCCGCCGAACACCACCACTTCAGGGACTGAAGAGCATGCAGCGACAGGCGAATCTTGTCGTCCCAAGATCCTTTCCTCTGATCCCACTGGTCCTCCAAGCACTCCTGCAACGGTCTCATGTGCAGCCGTGCGTGCGGCGTCAGGAAGATACAAGAGGCCATCGATCCCAGTAGAGAAGACACCGTCCTCACTGTTGTAGATGGAGTCGTCATAAGAGCCTGAGCCTTCCGAAGGAGTGATAATCGTCGCTCTTCCGAAGGAGACACGCTTGCCGACAGCGTATTGATGGAGGCTCCCAAGTACTGTATGCATTGGACCGGAGTCGGGACAGACTTGGCCATGTTGATGTGCAACCCCAGCTTGTTCAAGAGAACGCACGTCTTCCGGAAGTGTGCTCGCGCTTCCGAGAAGGAGGATGCCTTGATCAGCCAATCGTCCAAGTACGGGTAGACGAACACCTTGTTCTTCCTCAGGTGTGCCGCTACCACCGCCATGCACTTCGAGAATGTCCTTGGCGCAGACTTCAGTCCGAATGGGAGTACTGTGTATTGATAGTGATTGGTGCCGACTTGGAACCGCAGGAACTTCCTGTGTTTGTGTGCAATGGGCACATGGAAGTAAGCATCCTGTAGGTCTATAGCGCAAAGCCAGTCTCCCTGTTGCAACTGAGGGTAGATCTGGTGCAACGACAGCATGCGGAACTTTTCTCTGCGAATCCACTTGTTTGCCTGTCGCAAATCCAGAATGGGCCTGAACTCGTTCTTGTCCTTCTTGCGAACCAGAAAGAACCGGGAGTACAGACCTCTTCCTCTCTGAGACAGAGGTACGTCCTCTATCGCCCTTTTCCTCAACAGGATATCCGCCTCCGCCTGAAGCTCGCGCAGCTGAAACTGCGAGCTGACCGGGGGAATCGCTGGAGGAGGGCTGGTGAACCGAAGACTGTATCCATTGCAAACAATATTCAGCACCCACTTGTCCTGAGTAATTTTTCTCCACTCTGCCAGAAAAAGTTGGATGCTTCCCCCTACCGGAGTGGGTAACGGATCCGGGGGAAGTAAGTTCCTAGGGCCTAGACCCCGCCTGGCCCTTGGGCGCCGGAGCCGACTGCTGGCCTCCTCTGCCCTTCTGCCGCTTCTGGAACGGCTTACGGAACGGCTGCTGCTGTTGCGAGTGCCCCGAAGCCTGTCCCCGTCCTCGGCCTTGTCCTCCGAACCGCCGTTGGAAGGGGCGGTACTGCTTCTTGGTTTCCTTGGGCTTTTCCAGGCCCACAGCCGTCAGCGTTTCGGCCTCCGCCTTCATGCGGGCCATTTCATCATCTGCGTGCTTCCCGAAGAGGGTCTCCCCGGAAAACGGCAGATTGGCCACCCTCTGCTGCGCGTCCGGTTTCAGGGACGTCAGCCGGAGCCAGGCGTGGCGCCGTTGGTTGATCCCGTGGCAGAACCCGTGAGCAGCCAACAGGGAAGAGTCCGCAGCCGCGCTGATTATCTGGTTGGCCACCAGCATCCCCTCACTCAGGACCTCCATGAAGTCTTCACGCTGCTCCCGAGGTAGATGCTCCGCAAAGCGCTCGAGGGAGTCCCAGAGGGCGCGGTCGTAACGCCCCAACAGAGCCGTGGCACTCGCCGCTTTCATGGATGTCGCGGAAGTCCCACAGATTTTTCGCCCCGCCGAGTCCATCCACCTAGACTCCTTGTCCGGGGGAACCGTGGAGGTCGGAGTGGTGGCGTGCTGCTTGCGGGCCGCCGTGACGATGACGGAGTCAGGCGGAGGCTCCGCTCTCAAGAAGGCCGGATCCGAGTCGGGAGCCCGGTATTTCTTTAGTAGTCTGGACGGGGCCGCTCTCGTCACAGCCGGGGTGAGAAACAGCGCCATAGCCGGTTCTTCCAAGCCCGGCACCAAGGGCAGGAGGGGACGAGACATGTGCCTCTGATGTAGAGTCTCGAAAATGACGGACGTCTTCGGAGTAGGCACTGTCAGTGTAATGCCTAGCTTCGCCGCGCCCCTCAACAGGACGTCTTGAAAGGAACCAGGTCATCTATCGGGGACACTCTGGTGTCCGGTGACCCCGACAGCGTAGGTGAATAGTCCCTGGTCCCAGACGATCTCGTGCGAGAGCGAGATTCGCGCCTCCTATGGCGGTGTCTCGACCTCGTGGAAGATCTGCGCCTAGAGCGAGAACGAGACCTGCCAGCTCTAGGGCGCTCCTTCGGTTTGTGAGGAGGGGTCTTCCGTGGCTTCTCACGGGGACTCTTCGGATCCTCCCGGGGCTTCGGTTTCGGGGTCCCCTTGGGAGGAGCAGGCAGTGACGGCAGTGAAGTGGACCTCGGCGGAGGAACCACCGGCTGCGGGGCGGGCCCATGCGGTGGGACCGGAGGTGGAGCAGGATCCCCCGTAGGAAGTGGTGGTATGGGCGGAGGGTCCTCCTTCGGTACGGGTGGAGGAGTAGGAGTCCTGGGTCGAGATGGAGTGTACACTTCCGAGTACACCGAGCCCGGTGACCCTTTAGGGGACGGGTGCGGAGAGCCATCCCCATCCGCAGGTGACCTCTTCCTCTTGCGTCCACTGGAAGCGGCGTGACTCCTGGGGCTAGAGCCCCCTCTGCGTCGTTTGGGAGAGGGTGACCTACTCCTTGACGCTGACCGCTGTCTGCTGGAGGCAGAACGACGCTTTTCCGGCGTCGAACGGCGCTTCCTGGACTCCGGCGTCGAACGTCGACCCCTCGACGTCGACCCTCTCATCCTCGGCGTCGAACGTCGACTCCTCGACGTCGATCTCCTCTTGCGCGACCTCTCACGTCGCCCTCTCGACGTCGGGCGGTCCTCCCTCGACGTCGTACGTCGTCGCCGTCTTGATGTCCCCGACGTCGAGGAGCCCCTCGACGTCGATCGGCGGTGTCGCCTCGACGACGATCGGCGGTGTCGCCTCGACGACGACCGACGGTGTCGCCTCGACGGCGAGCGTCGGTGCCGCTTCGACGGCGAGCGCCGAAACACGTCCCTGCGCCTTCGGCGTCGGAATGAAGACCTCGACGTCGACGAAGACGATGACGTCGACGGCGGCTTCGACGTCGGCTTCTCCTTCGCCGTCGAGCCGTCACGCCGTCTCGACCCGGAGCCCCGGGGAGAAGGGGAGCACGCCGTCGTCATCCCTCTCGACGCCGTCATCGAGGCCCTCGACGTCGACGGAGAATGGGATCGTTGGCTGGACTTCCTGCCCCCGGGGAGCCCCCCAGGGGCCTCAGCAGAGGCAGAGGGATCCCTCCCAGGCTGCCCAGACCCACCTGCAGCACGTTGGCGCCTATCCTCCAGGCCAGCCAGCCTGATCTTCAATCTGTCCCTGAGGGTCCTAGCAGAAAGTTGCTGGCAGATAACACACTCCTCAGGGCCATGATCTTCTGGAAGGCACACGATGCAGACATCATGGGGGTCGCTTTTGGCCTTCTTCCTCTCACATGCTGGGCACTTAACAAAAAGGCCAGGCATTTCGGAGCCCCAAAACGCCTAAAAAACAGCACAAAAGTGAGAAGAGAACACCAAGCAGTAACTACAACACTTTTAAAAGTCAAAAAGTGCAAAAACGAATTCAATAAACCCTTGAAAAAGGGAGAGCTCAATGCCAGGGTCCTGTAAGCAGGAGCCGGAAAAAAGAACTGAAAGTAAGTTGGACCTGCTATGCATTCTGGGATACTGGGAGAAGTCTGGAAAGTTCTCTTAAAGGCACAGTATCCTATTTAAGCCACATAATGGCAGCCTATGGGGCTTGTCTGTCCCTACCTTCCTCTCTATCATTCCTGAGTCTTGGACTGGGGGAGGCAGGTTTCTCTATGGTAGAAACTAGCAGGCTGGGCTGTGTGTGGTGATTTTTGGTGGAATTTCTAGTTGAAGTACTGGACAGTGTAGCCTGTGGATATAGGCTGCATTATTTGTCTTTAAATTCTCTCTTATGTGTCTTTGCAGTTCCTGCATGATTTTGACAACTTAAGAGATTATTTTTGATTGCCGGGGTCCACGCACATGGGCGGGACTATTCACTAGATTATGACTATACACAGAGATCCTCTACTACAGAAGTTATGATCGACCGTGTCAAAGGCCGCTGTAAGATCGAGAAGAATGAGTATAGCCGCACCTCCCTGGTCAAGGGATTTTCTTATTTCATCGGTGGATTTGATGAGCGCGGTCTCCGTGCTATGAGATTTGCGGAATCCAAATTGACTGTCATCTAGTAAAGAATATTGTTCTAAATATTCAGAGATTTGAGAGTTCATGAGTTTTTCGACTATTTTTGCTGGGTATGGCAAGCTGGCAATAGGTCGATAATTGTTCGTGTCTTCTGCATCAAGATGGGGTTTTTTGAGTAGAGGTTTGAGAAGTGTGTCCTTCCAGATAGCAGGGTAGATTCCCGAGCTAAACATGGTGTTAAAAATGTATGCAAGTTGAGGTGCGATAATGTCCGAGATGGGAAGGAGAGTTGAGGCAGGACAGGGGTCTTTGGCTGATCCTGATTTGATGGAATTCATGACATCAATAGCATGGGTAGGATTCGTGTCAGAAAACTGAGAGAAAATTGGATGGTTGGTGGGGAAGGTGTTTGGACAGGTGCGTAAATGGAATTGCAATATGCATTCAAGTGAAACTCTGGGGTTGTCTTTAAGGAGGTGAAAAAGATCTCTGTATGTGCTTTCCTAGAGAAGCGAGTTCGTTATTGCCTGACAGAAGGGTAAAGCGAGCAGTGTTGCTTTATCGGCGAGTCTAGAAAATTCTTTGGAGATAAGCGTAGTCTACTCCGGTGACAGAAAACTTGTGCGATTGAAATTTCTATCACTTTATTAGCGAAACAGATTAGTGGAATTGTTTTGTGTAAGTTACTAACTGATTTTGTAAAATATCTTGTAAATACGGCTTCTTGAAAAATCCTTGTAAGGGAAGGGTTAATCAGCGCTGCAGAAGCCGAAGCGCTGGTGACGTCAAAAGTGTCGAGAAGGGATTGGTCCTCGTGACCAAGTCAGAGTAGGAGCTGATAGGTTCATCATGAAAAAGCAGCAAAGCGATTGGTTAAGCACTTAGAAAAACGTATTGTGTTCTAATTGGTACGATAGTGTGAACCGCGCTGCTATAGGTTGGTGTACGGAACATCAAACAGAGAAGCTCGCGATCTTTTGAAAGACAGGAAATTAATGCAAAAATGAATTATATTGGTAAAGAGAAGAAAGTTTCACTGTTTGGAAAGGTAAAAGGATTGTTTGTGAAAGACAAACCTGTAGAAAAACCGCAATTTAGATTAGAGTTTTCCCTGGGAACGCCTGCATCTCACATGCTAGGAAAGTATGGCCTTCATACTTCCGTGTGGATCAAGAATTGGGTGCAATATACGAAAGGTGATGGTGAGCTTGCATTTCCTCAAGAAGGTTCCTTTAACATAGAGGTTTTAAGAAATTTGAGGAAAACAATTATCAAACTTGGCCCTACACCTAGACCTACGCAATTTGAAGCGTTAATGGATTGGGAAGATGAGGCATATCAGAAAGAAAAACACAGATCAGAAAAAGGTTATGATTTTGGTTTGAATAAATATCAGAATAAGAATATTGAGAATATCATATGTAGATGGGAACAGGTAAATGTACCAAATGATTTGTTTCCGGTCAGGAGTATGGGAGGATCTATAGGAGAAAAAAATAAAGAGGAAGAGAAGCATGTTGAAATTTTAGACTGTAAATATAGTGACACAAAAGATGATTTGCTAGATGACATTCTGAATAATAGATCACCTCCATATCATGGGGAGTTTGCAACAGTGGTGCCAAAGGTACTGCCAGCAGAAATTACATACGTTTTCCAAACTGTTCCAGTTCCCATAGGGATTACTGCAATAAATAGAACCTGTTCAAATTAATAGTACAGTAATGAAGTCAGAACTCCTTTCAACGAGTAGTTGGCAAGAAAGACAAGTGATAAATAGGTCAAATAATGAAGAAGAAGAAAATGAATTAGCAGTCAAAACATGAGAATTGTCTGGAAGTTTAAAAGAACTGCCCAGGAATGTGGAAGCTTTAACAGTCCCAATGAATAAAGATTCTGAAATTTCTGTTTGCAAAAGTGAGGTAGAGGAAGAACATTTACTGACCATACCGTTAAATGAGGTAAAACCAGATCTTAAAAGAGTTATTATCTGAAAGTGTCAGGAATAAACTGCCTAGTGTGTACAAATTAGATACAATGACAGATCTGACAAAAGCTCTGACTTATGCGAATGGAACTGAGATCCTAGATGAGAAACAGACTGTATAACTGGTGATTTAAGACCAACAGACTGTGAGAGTGTACAGCATGGTGTAAGACTTAATGATTTTTCACCTGACAACGATTTAGAAAGTACTACAGAACTAAGACAACAGAAACAGAGACCAAATCTGAAGTACAAGTCACTGGAATGGACATATATAGCAATTCCTGATATACAAGAGGAAGCAAATAGCCAGGAGAGTCTGAGAGTGACTGTACGAGAGGTGGTCAAGGAAGAAGAAAACTTGGAAATACAACGAGTTATCTTATCTGACACTAGAAGAGACACGGATGATCAGGAAAATTCAAACAAAGATTGTGAATCTATAGATAGGGATGATTTCCACATGAATTCAGGGATTACTTGAGGTGACCATAACAGTGATATAGAAAACAATTCTGGGTTTTGGCACACATGATGAAGATGATTTTTGATGAACAATTTCCAAGTAGTTAAAATAAAAGAAGGGGCAAAGGACTGAAAGTCATTCAAGTGTGGAAACACACTTTGTACAGACAGTACATATTTAGTAGATTAGGTTTATAGGATAACCTATATACCACAGTAAATATAACATGTTTTGCTTTAGGTATAAGATGTGTTTATGTTGTATCATTTTTTCCCTCTAATGAGACTGTCAACCATGTACTAATAGTTGTCACCAGTAGATAGAATTGCACTTCATAAGGATAAGTACATCTTAGATTTAGAACTAAAGATATCATTTTTTGTCAAGAACAAGGAAAATGAGAAAAGAATTTGCTGAATTAACAAAAATTATTGAGAAGAAGTGTCTGATCGAATAAAATTTAGTTGAAAATATGGGTGGTTTTTGGTGATGATTTACAAATCGTTCAAGGTAGGTATTCAGGATTTGTAATCATCAAAGGAAGGAATTGATGAAGCGAGATACAGAAGATTCTGTGTGTACCTCATTCAGATCAATCACCTCCATAATAAAGTAATGTATTAATTTTGATTGCTGTGTATTAATGCTTTGCACTAACAGATTTGAATAACATAATTGGTGATGTAAAACGCATGTTTAATCTATTTTGTGCATTTAAGTGGTGTAATAATGCATGTCTGTCTCATAATGTGCATTGTGCATTTGCATGTTGATTTATTTTAATGGCTTGCAGTGTGATGCTTTTCTGCTAGTTAACAGTTTTATAGGGTAAATATTAGCGTTGGTGGTTGGGGGGGGGACAGAAAACACATATATTCTACGTATTCACATTTTCTTTTTCTGTTCATCGTAGTTTTGGTGGGTTGGCAATTCCAAAATGGCTTTGCTTTTCCCAATTCTGCGCAGTAGAAAGGCTTACATCATTTTGCTGAGAGAAAGCTTGTTTATGCTCTGTCTTCAGCTAACTATGATTCGAGGCCACTTGATATGAATGTTGGTGAAGTGGCTGCAGGCCAATATGATAACTACGAGAACAGTTGAATGTCTGCCAAGGACAAAAGCAGAGTGTCTTTCAAAAATGACCACGTGGAAACAGCTGAATCACTGAAAATGAACATTTAAACAAAAAGGCCTAATGACGAACAAGAACTGTCGAACGTGTATTTATCAGTTTTATTTACGAACATCCTGGAAGTTGAGAAATGCATGGACAAGTCAAATTTGTATCTGTCAACCTTTAATCAGAAGGTTATTCATGGACATCCTGAAAATTAACAAATACATTGTTGATTAACGAACATTCTGAGAGGTAATAATTGCAATGTCATGACCAATCACAGAATGGAAACCGTAAAGTGTTGAAACATTTGAGGTTAGTGAGCCAGAAAATTCAGTATAAATATCAGAGCAAAATTGGGGTTTGTTGTCATTGGAGCTGAACGCAGAGAGAGATGCTTTTTGCACTGCAGCTGTTGGCAGAGATGCTGGGCGCCTGAAACTATGCCAGACTGCTTGCTTGTAACCCCTGTAGGTTGGAGATTTCGTTGCGGGATACTAAGCCTGGGTGAGAGACTGCGTCCGAGGAGACTTGGGTTATTGAGTAAAGTCTTGGGGTTTAATTCTGGGTAGGCAGGATTTAGTGTAAAAATCTTTAAAATGAAATGTATGTTTTTACTATGGTTCTCTGATCTTTCATGCAGAATTTCACTTTCAGTTGCATTGACCAGGTTTGATGTTTTATTTTAGAGAATAATGCAATTAATGTGTACTTGAATTTTCTCTTCATGATTAAACAGTTTTACTTGATTTATTACCTGAATAAATAGCAATGCTCAGTGAGAATTAACAATGATAGAATAAATGCTAATTTTCTTTTAATCTAAATTAATTACATAAAATCTTTTGAATAAAAATTAGATAAATGAAGAAGTAAAAGCTGGTCTTTGATTCTTCCTACGCCTAATTTTCGCTCTAGCAGATCCATTGCCATTATGGTGGTGTGTCTGAATAAAAAAGTGTTTAAAGAAACCATGGTAAAATGTTTTAAACTTTAGTGTAAATAATAAATAGGTTTTAGACGCTCCACCAAATGTTATAGTGCTTCTCCGATGCGATTCACCAAAAATCCTTGAAGCCTAGGGAAAGTGAACAGAGTAAATGCGCAGTGTTATGGGCCCCACTAGTACATGTTTTATGTGTTTAAGGTTTCAGGGAAATGGTGAGTAATGTTTAGAAATAATTTTTGGAGCCGCGCTGTAGCACAGGCAAGATTCTATACACTAAGTGCGACGTATTTTACACACTGCAAGATGTCTGCCGTTTTCTTTATAACCACGAAATGTTTGATGGCACGTGTCCCTTTTCTATGTTGCATATTCACCTTTAAATGTTTGTGTTTCTAAACCTGCCCAACCAGTGACTCCATCCATCATCCCCTTTGGTTTTGCTTTGTTCGACCTAAGTTGGCAGGGTATTCCCAGACATGGATCTCTTGCTCACTTTGCCACTGGATTCAAGATAGCCTAGCTGATGAGGCCTGTGAGCCCGAAACCGGTCCCAGGATGCTTGTTTCCGGTCCAGGGAAGACATGGCTTGGCAGTTCGGGCTGGTCTGTTCCAATGAGGCACAGGGTCAGACTGATTTGCAAACAGCCATGTCTGAACTGGGGTGGTGGAGTGAGGTAAAGTATTATGATGGATTAAACCCTGACAGTTGACTTTGGGTGAGCGCTTGCAATGTTCAACCAGTGATCAAGGAGTGCTTGATGCTGAAACACGCAGGGTTTGTCCAGGTTAATGGATTAAAACATAAGATTCAGCCGTATTTATGATTGAACTGGAGAGGAGAGCTAGTTCCGCGCATTGCAGCTGCAATACCATAAGTGTTTTGAATTTTGACGGGGCTCTTCTACCGAGACGTGCACCTGTGCCGCCTTTGGGTCTCGGCTTCATGAGGACGGTATGTGTGTTTGTAGGATATATATATATATATATATATATATTCACTGAAAGAAAACACATGTTTAAGGGACGTTATAGTTAGAAATTAGCATTTAAAAAACCTTAGATATTCACTGAAAAAACCACAAGTTAGAGGAACGTTATAGTTAGGCTGGCAAAACCTGAGAAATTCAGCCGTTATAGTTGGCTGAGCTAACTATAACTCACGCTCCCGCAATGCCCTGCTGATGACATTACATATTACATCACTCATGACATCATCAGTGACATCACCACGACATCTCTGATAAAATCACTGACATCATCCAGTGACTGAGTGTTTATAAAAAGTTTAAGAATGTTATATATATTTTCTATTTTTTTTAACTAGCAGTCACCTTTGCAGAGTGGTGGAGAAAGGGGTGCTGGGCCTCCAAACAGCACTCAGGAATTCCGCTAGCGTAGTACTTACAGTATGTACCTGGAGGGCTTCTCGGCCCCCAAGGTCACTCACGAGTAAAGTGGATTTCATCCCCCAACCTGTAGTGCGCCAGGAGATGCGTTTTGAAGAGAGGTGGATAAAGGGGAACGTGGCTCTGAAAACCTCTCGGCAATCCCACTGTGTGGGACTAACTGGAGGGAACAGGAGGGTTAGTTGGACTCAGAGGACGTCCTTGGGGGGCCAAATGCGCTTCCTATTACCTCCAGTAAGTTCCACACAGCAGGATTGCTGAGTTCTAATACCAGGCCACACCCCCTTCGTCCACCACTCTGCAAACGCGCCTCCTGGCACGCTCTAGGTTGGGGGATAAAGTTCCCTTTGCGCCTGGAGGTCCTTAGGGGCCAATATGCCTACCTGTTACCTCCAGTAAGCGCCACAGAGTGGGACTGCTGAGAGGTGGTCGCAGGCCACGCCCTCTTTCTCCACCACTCTGCGAACGCGCCTCCTGGCGCACTGCTGCTTTAAGGATGAAGTCCACTTTAGTACTGAAGTCCTCAGGACACAAGGGAACCTCATAGTCCCACCAGCAGTGTGCCAGTAGGCACGCTTGCAGAGTGTTGTAAAAAGGGACGTGGCCTTCGGCCATTTTAAGGCAGACCTACTGGCTTTGTCAAAGGGTTAGTACTCCAAAATGTAACCCCTTCGCCGTGGGGGTAATTCCCCTACGGCGCGAGGGCGGCACCGCAGTGCTCGTGACGAGCCCAGCTCGTCCTGAGGCACAGTGGAGCTGTGCTCATGACGAGCTGGGCTCGTCACGACTCCACCCACTGATTGATTCTCTCGCTCAGTCGGGGAATCAATTGCGCGCCACTGTGCATCATGACGAGCTGGGCTCGTCCTAAGCATGGAAGGTGTTAAAAGGTAGGCCTATTGACTTTCAATACATATAAAACAGACCTTTCAACTTTGTCAAAAAGTCACCAATAACTATACTCAAATTATACTTACTAAATACACACATTACAATGTTTAGTAAAATAATCACAAAATATTTTCAATAAAGCCTTTTTTTTTAACAAATCAACCATTACCATGTCTTTCTGTCTTTCCTTTTAAAACACTTTTTAGGCCACAAAGTGCAGCAATATAGAACCAACCACAGTGGGTTCATGAACTTCTGCAGAATGAACTGGGATTGACATTACTGGTTGAAGCCTGAACCACAATACTCTCTTGGAGTAGGTTGCTCAGTAAGAAAATCTGGATAACCAGCTGCCAGTCTTTGAAGCCTGCCACCTGTTTATTCACTGGTGAGCAGGAATAGGTTTTAAATCAAGGTAACAGTGAGGGCCTGGCTGCACCCTCCGCTACACGTGCCCTTTGGAGGAACTCAATATTAGTCATCTTCCTCACACTTTGGCCGCAGCTGACTCGCCACAATGGTCAAGAAAGACCCTAAGCAGCCCAAGCTCCAATTTGACAAGCCGCCGGCTGCCACATCGGACCCAGTGTCGGACGCGACTGCGGAGGCCGCGCCCCCTCAGGAGGACCTCGACTCGGCCCCCTGGCTGCTGCCATGATAGCCGAAATGAGAGCAGGCTTCAAAGCCCTTGATGCCCGGTTCCATGACCTTGATAAGAAACTGGCTGACATGAACGGGAAGGTCCAGGGCCACGATCGTAGGCTAGATGTGGTGGAATCTAGAGTCTATGATCTTGAAGATGGGGCCTCCTCCTCTCTGAAGCGGCTGGAGAGGGTCGAGAAGATCCTTAAGGAGGTGGCTATCAAGAACGAAGATTTGGAGGCCCGGGAACGCCGCAACAACATTCGCATTCTCGGCGTACCGGAGACGACAGCCACTGGTCGCCTTGACTCATTCGTGGAGCAGCTTCTTTCTGACCTGTTTGGACGAGAATCCTTCACCCAAGGCTTTGTTGTTGAACGAGCTCATCGATCCTTAGGCCCTCGCCCCAAACCAGGCTTACCTCCCAGACCAATTGTCGCATGACTTATGAACTTCCGTGATCGGGACACGGCCCTCCGAGCGGCCCGCGAGAAGGGCGTGATCCAGTGGCAGGGTTGCAGTCTTTCATTCTTTCCGGATTTCACGGTCATGGTGCAGGAGGCCAGGCGCAAGTGTCAAAGTCATGCTTAGAAATCTGGGGCTCCGATACAGTATGCTTTATCCTGCTCATCTCAAGGTGGACATTGATGGCAGGTCAAGGATCTTCGACACTCCGCAGGCTGCACAGAAATTCTTTCGAGACTTCAAGAACAGCGAACGTGGGGAGTCATGTGGCTCACGGTCCCATTCCCCTCCACTGCAGACCTCACAAACAAGCGTGGACCTCTTCTCCCAGACAGGACTAGGCTGAGTACAGTCTTGTATTGTTCATTGGACCTTGTAGTGTTTCATTGTCTTTGGCTCGTTCACATGCTTACCTGCTCTTTGATTGTTCTGTTGTTTGATTGCCGATTTGCCCGACACACCATCTTGCCTTCACCCATTACTCTGGGTTCCACAACACCTGGACCAGAATTGATTATTGGCTGGTCTCCCCCGGAGTTGCTAGCTGGTTTGCATCGAACCAGACTCTCCCTCGAACTCTTTCTGATCACTGCCCGGTTCTTCTTCAGTTATTCATTCCTCGTGAGGGGGGTTATGAGCGGCAATGGCGTTTTCCCGGACGGGCCTTGATGGACCCCGTTTCCAGTGAGAGATAAGACAGGCTATAGAAGATTACTTTGATTTGAACACAGGCACTGTCGACACGTGGGCAGTCTTATGGGAGGGCTTTAAAGCTTACATACAGGGTGTCTGCATTTCTAAACATGCCGAAGTCCTTCGTGATCTGCGTTCTACTTTAGATCAGATTGAGAAGAAAATCGCTGCAGCGGACCGCAAATTGCTCACTTCTCCCTCTGACTCTTTCCGCCCACCGCTTGGAGTTATGTGTCGAATTTCGTGATGCGGCTGATAGGGAAGTGTCAATTCTTAATACACATTGTGTGGCGCGCCGGTACAGGGGGGCGAACGTCCGGGGCGCCTATTGGCCAACACGCTGCCCCCCGCCCCCCAGGGGCCCCACATATATCATCTCTATGTCAGGACTAGATGGCTCCCCCATTCATTCTACCCCAGCGGTCAGCAAGTTGTTTCTTACATATTATAAGACTCTTAATTCTTCGCGCCTGTCCGGAGACCCCGGCGGACAAGAAGATTATTTATCCGAGGTGGCCCTGGTGTATCTGGAGCGATATATGGCTTTTCGGCTGACTTTTATAAAGCGTACAAAGACCTTCTGGTGCTGCGCTTGGTCGAGGTCTATGCGGAGGCCTTGGAGGTGGGTATCCCCCCCCCCGACATTTCGGGCAGCGGTGATTATTCTACTGCCTAAACCCGGGAAAGACCCTATGCAATGTGGCTCATACAGACCACTGTCACTGCTAAATTTGGACTACAAAATCTTAGCCAAAGTCATCGCCATTAGACTATCACTATTAATGGAATTTATCAACTCCCCTGTTCAGTCAGGTTTCGTTTCGCACAGGTCCAACTCTCTCAATCTTCGTACTTTATTCACTGTACTGCACCGTATTGATCCTTCCACGCCGGCTGCCGCAATTCTTCTTGACACGGAGAAGGCCATCGACTCCCTTGAATGGACCTTTTTTCTTTCAGTCATGCGTCGAATGGGTATGCCGGAATGTTTCGTGGCCACGGTTTCTCTTTTATACACTAAACCCTCTGCCCGGTTGCATCTTAACGGCACTTTGTCTGACCCTTTCCCTCTGCCACGGGGCACTAGGCAAGGCTGCCCCCTTTCCCCTCTCCATGGAACCCTTGGCTCGGCAATTTCAGGAGAACCACCTCCACCGTGGGTTGCAATTTCGCACTGGCCCGTTGTTGATGTCCATGTACGAGGACAACATGGTATTATATGTTCGACAGCCTCTGGATAATTTCTCACCATTGATTCTGGAAATCATACGATTCTGTAATTTTTCCGAGCTCCATTTCAATTGGCACAAATCGGTCATTTTTCTGCTCACAACCGGCACTGCGCCTTGGTCGTTGAGTTTCCACTGGAATTGTGCGATGAGTCTATTAAATATCTGGGTATTCACATTCATCTTGATACTGCATCGGTGATCCGACTCAACTACGGCTCCGCTATCGACACATTGGAATCTCAGATCACAAAGTGATGGCTCCGCTTACCCCTATCCATGGCGGGTAGAATCGCAATTATTTAAATGATAGTATTGTCCCGTTTTTGTATTATTTCAACAATATTCTCGTTCCCTTAACCAAGGTATTTTTTACGCAACTTCTTCGTTTGATCTGGGGAGACAAGACACCCCGGGTCAGTTTGAAGGTGTTGACCTTACCACCGGACAGAGGAGGGTTGGGTGTACCAGATTTGTATTTGTATTATTTAGTTGTGCAGTGCGGTTACGCATACGCCTGTTTCCATCCGGACGCACGCACATATTTGCGGCCGGAGGCAGATCTGATTCTCCCGAGACGGCTTCTTACAATTATCCCCACGGGCTTCCCTCGCGACCCCCGAGACATCCAGACGGTCTCCACCACTTGCTGAGCTTGGATTAGATTGCGTAGATTTTTGGGAATAGATCTTTTATATTCCCCAGCCTTACCCCTACCCATTGCCTCCCTTTTCCCGGGGAGACTTCGGTAGAGCGCACCTTAGCGAAATTCAACATATGTACCCTCTGGGACTTGTTCCCAGATGGGCATGTATTCTCCTTGTCGGAAGAGGCATCGGTTTAGCGATCGCTCCTTTATGGACACATTCATTCTCACCCGGATGTGCTCCGCTTTAAGAGCGGGATTCCCCTCCTTCCCTTTGGCCCCGGTTGAAACCCCTCCCCTTACTTTGGTTATTCAGAACCCTAATAATGCACACCTGATCTCCAAATTGTATAAACAGTGTGGGACACTCAAACCAATTGATGACTGTAAGCTCAGGGCCGCATGGGAGGGGGACTTGGGTGGGCCTATCTCTGATGATCAATGGGCATATTGCTGCAGGACCACAACGGACGTTTCTTTGAACAGTCGTCACAAGTTGCTTCAGTTTAAATTCCTTCGTCGGATGTATTTCACCCCGGCCCGCGCACACAGAATTGACAGTTCCAGGCCGCACCACTGTCGGAAATGTCTTGTCCCCTTTGCCGATTTCGCACACTTAACCTGTACCTGTCCCAAAATACATCAGTATTGGCTAGGAATCCACTCCAACTTGGGTGATATATTGTCCATGCCACTCCTTCCTACACCTCAGATTGCACTGTTGGTATATGTTGAGAAATTCCCAAAGAAGGTTCGTAAATTAGCGGCGCTTGGCTTCCTATTAGCCAAAAGGGAGACTGCATTGTTGTGGGGCAGTAGGCGCGCCCCTATTCTTCACTCCTGGTTAAACAGCTTAGCGTTCTGCAATGTGAATTGCGAAGAATTTAGTACTTTACTACCCTCTTCTTCTAGACGGACTGATATTTGGAGCCCGTATAGAGACTATATCTCCCGGCGCCAAATAGCCCATGACTCTCAGGTACAGTCCGGGATTACCCCCACCAGAGTAGGATAGTTCCCCACAGACTCTGGACAGGAACTGCAGGGAAATAGATGACAATGTATTTATTTGGTTTTTGATATTTATTTTCGAAAGTATTTATTGTTTGAAGTTTGGTCACGTGATTGATCTTTTATTAAGTACGGTATATCTGTTGTTGTCGGTGATTATGTATCACATTGCCCTTTTCGTCACCATGATTTGTGTTTATATTTTAATTGGTATGTTTTTCAGATTCATCACAAATGTCATTTTATGTTCTCATATAGCAATTTCATTGTTTGTTTTCTTTTTCTTCTTTTCTCATGCAAACTGGAAAAAAAAAAGTAACAGTGAGGGCCTTGTTAAAAGGGAGCAAAGGCTCAGACTGGACGGGCCATGCAGAACATTTTTTGTAAGGACATTTGTGTTAGTCCTGAAAGAGTGCAGCTGTAAATCTTGGACCAGAACTGCAAAGGAGACACTTTTGTTTGTTGTTGGCCCAAATGGTGAGTCAAATTCTACCTCACGGGAGGAGTCATGCCTACTGACCTCGTCTAAATCCATGTAAAAGTTACTGTGTGTGTGTGTGATGATGGGGGAGAAAACCTCCATCCCCATCCTGAAGTTCCCTTGTTCAGAGTCAGAGCCAAAAAGATAAGGGTGCCTCTGCCAGCACATCCACCATGATAGTGGCACCGGATCAGAATCAGGATATTTGATGACCGGTTTCGCATTTATAATCTCGTAGTGTGACATCAGTTGAGATGAAGTCGATATGGTGTCAGAAATTGGAACCAGCACTGGATCCTCTTCTGGTGCCAGCGTCAAAGTGGAAGGGCCTGAAGCAGTTTTGGGTGCCAGAGGGAAAGCCTCTGGAGTCGGGGTCCCAAAGGGTCAAAAGTGCAGAGGAAGGGTCTGTTGCCAGTGGCCCAATTGGGGGCCTCTTTCAGTTCATTGGGGGCTAAACATGTACAGCATAACCCCCTTCAAGCATCACATATGGGCCGGGACACATAGGGCACACTGGGATCAGCTGAGGAATCGGATCCGCAACCGAAGACCTCTAGAGTTAACAACTCACATTAGGATGCCCTTGAGCCTTCTCTTTAGGTTCAAAGTGGCGGGATGGGGTTAAGTTTGGCTTCGCTTTTTTAGGTTTTCGCTTGGACGTACCAGAGGACATTGAGTGTGAACTTGACCAAGAGCGGCTCCAGGAACCGCATCAAGTCTGCCGCCACACCTCAACATCTTTTTATATTCAGAGACATACAGCTTGGTCTTCAGGTCCCGGATCGCCTTTGGGTGCAAGAGGGCACATTTATTGCACAACTTCGAGCTGTGGCCAGAGCATAAACACCAGAGACAAACCGCACGTGGATCAGTTACAGAAATTTGTTTTCTGCAGTTGCAGCACACTTTAAAACCTATACGTGGGGCTATTCTTGATTAGCAAACTGGAATTTGATTTCAAAAGACCAACAAATTTAGGAGCCAAGCTCCGGATTCACCACAGAAGGCGCAGAAGGAAGGGGCTTAAATGAGGCTCTGATCCATCACTTCCGGGAAGGAGCCAGTCTGGCACCTGGGAAGTATTCGGCATTGAGGATTCTGCAATTAGAAGTATCCATAAGAAATATTTTGGTGAGTTGAACTGCGAGGTCATACTCTGTATAAAAAGCTAATTAAAATATTCAGATCACTGGAAGAGAAGGTTTCCTTCTAGAGATGTTCAGGTTTGTGCAGACAAACAGGAGAAACTGACAGGATTGGCAAGCCTGGGATGAGGGGCCTGGGCTAAGGGGCTTTGTGAAAATGTGTGAAAGAAGGGGAGGTAGACCCAGAACTATTGAGGAAGTCATGGATGGCAAAGAACGCACATATTAGGATGCTTCAACCTGTGGTCAAGAAGTACAATAATTTTTGAAAACATCTTTTGTGGCGGCCCAGACAGACTCCATTAATGGAAGAGAACACAGATAAAGTAACACAAAACTCTTCTCTATGTAAGGCTTGTGATAACATGAGAAGACAAAGCCTGCCATTACATCCTGGAAATAAATTATGTAGAACATAAGAGAAGTAGCACATTACCTTTGGATCAGGGCATGGACCTGGGCTAATAGATGTGTCATTAGTTTCACGTACAAAAATTAACTGTTGTTGCCCATCCTTCACCTCCGGGGTGGGAGTGTCAACTTTGCTTTTCATTAGCTGGGCTTTCAGGATGGAGTTCTGCATAGTTAAATTGGCAATCTTATTCACAAGTTCTTCATCACATAGTTTCCCTACTGAAAAAGGGCTTTTCCCATCACCCTTTGAGCTGTCCACAACTCCAGCTTCTGGTCCATCTCCACACAAGGGCCCCCACTGCTGTTTTGTGGGAGGCATGCTAACAGACCGTGGGGTCGCATTGGTGTTCTTCATATCCCCCGGCGCGGGTATAAAACTCCATTGCTCAGCAAACATGCGGCTTTCATCTATCTTTGTTCTGGCATCACCGGGAGGGGCCTTCATTTCCTGATTCTCCAATGTTTCCGTCCTATCTGAAGGTTTGGTGACAGCCAGCGAGGGATGGACTCGAACTGTGCAAGGAAGAAGAAGTTAACACAATAAGTAATGACAGGATGCAGTAACAGGAGCATAAGAAAGACCTTTTCTTGATCAGTTATGACAAGCAAACCCAATAGCAATCATATATTTGAAACAGGTGGTTTATCTCTGCCCAAAAACGGTGAGAGAGAAAGTAAGGGCTAAGAAACTGTCCCATTGCTACTGTTCTGCAATAATGCTCGAATCACTAGCTACAAAAGGCCAGCATTGCAGAAATAAACCTGCACAGTGCAGTCAAGGCCACAACTGTTAAAATCTATTGTACTGGATGCCTTATTGCACAGACAAATATATTATGCTAATCGTAGAGCAAACAGCAGCAAACATTGAAAAAGCCAATCAGCCTTACTTTGTCAGTGCTATGTGGCTGCAGCTATTGGTAAGGGCCAATGCTAGATGCACCGGCTTTGGCAAAGCCAACAGCAAAGGTTGGCCATCTATTAGTTATACTTTCAAGATGGCTGCCACTATGCTTTAGGAAAAGCGGTGGACATCTGGAAAGTACAACAAATAATATGTTCATGCCTCAATATGGCCACCACGGTGCGTGACCCAATGTAACATATGCAATGCTGGGTCCATCTTGAAAGTATTAGACATAATTTTCCATACTTCTAAAATATCCACCGCATTGTGCCACACAATGTGGTGACCTACCTGGAAGTATGCAGCAACTGATTTTCAAAACTTTTAAGATGGGTGTTAAGTTGAATTTAGACATAACAATGTTTTCTATACTTTCAAGAGGGCGGCCACCACTACAGTTTTGACAAAGCCAGTACTATTTTAAATTCATCCGGCAGGGCCAAAGCAAATATTGGGGGATTACAGGAGAGGGTGGGGAAGTTGACAGAAAGGCCGGTGAGTTGGCTGCAGAAAAGAGGAGTTAAAGAGGGAGTGGTACAGTGGGAAACAGCCTTTACAATGAGGTTTTTACAATGTTGTGCCCTTACCACGCACGTTTTTACCACATACATGCATTTACACGTGTCTACCACGTATTTAAGGTAACCCGCACAAATACATTATTTTTATATAAGTAAACAATGTGTGGTAATGGCACGGGCCGAAAACATGTTCTAAATATATGTGAGGTAAATGTGTTGTAAAGGCATGCAAAGTATTTCCCTGAGTTGGGCTGTCATACAACCGGGGACAGTGAGTCCAACAGCGAGCCACAAAAGTGCTCTGTGCTGGAGACAAGGGGAAAATTGTCTGGATGCTGAATAACAGGGGAGGGTGTTGGGGACTAAAATCAAGTGCTCAAGTTTCTACAAAAGAAGGATGACACACAGAAAAAACTGCAGAAGGAATAAAGCAGGGCATGGAGGAGTATGAAATGAGAGAGGGAGAAGGGGGATTGGAGAGCAAGGCAAAGAGTAGGAGTGTGTTGTATACACAGAGAGCGAGTAGAATCTACGGCCTTTAAGTCAGAACTCCATCTTCCCCAAGTAACCTCAGGCAAGAGAGAAATGCGTGACGCCCCACTTTCCAAGCAGGAAATAAGGCAGACCATCAGCTCCCTTCCACAGGGCAAGACCCCAGGGATCAAATAGCCTGCCCATGGAGTACTATGCTGCCTTTGAATGAACCCTTGTCCCTGCCTGAAGCTGCTCTTCGGCAGTGCCCAGTCTCTTGGCCATTTACCCCCGTAATATGAGTGAGGCCATAGTCGGTCCATTTCTGAAACCAGTCTTTCCTCCTAAGGGTCTTATCAGCCTATCTAGATCCTCGATTCAGAGTATAAAATACTAAGCAAATTTCTTGCAGAGCTCCTGATGCATTGTCACCTGATCCATAATGCCCAGCGCAGTTTCAACCCCAGGTGTAGCACCTCCCTAGGAGACTATACCAATTAATTGGTGCAGTAGACTAGTGATCGCCCAATTATTTTTCCAGTTTAGGCAATATCCCCCAACAAGACGGTTTGAGCAAGACATTCAAGCAACTTACAAATACAATGCCCCACTGGTTAGGGAGGTATGTGGGTGATGTGAACAGTTTCCCCCAGTGTATCAAAATGGTAAGAAGGGTTTGTTGGAAGGAGAAGAAATGATTTAAAGGAGGCTGTGTTATTATTAAAATAATACGATTGGGGTGCAGGTCATTTTCTGGCTCAGACATCTTCCAAATTTGGTCTTAGTTCTTCTTTAGTATTGCTTCCAATATAGTTTTCTTTTTATAGGCCATAAACTGTATGTACTAATATTTGTGGACATACGTTAACTACAAACACGGTGGAGAGTGAGGCCCGTTAACCTTGCAGTAAGCGCTTTTAACAGGTTTTAGCAGCTAGCTAAAAACTAGGGAGAACCGTAACTGACTTGATGCAGACCAGAAAACTGACTCATTAGCTCCAGATCAAGGAGGTGCAGTTGTATGCTCTGCCTGATGGATGCCTTCAATCTTAAAGCCATAACTTGGAGCAATGGGGCTGTCTAGTAAAGCTCGCAAGATGTGGCTCTTCAATTTATCTGCCTACAAGAAACTTGGGATAATTAAAAAATGTTTCATTTAGACAGATACAAGTCCTACAATGTCCCTGCTATTGCCTCTAACTCTGACCGCGCTATAGGGGGCAGAATTATATTAATCTCTGTTAGACCTGTCATCCTTAGGGTAGTCTTCTCCCAAAGCCCCCCTGCTTACCTCCTCTTTTTGCTTTATCTTTTTGTTGGTCTTGGACTGAGCACTTTACCACTGCTGAACAGTGCTAAAGTGCACGTTACACCCCTAAACATGCTAACGTTGGTGTATATGCAATTGGCACATTTAGATTACTTGTAAGTCCCTTGTAAAGTGGTATACCATATACTCAGGTCCTATAAACCTACTGCTACTAGTGGGCCTGCAGCACTGATTGTGCCACCCACACAAGTAGCTTTGCAACCCTGTCTCAGGCCTGCCATTGCAAGGCCTGGATGTGCAGTTTACTGGTACTTCGACTTGGCATTTATAATCACCTGCCAAGCCTTAAACTCCCCTTTTAAGACATATAGATCACCCCTAAGGTAGGTCCTAGGTAGCCATAAGGGCATGGTGCTGTGTGAACCTCCCTCATCCCAGGTTCTGTCCTTATTATTGACATCTGACGCCACACGCCACTCTGTCATACTCTTGTATTCAGCCCTTAACGCTACTCTTGCTTACACCATGAAGGGATGAAACGCAGTGCTACACCAGGCTCTAACTGATATAGGATGCGGCCGAGACCCTGTGGGAGGCTATGAAGCCAACGCTTTGAGGCATTGACATCTACTGTGTGGTGTCACGCAAACTTTGACTGGAGTCGCTTCTGAGGCCTGAAGTTCAGCTGATAGGGCTCGAATAACACAGTCGCAGGAAAAATGGGGTCTTAGCGTGTGGCCAGTTATTAAATATGCAGCAGAATTATGCTAGTGAATGCCAGATGAGGCCTGGTTGGTATGGCCGGCATTGCGCAGTAGGATTTATCAATGGGGGGATAAGTCTGGCATATTACTGCACTGTCTATGTCAAGGGGCTCTGCAACCTCAATCTATTACCAGTATAGTTGACTCAGATGGTCAGGTTATGTTATGTTATGTTAATAACAATTTCTTGAGCGCGCGTACACCCTTGGGTTTCTTGGCGCTATAGGTTCAAGACACTAGACACAATTCCTAAGCATAAGCCTGTTGGAAGAGCCACGTTTTTAAAGACTTTCGAAATGCCAGTAAATCATTGCTCTGTCTATTAGGAAGTGGAAGAGCGTTCCAAAGAGAGGCAGCTAGATGGTGAAAACAGCTGCCACCCTGGCGTTTCTTCTTAAATGAAGAGACATTTGCAAGGCTTAGATGTGTAGAGCATAAGTTGCGCTGAGGTGTGTAGTTAGTAATGGACTTCCTAATGAATATAGGGCCATTATCATGGAGCGCCCTAAAGGTGATGCACCCTGCCTTGAAAGCAATTCGCTGGGCCACTGGCAACCAGTGGAGTTTTTCCAACCAAGCTCTAATTGATTGCCACTTTGGTTGTTTCCAGATGAGCCTTGCCACCTGGTTTTGAACCATCTGAAGGCGTTTTAGTAGGCCAGTCGGAAGACCCAAGTAGAGACTGTTAGAGAAAATC
Organism: Lissotriton vulgaris; assembly: GCF_964263255.1. Taxonomy (NCBI): domain Eukaryota; kingdom Metazoa; phylum Chordata; class Amphibia; order Caudata; family Salamandridae; genus Lissotriton; species Lissotriton vulgaris. Next base: position 274,742 of record NW_028242038.1, on the reverse strand, counting down.
CAGCCGGGAGAGGACAAGGGCAATCACTACTTGAATGAGTGCAGGGTGTGTTAAAAGGTGGGCAATTTTCCCAATCTTCCTAAGTTGAAAGAAACTAGAGGAAACTACCATTCCTACCTGCCCTTTAAGAAATAAATCCTCAATAAGTACGATCCCTAAGCTTTTAACCGATTGGGTCTTTGTAGGAGGGACTCCCATATTAGTTGGCCAGAACCGTCGACCCCAGCTCAGTCCACTTTCCCCAGGCAAGATCAATTCTGTCTTGCCTGGGTTAAGTTTGAGATGGTTTACGGTCATCCATCTCTGTATATGTGACATTACGGCTGAGCATTCGGCGGCTGAGTTCGGAGTATTTAGGGGAATGATTAACTGAAGATCATCAGCATAGTTGTATAGGGTACGTTTATAATTTTTTAAATAATAAATCAATGGACGAAGATAAAGATTAAATAATAAAGGGGAAAGTGACGAACCTTGGGGAACACCACAGGTAGATGACATCTTGGGGGCTGTGAAAGATCCTAATCTCACTGACTGTGTGCGGTTTGTGATGAAAGAGGCAATCCAGTTCAATGCGGGGCCCCTGAGTCCGGCCTGCTCGACACGGTTGATCAGAATGTTATAGTCAACCGTGTCGAACGCGGCAGACAAATCAAGGAGCACTTCAGGTGCTTAGCGATCCCACATTGATCGCCGCCAGCTTAGCGGGCTACTTTACAGACTTGTATGCCCCCAAGGAACTTCTTCAGGAGGACACAAGATAGCGATTTATAGATGACCTACAGCCACGGGCCCCATCCGATGAAGCAAGAATGGTAGTAGACGCCCCCCTCACGTTGAAAGAATTAAGTGCAGCATTGGGAGACCCGAATTCCAGTAAGGCGTCTGGCCCCAATGGATTCCCATGTGAATTCTTCAAGAAAAACTTTTTCAAGTTGGGATCTCACTTTCTTGCGGTAGTAGACGAGGCAATGGAATGGGGCATTCTCCCACGGGACTGGAGGCATGCTAAGGTAATGGCGTTTCACAAACCCGGGTGGCCTCTGAAACAGCATGCATCATATCACCTCATTTCGTTATTAAATGTTGAGGCCAAAATATTGGCTAAGGCGCTTAATACCGGCCTACAGCCGAATATAGCGCATCTGGTCCATCCGGAACAGGCCGGCTTTATGCTCCAGAGAGCCACGTGTCACAATATTCATCGAGCCCACAACGCCATCACGGCCATTGTTGCATATGAGGGACCAGATGTGGTGCTACTAACAGGTATGGATTGGGCATTTGATTCCCTCATCTAGGTATACCTATTTGCTCTCTTGAGTTGCCTCAATTTGGGGCCACGCTACTTATCATACTTCAAGTTGCTATATACAGATCTTATGGCCTCGATGCAATTGTCGGGATCCACTTACCATACATTCTCAATTGGAAGGGGTACCCGACAGGAGTGCCCCTTGTCACCATACTTATTTGCCCTAGCAATAGAGCCCCTGACGGCCTGGGTGAGAATACACACCCAAGTACAGGGCTTTGAATTGCCAAATGGGATCTCAGACCGCATCGCTTTGTATGCGGTTGATGTGTTGTTTTTCTTAACAGACTTTAATAGGACTGGCCTTCGTATCATGCAGGCTTTTGGAGAGTCCTCGGGCCTTTTCATTAATCCCCGTAAGTCTACCTTATGGCCGCTGTAGGAGGCTAACGAACTGGGCACTTAGGCGTTGGAGGTAATGATGGTAACGGAGTGGGTGAGGTATAGACTTTATATCGGCCTTGCAATCCACATCGTGGGATAGGAATATTGCTCCAGTCTGGACACGGGTAAGGGAGGAGATAAAAACGTTGTCGCATATGCCCCTCTATATATGGTAGCTCAGCTATCTTTAAAAAGATCTCTCTCCCATGTTTGCTCTACCAACTGCAGAATCATCCCTATCGGATATTACACACCTGTTTCGACAAGTAAATGCGGTACTGGGAAGGAGGAGCAGTCAGGGTTGTGCCCTGCGGACTTGTTTCCAGTCGACGTAATATGGGGGACTTGCACAGCTGACATTCAATCCTATTACATGGCCATGCATCTATTGGTGCAAAATTAATGGTGGTACGGGGACAGGCAGGACCCTGCATAATCGGCGGAGTGGTGGCGAATGGAAGATACAATCCTACATACAATTCTATAGTCAGGCCCCCTGCTCCGAGCTCTGCCGCCTGCAACACAGGTGGTTTTTAAACTATGGAAACAATCCGTTCGTAAAATGGATGGTGGGGCAGATTAACGGGGCAAACCCGTTGTGGCACAACGGGGATTGCTACAGTTGACCACACTGGCGGGTTTCTGGGGATGGGATAATATAGGTATCTCTACATTAGGGAATGCCATTAGAGGATCGACTCTGAAATTGTTCCAAGATCTTCAAAAAGAATAGAATATGCTTCAAACCCAATTCTATAGGTACCTCCAAATTAGACATGCCATTTCCCCCAGTATTTTGGAGCTGGATGCCCTCCCTGAATACAACCCAATTGAAGCCAAGGTGTTTATGGGAGACCTAAGGGAACACAAAATAGCAAGAATATATCAGTCGTTGGTAAGAAATAGCCCCAACACACTAAACAAATAAAGTTTTGTGGAAGCTAGACCGAGGTCAACTGGACGAAGATGACTGGGCAGAAGCACTGGCTTCCCCGCGGGGAACGGTGATGGCTACCCGACTGCACCCTATTCAATTCAAGCATTTACATCGGGTCTATTACACAAGGCTGTGGAAGGCAGGCTTGGTGTCATCTCTGAGTGCCTGCGATGTGATCACGCGGAGGGTTCTCCTATTCATACAATATGGCACTGCTCGGCGATCACAACGTTTTGCGGGGGTCATGGTGTGCCTCTCAAAGGTCCTGGAGTGGGATGTTCCTGTTTCACCAAGATTAGGCTTACACGGTCTAAAAGGGATATTGTAAGTCGGCAGCCTGGAAAAAGGGGCTCGAATTTTGTATGGGCATGGAGCAACCAGTGTTTAAAGCTAGGGGTTGCCCGCAGAAGCACTCCAAGATCTGGAGGAGATGGGCTGAATAACGGGACCTATGCCTGGAACCTGTAATCCCGATGGGGATAAATGCATCAGCATTGACACCAGGGGGTCGCTAGAAAGTGGAGGAGTAAGTTGACGACATACGAATCAACTGGGGTGGCAGGGCAATATGGATGAAAAGGGATGTGGTTTTGGTACAGCACACAGGGGGAGGAGGGGTTCAAAATGTTAATGTTACAATGTTATATATATTTTGTATACATGAAGATTGTAAATGAGTTGTCAATAATAATATGTGGTGTAATATATGTCGTCCGCTTCCGGTGTTGGGGAGCTCCGAACAGAATGTGACTAATGACACAATAAAATCTTTTTATAAAAAAAAAAACCTATGTGCAAATGCAACTGTCATTTAAATTGAAAATGTGTTGCCTGTAATAGCAGTATGCTACTGCACCATGCATACTTAACAGTACACGTCACCACAACTCTGTACTTCACGCCACTTCACTGTAAGCCATTCTGCACCACTTTATTCTGTCACTACGCCTCTCAACTCTATGCCCATCCACTCTGACACTCTACTTTACTCCGCTCAACTATATGCCACTGCATTATATACCACTGCACTTTACGACTCAACTCTACAACCCTCTAAGACTCTACACCACTCTATGATACTCTATGACACTCCACAACACTTTTTTCCACTCTATGCCCTTCCAATGCAAGCCCCTCAACTGTACTCCAGCTAACCGCTGCCTGTTGCTCAATCATTAAACAAAATGGAAGAGCTATTGTATTTGTAGTAGTGCAAATAAACTACGTGTCAAGATACCAGCATGATAAAGGTGCAAATGTGGTGAATCTATTGTTTTGAAGCAAGAAGAGGAGAATCTTCCATGTTGACACAAGACGCTGAGATTCCTGCACGCAGAAAACTCCTCCACACAGTGATCTGATATCTCTTACGGTGTGTCCAACTCAGGACTAAGACGGGGTCCTTCGTTCTATCCCATCAGGTAATGGGGTTGGCTCTTGCCTAGGGGCTTCTTGGCTTTACACCCATATACATGCTAGGTACATGTAGATAGGGTTTGCATGGTAGGAGTACATGTGAGTACTACCATGTCTGCATATAAACACGGTTTGAGAATTCTACCTTTTATTTACTCTCTTGGTGCTTATAATCACATATATCTGTTTCTGTCTAATGGTTGTCGCATCACACGTATTTTATACTAGAATGACGGTGGTTGAATAAATGCTTATCGAAAACGTCACCTTAATTTATTCTGTTTATCTCTCTGAGAAGAAGTAAGCTTGAGTGACTGAGCGAAAAGTATTGTACTGTTTCCACGATCCCTGAGGGGGTCAGGGTTGTCATGTTTGATGGTTGCCAGAAACTATTCGTTCCTTGGTAAGGTTGTGGGGCTTATAGTGGCACTGTGAGCTAGCAGGCAAACATATCCTTTGGGGGTTGTCGAATCAGTATGGACACCAATCCCTTAGTTTGTGTTTAGTAAGTAAATGTAAACAACTCTATAACTAAATATCTTACATTCAGTTTTCAAACAGTGCTGCTTAGTGGAGGAAATATGGGCTTTGTTAATATGAATCTCTTTTCACAATTAATGACACTAAAATGCCAGTGTTTTCATTAATTTACATTATGCGTTTTAAGTTTCCCTTTGTGTGGGCTACTGAAAGGCCTGTCACTGCCTTGGTAGTGTTCTGAATACCATGACAGTTCTTGTTCTTGCCTATTCATTCTAGACCTATCAACCCGCTCCCGGTGATCTCCTTCATTAGAAAGTGTGAAGTTCACAAGACATCAAGAGTTGCTGATATCATCATGGCCGCTGACTATGTAAGCTGAAAAGTTTTCTTTGAGCTCTGGGCAGTAAAGAATAAATTGCGAAAAGACCAAGAGGGAATAATTACAAAGACAGGTGCACAAACTAGAGCATATCCAAAAAGGCATGGGTGCTCCGAGAATATGGCACAAGCTGGAAACGGCCAGGAAACAGCTTGTGGGCCGAATATTCCCTTAGACTAAAGCACTCCATTGTAGGGGGTATAAGAGTGGGAGGCTCTTTTGCTTTGTCATATTGCTATTGGTACCCCGGGAGTAAGGGGGGAGGGTTTGGGGTGGAGGATAGGGTCTGTTTGAAAATATTGCGCTTTATGGTTGCAATCTATCAGATAACAGATTTCACAATATGGCAAAGTTCGCTACTTGAGAGTTTATATAAAGCTATAACAATTAAACAAATCTAAACCATAAAAGTTATTCATCCTCAAATAATTTTTTAACAGGTGCAAAATACCTTCTTGTGTGTTTTTCTGCCTGGGTGGAGATAACATCACAGCTGGTTGAAAGATATGGGCTGGCAAACTGGCAAGCTTTATAGTAGCTTCAGAAAGGCTGGTTGGTGCTTTGGGAAGAGAAGGTGGTCCATTAGAAAGAGAGGGCGGTGCTTCGGGAAAGGTAATTGATTGTTCAGGAAGGCTGGGCCTTGGAGAATGCTGATTCGGCTCCAACACCAAAGGGTCTTTGTTATCTCCCATTGGCTCTTCTGACATCGATGTTCTGGAAACATGGACACCGGCATCAGGCACCGCTTGCAACACAGACGTTTCAGAAACATATGTATTATTATCAGGGAGCGCTAAAGAACAACAGAAACAAAATAATTTATTTAAACACGTGAAGGAATAAGAAAGGCTCTCTGGAGAACATTTACAATTAACACTATGTGAATTATTCTATAATTTCCAAGCAAAAGGTATTCACTCAGCAGTACCTATGTAATATATCGATAACGTGCAATCTTCTGTTCATGGACAGTAAAGTTCGTTTGTATGCATTATAAGAGCCCCCACCCACTTCATTGATTGCGGTCACGTTGCCACAGGATGAAAGTAATGGCACATCAACATGTCAGATCTGAATGCAGTCCTCTTGGCACTCAAGTATTTCTATCGATCTCTGCAACAATTATCATTCTTTACAGGAACAACACCGCAACACATTCTCTCGACAAGAAAGGAGGAACAAAATCACAAAAATTGAGGAAAGCACATGGATGTAGCACTAATATTCTGCAAAATACACCTTCCTAACAGCTGTGCATCCGAGGGCTGTATTACTAGAAGGCTGATTAACCAAGCAGGTATTTCAAGAAAGAATACATGTGGGTGTTAACGCACAAGTTACTTACCTTCGGTAACGGTATATCTGTAAGAGACATTAGTTAGTGATAGATGTCCTGCAGGGGGACACCACGTCCCAATGCAGTATTAACTGCTGTCGCCCTGGTAGAATGGCCACACAGCCTCAGCGGAGGTTCCTTTTTAGCCAGAGAATAACAGGCTTTTATACACAAGACGACCCAGCAGGAGATAGTCCTCTAGTGTACAGCTCCACCTTTCTTGGCACCTACGTAGCCAACAAAGAGCTGGTCATCCACCCGGAACGGTTGTGTGCGATTCAGGTAAAATGAGAGCACACGTTTTGGGTCCAGACGGTGGAGCCTCTCTTCCTCTCTGGAAGGGTGCGGGGGCGGAAAGAAAGTGGGCAGGGTGATAGTTTGCCTGATGTGGAAGGCAGTAACAACCGTTGGCAAGAAGGAAGGACGAGTGAGGAGCACAACCTTGTCCGGATGAACAGACAGAAAAGGAGGTTTACAGAAAGAGCCTGGAGCTCAGTCACGCGCCTAGCGGAGATGATGGCAACCAGGAAAGCAGTCTTTAAAGTCAGTAAACGAAGAGAACAGTTGTGAAGCGCCTCAAAAGGAGCGCACATCAAATAAGTAAGGACCAGATTCAAGTCCGACTGTGGCATCACAAACGGAATAGGAGGGAAAAGGTGAGTAATGTCTTTGAAAAATCTACTTACGACAGGGGACTTGAAAACAGAGGGCTGATCAGGGAGGCTGAGAAAGGCCGAGATTACCGAAAGGTAGCCCTTATAAATGCCCAGAGCAGAGCCCTGCCGGGCCAAAGAAAGAAGGAACAAAAGGACCTCTGAAAGAGGGGCCATAATGGGATCTACAGCCTTTGCTGCGCACAATGCCACAAATGTGTTCCAGCTGCAGGCGTATACCGATTTCGTGGAGGGACGCCTGGCTGCCAGAATGATATCACAGACTTCAGGAGGCAAGTCAAATGGAATCAACTGTCACATCTCAATCTCCATGCAAGGAGGTGGAGGCTGGACAGGTTAGGGTGGAGGAACGTCCCCTGCTGCCACAGAAGATCCTACTGAAGAGGAAGTCAGATTGGGGCATCTACGCTCATACTGAGTAGCTCGGGATACCAAACTTTGAGCCCAGTCTGGGGTCACAAGAATGACTTGGGCCCTGTCGCTCCTGATCCTATTCAGCACTCTAGGTAGAAGTGGTATTGGCGGAATGGCGTACAATAGACCGCAACTCCACTCGCTACAGAAGCGCTGCAGAGCGAGTGCCACCTTGGAAATTCCAACGCACAGAACTGCTAACATTGCGCGTTCTCTTTGGTGGCGAATAGATCTAAGCAAGGCTCTCCCCGCTGTTGAAAGAGACCTTGCGCCACCTCCGAGTGAAGACGCCATTCGTGATCCATCATGCACCTGTGGCTGAGTTCATCCGCCCTGGCGTTTAAAGAACCGGCCAAGTGTTGAACCACCAAGGAAATGCCTTGATGTTCCAGCCATGTCCAGAGACGCAGAGCCTCCTGGCATAGCCACAACCCCAACCCGCCTGGCTTGTTGCAGTACCACATGGTGGTGGTGTTGTCTGAACACCTGCACTACTCTCCCCTTGACAGAGGGAAGGAATGCCTTCTGTGCAAGTAGGATCGCCTGGAGCTCCAGAAGGTTGATGTGGAGCCTGGACTCCGCCGGAGACCAGAGGCCTCTGATCTCAGCCTCTCCCATGTGGCCGCCTCATCCCAGGAGGGACGCATCCGTCACCACTGTGTGCTCCGGTTGGTGAAGGGGGGAGTTATCTGCCGCTGACCCAATACTGGTTTGTGAACCACCACTGCGACTGTTGTGCCCTCCGAGATCGGGACGTACTCGGACAGGTCGCCTTGATGCTGCGCCCACTGAAACTTCAGGTCCCACTGCAGAGCCCGCATATGCCATCTGGTCAGCAGGATGCAGAATGCCATGAGGCCCAGGAGCCTCAAGGTCATCCTGACCGAAACCCAGGACAAGGGGCGAAGGATCAGAATCATAGCCTGAAAAGAGGATAAAGCCGATAAAGAGGAGCTTCTGAGAGGGAATCAGGTGTGACTACGGCGCGCTGATGGAGAACCCCAGCAAATGCAGGAGGTCGGCCGTAGTCTGGAGGTGGAGACGACTGCCTGGGGCGGGACCGCCTTCAATAATCAGTCATCGAAATAGGGGAAGACTGAAACACCTGATCTGCGCAGATGAGCTGCGACCACCGCCATCACTTTCGTGAACACCCGTGGGGCGCTGGTAAGGCCGAAGGGGAGCACGGTAAACTGAAAGTGCTCGTGGCCTACGGTGAACCGCAGGTAACGCTGGTGGGCCGGCAATACATGGATATGAAAGTAAACGTCCTGCAAGACCGATGCTACCATCCAGTCTTGCGGGTCTAGGACAGACAAAACCTGAGCATCTTGAACTTCTCCTTCCAGAGGAAGCGATTGACGTTCCGAAGGTCTAAGATAGGACGCAGGCCCATGTCCTTCTTTGGAACCAAGAAGTAGTGGGAGTAACAACCACAACCTACTTCTGGCATCGGAACAAGCTCGATGGCGCCCTTGGCCAAGAGGGACGCAACTTCCTGCTGGAGAAGGGCCAAGTGATCCCCCGAAATGCCGTGGTAATGAGGTGGCATGGCTGAAGGGGTGGTCTCGAAGGAGAGGGAGTAGCCCCTTCGAACAATCTGTAAAACCCACCTGTCTGAAGTGATGGTGTGCGAGTGGGGGAAGTGATGACGAATCCTGCCGCCCACTGACGTTTGATGGGCCTGAAATATAGGACTAGGAAGGTTTGGAGGCAGTGGTAGCAGGCGAGGTGGTGGACTGACCCGCCTGCTGGCCCCGTGACCCACCTCGGCAGGTCCCATGTCCGCGGCTGCGCTGAGACTGTTGCTGCGCAGGCCTGTGGCTTTGAAACTAAAATGTTTGGGCACCCCTTCCTTGACCGCGAAAAGCAGAAGCCGAAGGAGTGTACATGGCCGAAAGCCCCAAGGACTTGGCCGTAACAAGCGAGTCCTTAAAATGCTCCAATGCACTGTCTGCCTTGTCGCCAAAAAGGTGAGTGCCATCAAAAGGCATGTCCAAAAGTGTTCTAGACATCCGGAGAAAAGCCAGTCGTTCTCAGTCAGGCGTGACGGCGTAGCGCCACTGTCGTGGCAATTGCTCTGCCCAGCAAGTCGGCGGTGTAGAGGCAACAACTAATCCTGTACTTGGCTGCATCTCTCCCCTCAGCAATAGCTTGGGAGAACACCGTCTGGGCCTCCACCAGCACTGAGGCAGCACCTGCACCACCGTATCCCACACAGAGTGGGAATAATGGCCCAAGAGGTATGCAGTGTTCACAGACCGCAACCCTGAACTGGCGGAAGAGAAAATCTTCTTCCCAAACTGCTCCAGTTTCTTGGATTCCCTGTCCGGAGGTGCAGATGGGAATGTGCTCAGAGGAAGAGGCTTGGACAACCAAGCTCTCATAGGTAGGGTGTTGGGAGAGGAAAATGGGGTAGCCCAGGGCCGCGCGATGGCGTCGGGCCACGTTCCGATCCACAGGAGCCCCTGTGATAGGCCTGGACCAGGTGCCCAAAAGAAAGTCCAAAAGTGCATCATTAAAGGGCAGCTTCTGCCTCCGCAGAGGAAGCCGCCAGCCGAAGCACTTGTCAGGAGGTTAGTCCTGACGGCCACCGTAGGGAGCTCGAGGTGGTGAGCCTTTGCTGCCCTACGCAACAACACTGAATACGTATCACCCTCATCCGTAGCCACGGTGAAGGAGATAGTGCGCCAGGTCTGGAGAGAAATCCAGATCACCTGCGTCCTCCAAATCCTCTGCCCAGTCAAGGTCTAACTCGCATTGGGATGCGAGTGGGTCTTAGGACACCTTCCATTCCTCCCCGTCCTCCGTAACCAGCTGGGTAGGTGGGAAAGAAGGAGGAGGATAAAAAAAAGGGAGAAAAATTCCCCATCAGCATCAGAATTGGTGTCGATCGACACCGGTACAGCACCGTCTCCATGTCGGGGTGGAAGCCGGAGACGGCATCGGCCCGGGGAGCCGGCCGACGCCGGCCATTATTATTATTATTATTATATTTAATTTTATAGAGCGCACAGCTACCCTGAGGTTTCCCGGCGCTAAACCAATAAGGAGAATGTACAGTAGCAGAAACTAAAGATCAAAGAGCCACGTTTTGACATCCCTTCTGAATTTTAGATAGTTGGATTCCATCCGAATGGATAGAGGAAGAGAATTCCACAGGGATGGTGCCAGAAAAGCAAAAGATCGACCTCCCATTCTAGCTCTTTTCGTCCTGGGGATCAGAAGTTTATGTTGGCTAGATGAACGGAGAGTGCGGGAAGGAAGGTACGGATGAATAAGAGATTTCAAATACTGGGGGGCTTTGCCAGTGTTAATTTTGTGTACAAAACAAAGAGCCTTGAATTTGCATCGATTGTCAATGTTTAGCCAGTGAAGACTACGACGGTGCAAGGAAGTGGAAGATTTATAGGGTAGGTTACATAGGAGACGGACTGCCATGTTCTGAACCGTTTGTAGTTTCCGAATGACCTCTTTGCCCGCACCCAGAAAAAGAACATTGCCATAGTCGAGGCGAGATGTTATTAGCGCCTGGACTACGGTTTTCTGGGTTTCAAGAGGGAGCATCCAGGTGATTTTCCTCAACCTTTTGAGGATGGTTGTACAAATGGAGGAGACTCTCACGGCATGTTGTCTCATGGACAGCTGATCATCGAATATTATTCCCAGGTTACGAGCAGTTTTCGAAGGGTTGGGAGAAGTGCCCATTTGAACAGGCCAGTGGGAGGGTCCCCATAAGGCAGGATTGTTGCCAAATAGGAGGAGTTCCGTTTTCCCTCCATTCAGTTTTAACTTATTATTGTACATCCAAGAGGCAATATTATTAAGTCCGTGACAGAGGGACGATGTAGTGGAAAGATGACTGGTGGAGAGGGAAAAAATAATCTGTGTGTCATCTGCATATGAGAATATAGAGAGCCCTGCCTGCTCTGCAATATCCGCTAAGGGTCGAACATATAAATTAAAGAGAAGGGGGCTTAGGATGGAGCCTTGTGGGACACCATATGCAGATGTGTGAATTTTTGACATAGATGTAGCCGAAAAGACTTGAAATGTCCGATCGGACAAAAAACTAATGAGCCATTCAAGGGCAGAGTGAGAGATGCCAGATGTTTTTAAAGTGTTAATCAGAATGGGATGGGAGACCGTATCAAATGCGGCACTTAAATCTAATAGAATAAGTGCCACGGTCTCCCCTCTGTCAACCAGGTGACGAATGGTTTCAGAGACTCCCAGCAAAGTGGATTCTGTGGAAAAACCAGAACGAAAACCAGATTGTGAGGGATGTAGAATGTTGTGAGATTCAATATGGCTGGTAAGTTGCTTATTTATATGTTTTTCCAGGATCTTGGAATAAACTGGAAGCAGGGAAATTGGTCGGAAATTGGCAGAAATACTAGGATCAGCATTGGCCTTTTTGAGCAATGGAACAACCATCGCATGTTTCCAGGAACTGGGGACCTTAGCCTCCCTAAGAGAAGTATTTAATAGATCCACTATGAGTTTTAGGGAGGGTGGGTCAAGGGTAAGCAAGATTTGAGGAGGGAAGGGATCAAGAGGGGAACCAGATTTAATACTTTTCACTAAATTAATTAGTATGGAAGGAGTAAGTGGATCCCAGACCTTAATCTCAGCCCCTTCCAGCTGAGAGAAGTCTGCGGCAATAGAAGCAGAAGGTTCAGAAACTGGACAAGCATTAGATGGACCAAAATTGGAGTATATACTCTCGATTTTGGAGACAAAGAAATCTGCTAAGGAATCACATTGTGATTTATCCAAACAAGGGGCCTTGGGTTGACTGGTGGCACCCGAGATTTCCTGTACTACCTTGAACAAAGCTTTAGGACGATTTTGAGCGTTCAAGATGGATGAATTAACATATTCAGTTCTGGCAGTTTTGCAGAGAGAATGGTATTTAGTTAGAGCAGCTTTATAGTGTAGTTTAGCTTGAGGGTCGTAATCTGAGCGCCATTTCCGCTCAAGATGTTTGCAGCTGGTTTTTTCTTTTTTTAGTTGATCATTGAACCAAGGGGCCGGAGGGTGATGTATATTAAATGTCTGCTTACGAAGTGGGAGACAGATGTCTACAGCAGATGTAAGCCAGTGATGTATGACGTCCACTTGATCAATGCTACTGATCTCAGTGAGTGGTATAGAGTCAGACAAAGCAGAGTTGAATTTACTGGAATCTAATTTCTTCCAGTTGCGGGTCATTCTAGGTTTAGGGGCGATAGCTAGGTCATTAAAGGAGTGCACAAATGAAATGGAAAATTCTAGTACAAAGTGGTCAGACCACGGGACAGGTAAGGGGAGCTTACAGGATACTGCATCCAAATTAGATAGAATAGGGTCGAGCAGATTGCCCGCCTTGTGGGTAGGGTCTGAGTTGTGTAGGGTAATATTCATGGCCGCTAAGTCAGACAGTAAGTTGGTGCTAATTGGGCATGTAGCATCGTTAAAATGAATGTTTAGATCACCAACAATGAGGAAATTGGTTGACATCAGTAGTAAAGGAGCTAAACATTCTGGTAAAGATGTAGCCCATGAAGAGGCATTGCCAGGGGGGCGGTAGATCAAAACGCCTGTAAGTGTGAGATTGGGGGATAGCAGCAACTTAAACAACCCAGCCTCACAATTAGAGATCGCGATATCCTCCCATTTACAGGAGAGAGTTCTTTTAAAAATAATGGCTATTCCCCCTCCGTCCTTGCCCTTTCTGTTACTGGCCAAGAGGGTGTAATTATCTGGAAGAGCGATTGCAATATCAGGGCCGGAATGGTCCGTTAGCCAGGTCTCCGTGAGGAACAGGGCATCAGGTTGGGAGGAACAGAGAAGGTCAAAGACATCTCTACTATGCTTAGGGAGGGACCTGCAATTCAGACTAATAAAGTTAAAAATTTGTGAGGAGAGTTTAGGTTGTGATTTGCATAAGAAATCGGACGCCGAAATGTCTAGTGTTGATGGAAGAGCAGTAAGAGATAACAAACACTCTGGACAGATCAGGGGCGTGTGCTGAGGAGAGAAGGAGGTATCATTAGTGCAATGTGGAGTCCTAAGGGACAGGAGAGTATGTTTAGAGTAGGTTCGCCTGGAGTCAGTATTAGTTGAAGCATAAGGACTGGCCCTGGGCCGTGTACAGGCGCGGACGGGCGCAGACGGGCAGGACTCTGGCACGACTCCGGCGCGCCACCGTCGCGCCCGCTGCGCACGTCCGCTGCGCGTCGTCCAGCACATCGGTTAAGTAGGAAGGCGGCGGTCGGATGACTAGACCGCACACCCCTGCTTCCGCCGGAAGTGATTAGGGATAGGAAGACCTCCCTCCACACCACGAGCTGGGCTCGGGGAGGACCGGGGAGTGTTAGAGCACAGATAGGTGACTGTCAGTAATCGACACACACGTTATTAAAATGTAAGCACTTTTAAAAAATACACGAGTGCAGGCAGCCGAAAATGTGACCCTTTGCTCTCTCACAGCATCGTCTCACACCCCGGAACCATAATGCACCAAAATAAACGATAGCAAATGAAGTTAAAAATAGCGTGGTCAGAGCACCATGGTGTCATATACGTCGATGGAGGTCGTATGCAATCAATCAACATCGGCTGAGATCCATGCATGGATCCATGGGGGTCTCGCAGCACCGAAGCCGGAGCACTCGACGACGTCGGGCTGGAGCCATCGACGAAGAAGGGCGAGGACCCCAAGTCGGAACCGCGGGGCCCGACAGGCCAAACAGACGGCTGACAGTAATTCCTGCAGCTAGGCCGGAGTCGTCGACGGACCCGGGAAAGGCGGGTAAGCCGTCGACAACAGCGCAGGCTCCGCTGGAGCAGCGGGGGTGGCACCACCCACACCCTCAGCCGTGTCTCACGACAGGCTAGGGGAAGGCGAAGAGCGACGTCGCTTCTTCGACTTCTTACCTGACCCCGAGTGCAAAGACTTCGTCGAACGAAGGTGGCAGCTCCGCAACTGGTCTTTCTACCTCCCACGGGAACGGGACCTTGAACGGCGTGGAGCTGACTCCCGGGCCTCAAGCAACTTTCAGGGCTGCTCTCGCAAAGTTTTCGGAGCCATGGCCCACCAGTCGGGGCACGACGCTGGGTCATGGTCGCTTCCCAGGCAGAAGTGACACTCAAGGTGCGGGTCAGTCACCGACATCATGCGGGGACAAACCTCACATGATTTGAAACCCGGCATGCCTATTACACCAGGAGTCAAAGACTAAAAAAAGATAGCGACAAAAGTCCCCAAAAAATTCAGTCAAAATTTGACTAGGGGTAACGCTCTCTCCGGATCTGCGCTTGTTGGCGCAGAAAACAAAAGAACTGACGTCAGTGCGCGAGGGCGGCGTCTAAATAGCTGCTGCGACGTCATCCCGGTGATCACGATGTCTGATGGATGCGAAGCCGCACAATGCCACCTTCTGAGGCACAGGGGTACTGCTGACTAAAACTTTCTGGATCCAGTCTGATGCCTGGGGGTAATTCTAAGGTAAGGAATCTATCACTAACGTGTCTCTTTAAGATATTCAACGTTCTGTTAAACACCTTCAAAGCCTGCCAGCTTGTTAACCACTGCAGAAAATTGAAAATTCTGAGAATTCTGATCCATGTTTGCACAGACCTGATTCTATGTCAGGACCGGAGGCTCCGATTATGCTTTTCTTCCTTCGCTTTATTCTCTATGCTCAAACCACAGCAGCCAGAAAAGCAATAAAGATGCATTTTTTCTCTTACAAATCAAGAAAAACATAAATTAGTCATAATAAAACAAACACAGTATAGTCCCAAGAACATCGACTCCCATCAATCCATGGGGGAACACCATAGTATAGTCCTTCTACATTGTCCATGCGCTCCTTTGAAAGGTCCTCCATTTTGTGAAGCCTTCCTCTTTCTTCGCTGGTGCGCAGCCAGTTAAGTGCTGTTTTTCTTGCTGTGATGTAATGGATTTGTATGCCTTGTTAATGATGGTATTGGTATGCGGGCCGTTTCATTAAGGGAATCGCTTTAAGTTGTGGTACTTTGCCAGGTGTTTCTTTCCTGCAGATTCCCTTTTTTTCTTTTATCTACTGTGGGAGCGCTTTCGCTCCTTTCGCGGCTGGCCCACATTTGCGGCGGAGTGTATTTCCCGCCAGGGGGCGCCAGCGCGTCTCGCCCTGAGGGATCTGTATCTGCCCGCACATTAGTGCTCGACGCCCCACTGGGGCCGTAATTACACGGAGACTGAAGCTCCGGAATCGCCTAGGGGAAGGAAAAGTTGTGTCTTGAGGAGATCGTTTGGCGCGCCAGGTGGTGGCTGGCCTTGTCAAACGTGAAGGCCTGCGCGCTTGGGGGTATAATTTAATCACCCACAGCGGTTCATCCGCAGTTTAACCCTTGCAGCTCACGTGACCTGCCCTAAAAGTTAACAGGCCTGTTGGTCTGCAGACAGCCAGCATTACAAAACTCTTTGGCTGTCAGGTGTATAAACAAGCACTGCTACCTGCAGTTAGTTCTGAGGGGAGCTTGTCTCTTCTGGGGTTTATTTCTCCTGGTGTGTGTCCTGTGAAGCAGGTGCCCTTGTAGTGATGGAGCAAGGGGTGTACTATGAGGAGGAGGAATCTACCCAATATTTACCTTTAGACTATGACTTCTTTGAGGCAGTAGATAGCTCCATGTACCAGTGTGTAAATGAAGTGGTAGGCCCTATGGAGGAGCGTTTGGCAAGTCACAAAAATCGTGCAGGCCAGCTCGAGTGCGATTCCCCCCGCTCCAACGCCCCAGTTAGAAGAGGGTGCTCCATCCCCTAAGGAACTGTGTGGGGAGGGTGGCACGGAGGGGGCGCAGGGGGTAGATAAGGACGCCTTTGAGCGCTTGAAAAGTGCCTTCTTGGCTAAGTCTGGGCCACTTCCTGCCACCCCCCCGGTGCTACCGGAACCGGCGGTGTCCACGGCTCCTCCTTTCCCGTCTCATGATGGGTGTTCCCCGACGGACAGCGACGATGAGGGGTCTTCGCGTTCTTGGCGTCCTTCCAGTTACGCGGGCACGTTGCCTCAGGATGAGTCGGGCATGCTGGACCCAGATGAAATTATGCATCCGCGCTCCGCTGCCTACTTAGGTGACTTGGCGTCCTCAGAAGCAGGCGCCGTAGCTCAGGGAGGCCTGTTCGGTGAGCCTTTTGTGAAGGAATTGGGGAAGTTTGTGGCCACTTCACGTCATTGGACAAAGTCCAATCTAATATCAAAAGGGTTTTTCAAACGCGTTTCTCTCAGGGGGCCGGTCGCGGTAGGGGCCGCGCGCCCGGCCGTGGAGGCCAGCAATCTGGCAACAGGGGACAAGGCTCTGGTCGAGGGCAATATAATTCCTCGACGAACTTCAACACCTTCTACCCTACCAGAGGGCAGCGGTTCCGTGGACGCGGCGGCTTCAAGAACAACGCCGGCGGCGGTTAAACAGGTGGTAAGTGTCATGCCTGTGGAGCAGGTTCTTATTAGGGGTAGTTTGAAAGCGTTTCAGGACGCTTGGGCTCAGCACCCGTCAAAAGCGTGGGTCTTGCAGACGGTGAGGGGGTTTCACATAGAGTTCTACGACCAGCCTTTTCAGGCAGAACCCCCACGATCCATCTCCTTTTCAGTTCCCGACGCCCAGCTGATCGACGAGGAGGAGTCCGCTCTTCTAGAGAAAGGAGCCATCTGTCGATCCGCTCGACATCCTAATGGTTTCCTCAGCAACGTCTTTTTAGTGGAAAAGACAGACGGGGGTCGGCGTCCGATAATCAACCTGAGAGAGTTCAATGGTTGGTTGGTTTACCAACACTTCAAAATGGAGGGTATACACCTCCTTCGGGATGTCCTCCTGCTGCGCGATTGGATGGTCCAGTTGGACCTCAAGGATGCGTACTTGGTGGTTCCGGTCCATCCTCCCCTTCGACGCTTTCTCCAATTTCTTTGGCGGGGTCAGGTGTACGAATTTGTCGCCCTTCCTTTCGGTCTCTCTTCAGCACCTTGGTGCTTCACAAAGGTGCTCCATCCGGTGGTCGAGTTTTTGAGAGGTCAGGGGATAAGGATGATTGAGTAACTGGTCGACATTCTTCTCATGGCGCAGTGCCCGCAGAGGCTGACGGCTCAGTTGCAACAGACGGTGTTCCTCTTAGAAAGCCTGGGGGTTGTTATCAACGGGTCAAAGTCGATACTATGCCCAACTCAGAGTCTGGTTTTTCTCGGTTTCGTCGTCGACTCCGTTCAGGCTTCCTTGAGTCTTCCATCTCCCAAGATGGCTAAAATCCGTCACATCCTGAGACAGACCATATCCAGGCCCCGGACCTCCCTTCGGCAGATTGCCCGGGTGGTGGGTCTCCTATCGTCCTCCATTCAGGCAATCTTCCCAGGCCCGTTGCATTATCGGGCCTTGCAGCGGTTGAAGGCACACCATCTCAGGAAAGGGTTGACTTACGATCAGCTTACGATCAGACGGTGCCTCTGTCGGAGGAGGCAAAGGAGGAGATGGCTTGTGGCTGTCACACATGGAGGCCTGGAACGGGCTTGCAATTTTCGGTTCTACTCCAAACTTGGTCATAGAATCGGATGCCAGCCGGTCAGGATGGGGAGCCCGTTGCGGGGAATTCTCCACAGGTGGCGTATGGTCATTAGAGGAGCAGGGCCTGCATATCAATTGCCTAGAGCTCCTGGCGGGTTCATTCGCCGTACGCTGCTGGACCAGACAGCAAGCGAGTTCATGCATCCTGCTGAAGATGGACAACATATCGGCAGTACGCTATGTCAATCGCCTGGGGGGTCCGAGGTCTCGAGCTTTGGAGGACCTCGCCAAGGACTTCTGGGAATATTGTCTGGCACACCAGGTCTCTGTGACTGCAGAATACCTTCCGGGCCAAGCCAATCAACTGGCAGATTGGCACTCGAGGTATCTAAGGGATTCCAGCCTGTGGAAGCTGGATGTTCTAGTCTTCAGATGGCTGGACGGTCTCTGGGGTTCATTTTCGGTGGACCTCTTTGCGTTCCGTCTCGATCATCAGCTCCCGCGCTTCTTCAGCTGGCGACCCGACCCCCTGGCGGAGGCTACGGATGCTTTCCTCCTGTCACCAGAAGGGTTATGCCTTTCCTCCGTTCTCGATGGTGGTGAGATTGGCAGCCCGGGTCCGGCTTCTGGGAGCAGAGGTGGTGGTGGTGACGCCGTATTGGAGGTCTTCAAGTGTGGTTTCCGGTTCTACTGGAACTTTCTTGGGATTTTTCAATCCTACTCCCCCCGCTTCCTCATCTCCTGCTGAATCCGGACGGGGAGCAGCATCACCTCATTCGCCAAGGTTCTCTCCGCCTCATGGCATGGAGGCTTTGAGGCGACACTGGGCGCTCCCAGGCCTTTCGGGATTGGCTCAGTGCCTCTTGCCAAAGGCCTGGGCAGACAGTACGTCGAAGCGGTATCGGTCCGCTTGGACAAAGTGGTTTCGTTGGTGTCTTCAATGGTACTTGGATCCCGTAGTCGCAGGCATTGTTCCGTTATTAAATTTCCTGGCGGATATGGCTACGGAGGGCCTGGCCTACCGCTCCATTAATGCGATCCGTTCAGCAATGTCGGCCGCTCATTGCCTGGTGGACGGAGCCCCGATCGGGCAGCATCCATTTGTCTGCCGCCTTTTGCGGGGTATCCGCCTGTCGCTGCCCCCAGAACCTCGATATTCTGTCCTTTAGGACATTAATTTAGTCTTAAATCTGTTCTTATCTTGGCAACCGAATAGGTATCTTTCTTTGAAGGAGCTTTCGGCTAAACTAGCCATGCTGTTGTGTCTCGTCTCCTGCCGCAGGGTTTCTGACGTCCGGGCTTTGGATGTTACGGCAAGAGTTTTTTCCCCGGGGGTTATCTTCACAGTAGGTCGCCGTACTAAGTCGGATTCTCGGACAATTTCATACCCGGCCTTTGCGGATGTGCCCAAGCTGTGTGTGGTGGACTGTCTGAAATCCTACGAGGATATGACTATGGAATTGCGCCCATACCGCCAATACGCAATACAAGACCCCTTTTCTGACACCCAGGATGTCCAAAGTCACACCACACCTCAGGAACCGCTAGAATGGAAGGAAAAAGGAGGGGTCCTTACAGATCAGGGATGGATGACACCTGAAAGAGCAGTATGGTTTCTGCAGGATGCTATGGTACAGGTTATAATCAACACCATACATGGACCAGCGCATCTGGGAGAAAAAGCAATGTTAGACAGCATACAGAACATAAGGCACAACAAACATTTGAGAGCTGCAGCCAAACAAAAAGTTAAAACGTGCATGATTTGTAATCAGTTCAATCCAGCTAAAGGCACAAAGGTGGAGCAGGGTGGATTCCAACCCCCTGACCATCCATTTGAAGTTCTCCAAATGGACTATATCCAGATGGAGAGATGTAGAGGTCACAAGTATGTGCTAGTTGTAGTATGTGCTCTGACCAGATTGACAGAAGCCTA
Organism: Lissotriton vulgaris; assembly: GCF_964263255.1. Classification (NCBI taxonomy): domain Eukaryota; kingdom Metazoa; phylum Chordata; class Amphibia; order Caudata; family Salamandridae; genus Lissotriton; species Lissotriton vulgaris. Next base: position 254,950 of record NW_028242038.1, on the reverse strand, counting down.
TTCCGTCCCAGATTACACTGCAACGACAACTGCTAAGCAACTAGTAAGAGAATATTTCCCGAGATATGGGTTGCCCTGCATCAACTACTCAGACAACGGCCAGCCCTTCTCCTCTGAACTCATGAAGCAAGTGTCTCTTCTGTTAGGGTACACTTGGAAATTTCACTGTGTAAGACATCCTCAAGCAGCAGGTCTAGTAGAGAGACACAACCAGACTTTGAAGACAAAATTGGCCAAGATATGTACAGACAAAGGCGTGGACTGGATGGTAGCCTTACCAGTTGCCCTCTTTTACATGCGTATGGTAGCACATTCCAGAACTGGTCTATCTCCGTATGAGGTGGTCTTTGGCAGACCACCAAATATGTGGGGTACGCCAATGTCTAAAAGAATTACTGATGTAGACAGCAGAATATTGACTGTTACCTGGCTTCCTTGATGTCTGCACTCCAATCTTGTCGTTCACAGGTCGCTGCAGCCTTCCCTGACAAAACCGCCCCTGGAGAACACACCATCCGACCCGGCGACTGGGTGATAAGAAACTTCAACAGGACCAGTCCTCTTCAGCCCAGGTGGAAGACTCCGAAGCTCGCGCTCCTAACCACGCGGATGGCGGTGAAGGTCGAAGGCAGGAAGGGCTGGCTACATGCGAGCCACTGCCGGAAATATTTTGGACAAAGAGACACTGTTGCCGGCGACGCTGCCAACCCTAGTGACATTGTAACAGAACAAAACAATCTTTTGTGCCCTTGGAACTGACCCCACAACAAGAATATAAATCAAAGTTGAGGTCTGCCATCCGAACTCTGGCTAATTAAGTCCACTGGGCGCAGGTCCAGTGGTGAAGCGGTTGGAGCATGGGGATTGATTTAAACACCTTGACTATGTGGGAAAAAGAATGAAACGCAGAAACAAGAACTTTAAGAACTTGCGAAGTGGTTCTATCATATGTTTAATAATATTGTTTTTCTTCATAACCATTATGACGTGTCTTGGTTGGATCCTCCACACTGTTTTTCCTCCAACACCACACACCTCTCATGCACCCAACAGCACTCGGGAACACACATATCATGACCTACCCCCTCATGAACAAGCCCATAGACTAGCCTTGCAAAACAATACCTTCATACAGATATTACACTACACTCATCAGGCCAGCAATAGCACAAATTGCTGGATATGTGGCCGCCTCCCACCTCATCAGAAAAAGGGAGGGATGCCTCTTTTCCCCTTTCCATTTTCCTATAATGGGACTTGTGAAGCCTAGTTCGCCCTAATAACAGCTGACGATACTACCCCCACCTCCTGCCCTGACGGAAATAATTCATGCAAGAATGGGTGGCCTTGGGGAGACTTAAACAAGGTACTTAATGCTGCCTGTTACCCAAATAAGGATGGAAATCGTCAGGTGACAGGTACAGTCCTAGAAAGTGAAGAATACAAGCAAGGGAACATGACCATGTCCTACAAGAAGTTAAATACCAAACCTAAAAAGAATGCTGGTCCCCCTTCCATCTCGGTCTCACCAGTAAAAGGACACCTGTGCATCCAGAAAAATGGCTATGTTCCATTAGGGCACAGTGACTGTCATACCACTATAAGTTTTGAAGAGGAAAGTCCTCATTACTAGCATCCCGCCATACTTATTTCGTCTGTGGCCAAACGGCCTATGTGCAGCTGCCCTTGAACTGGGGGGGGGGGGGGGGGGAGACTTGCTATGTAGCATTCCTGTTACCCCCTGTCTTTATGGCCCCACCCACTTACCACCGAGACCTCCTGGTGCCCCATGTCAGACATAAAAGAACGATCGATACCTCCTTGGTTGATCAAACAGAACCCTCATGGGAACAGTATACAGATTTTAACAAAGGGTTCTTCTTCTTCTTTGTTGGCCCTGTACAAACAGCAGGCTTATACGCAGGTTGACAAGGACTTTAGAGGCTGTTGTAAACCAGACGGCGTCTGCCCTGGGGAGCTTAACCCAGGAGCAGTCCGCCATACGATTGGTTACTCTCCAAAATCGCCTTGTCCTTGACATCATCCTGGATGACAGAGGCGGAGCCTGTAAAATTATAGGCTCTAGCTGCTGTATATTTATTCCTGACAATTCCCCATCTGTATTCACGGCCATAACAAAATTACACAAGATAGCCGTAAGTTTACATCAAGAACCTGGCACTTGGACGTGGTCTGATTGGTTCTGGAAGATAATATCGTCCTGGGGATGGCAACTGCTGTCAGCAGCAGCTATAATATTCCTGATAATAACTGGATGCTGCCTTTGCATCCAATGTGGTCCTGCCCTGTGCGGTCTATGCGCTGCAAACTGCATTACTAAACCACTTGTCCAGCAGAGAGAAAGGGAAAGAATTATGCTACAAGAATGTATAGATGATCTCATGCAAATTGAGATATAATGTAGGTACACTCTGGGGCAAGGAGGGAATGTGGAAATAAAATTGACAATTGTGCCCCATCATTTCCCCGTTTCTGCCCGACAGCCATTTTTTTATTCAGACAAGCACCCATTTTGTGTGACATCCATTTTGTCTTCAGACCCACAAGCAAGACACACTGCCTCTGGCACCCCCGTTCATTGACCACACATTTCTGTGGTTCTGCCAATTCTGGGAACCAGCAGCAGATAGTTCCTGTTTTCTTAACTTTAAGACACCCTGCACCTGGCATCTTAGTTCATTGACCCCCCCTTCCTGTGCTTCAGCCAATTCCCAGAACCAGCAGACAGTTCCTGTCTTAAGAAATAGTTCCTGTCCTTGACTGCAAGCCAGAGAGCAGATGGTCTCTGTTTTACACAAGATAGTTCCTCTTTTTGACTCTTGTGGTTCAGCCAATTCCGAGAACCAGCAAGATAGTTCCTGTTTTACACAAGATGGTTCCTGTTCTTGACTCTAAGCCAGAGATAAACCCCCGAATGAGTAAGGGCCTTCAACTGAAAGAGAACACATTTCCACACATCAAATGTCCTCTCACGAGATACAAGACACGCCCCTACCTTGATACATCTGTTGGAAATTACTGCTTGCCACTTCCCTTTTTCTTGTCACTTCTCTTTTCTTCTTTTGCCTATTGACTGAAAACTGTATAAATATTCTGAGGTGTGAATAAAGCTGCAGACCACTCCTGTACCCGCTTAGTGCTGGAGCTCTCCCCTTAACTCGACTTACTGGACCCTTTTTTTTTGTACTGGAGCACCACGGACTCCTCTCCTTGCTTTGACTGAAATTATGATTATTAAGTATAGAAATTCTGAGGAGGTAATATTGAATTAATTTACCACACACCCTGTACCTCCTAGCAACAGATGTTGACACAGCTGGAGCCGAAAAGGGCTATGCCAAACCTCCATAACTGGCTCGATGGCATAATTGAAAGGAAGCAAAGGTTGTACCACAGTGGGGGGAGAATAAAGAACCCCCGTTAAGATATTGGACTTAAATTCAGCCATTGGGAGCTGCAGGTCTAAGAGCTCCGCCGCCTTCCTTATGACTGTGTGGTAAGGAGCCCTTAGAGGGAGCATCTGAAGGAGGAGAAAGCTCCCATTCCGGGGACATATTTAAAGCCACTTGCCCCCTCAAGTCTTAAAATAAGTCAACAGACTCTAGAAGTTCACCTTCCTCCATTTCTTCTGTACGATACCTCTGCTCCTCCAAACTCCTTTGTGCCTCCCGCCTGGATCTTATTCCCGGTGTTGATGGAGCCACACACGACTCAGACGGAGCAGGTGTCAAACATGGATCCGGAGGCACAGCCTGAGTTGAGCGAGGTCGAGCTTACAGCGCCGGAGATGAAGGGAACGGCGTCGACTTCCTCTGCTCCGGGAAATGCCAGGACGGAGCCGCTTGAAGAAATGGCTTAAATAGAGCCTAAGCATAGGTCTGAGGAACCCCAAGATTGAAGACCATAGGACCGATGGAACCCGAAGGTGCTCCAGAGGGGTACATTGCTCTTGCAAATGCTCCATACATTGCATTCAAGTAATGTGATGGATCTGGCCCCGGGCCTGGAAAAAGTGGGTAAGAACCCGATTTAGGCTCAGGCTGAGGCATTACCGGACTCGGGCCAATCGGCACCGACGGTGGATCCAATGAATTCAATGACTCATCAGGCACTGAAACCTCTTACACCGGAGCCGGAGAATGCGTTGGCATCTGAGATGGAGCCGGAGCCGGAGAACGCTCTGGATAAGCTGCAGGTGAAGCTGAACGAACAGGAGAACCCTGATTCGAAGCAGAGGGAGAAACATAGTCCTAACGATGCAGAGGAGCTGGAGAAGTCAATTTTGGAGCCGCTTCTGAACGGCATCGAGAGCCGTGCCTCCTCTTCTTCTTACGCTTCTTTGATTTTGAAGCATGATCAGACTCCGATCCCGACCTCGATTTGGATCTCGACCTTCTTCGACCTCTCTTCTCCTTCCTCATCTTCGCCATGAACAGCTTGGCCTCTCTCTCCTTTAGAGCCTTCAGGTTCATTTTACGACAGCAAGAGGTGGAGAGGTGTGGCTCACTGGTTAGAGGCGGCAGACCCGAGTGCAGAGAACGGCCCGGGACCAGGGTTCGATTCCCGACGCGGCAGGGTCTTGGACCAGGATCAGCGGACTGATAATTCTCGCATCGGTGCCTACTCCGACCAGGGAGCACACTCGGCAACTCTGGGCATTAGCTTGCCTCATCTCCACAACGGCCCCACACAAACACCGGGGATGCCTGGTTTCACCTTGGAGACCCCCAGGAGGGACTATCTCACAGGGAAAGCCAGGACGGGTTCCCCAGCGGTCTATAGCGCTACGAGGCCTCCGGGTAGCAGTGCGCTTTACAAGACACAACAATTTACAATTTACAATTTTACCCCTCGACGTCGTGATCAGACGACAGGCACCAGAGACAATCTTCGTGGGGAACCGTGATGGACATATGTCCACCGCACTCCCTACAGGGTTTGAACCCCGACTTCCTCGACGACATCTTCAAGAAGAAACAAGAGAAGTCAGAAACACAATCCAGAAAACACAAAGTAGCAAGACAACTACAGAGAGTCCCAAGAAACCGTTAGCATCGAAGGTGCAGAAAAAAGGGAACTGATGTCATCACGCCGACGAGGCTCTCTTATGGCTCCAGTAACGTCAGCGGAGTCATGCTTTTGTGACGTCGTCCTCGTCGGCGTGGAGAGCTACACAAAATTTCCGAATGCTGCTGGCACAGGGGATATGCACAAGGTGAGGAATCCACTGGCAGATGTATCCATCAGAACTGGCTGCCTTACGAGGCAAGAATTCACCTAAAAGTGGCCTGCATGACCCACAAAGCAATACATTATAATACATCCAGTTACTTGGCTCTAAAGCTAGAAAGGTTGGGAGGTTGCAGACAACTTCAAAGTGAAAGTACTTTCCGTCTGAAACCTCAATCCTTTCATAAGAAGAGAACTGGCTGCAGAGCTTTCTCATGGATTGCACCAAAGATTTGGAACTCCTTACCTCCAGTGGTGCGTGGAATCTCTTCCTTTACTGCATTGAAAAAAGAAGTAAAAATAGTACTAATTAACAAATACACGTCCTAAGTTAATTCTAGGCTGACACAGAGTCACCTATAAGATCCGCATATCATTGCCTATCTCCAGTGGAAGGTACAAGACTATTATATGTAGGATTAATACCACAGCCCTTAATGATCAATAACTGTAGTGTAAAGCTTAGATGGCCTCTGGTCCCCTTTATTATCTATATACTTTATACCCATTGTGAATCGAAGGAGTATATTATATGTTTGTTTGTTAGCACAATCAACTAATGCTCAATAACTGTATATTGTGCAATGTCCTGCAGATTCCCAGTCCTCTATGTTTGTTATTCTAACATTATATATGCTGCACTCTATGGGACCATCCACTCAGGGGCCCAATAGATCCATGTCCCACTACATCTACATCCTGAGACCATCACCAATCCACACCACCCTGACCCATATTATCAACTCTTCCATCACGTCCACCACTTTCTCGGATGAATGATAACTTGCAGAAATCAACGCCCTCCTAAAGAAACCCACAGCCAATCTGAATCAACAAAGCAACTTCTGATCTATCTACATTCACCCTTATTTATCCAAAGTTTTTGAGAAGGCCATTAACAAGTAACTGACAAACCACCTTGAACCTCACCATCTTCTAGACATTACACAATCAGGATTCAGAAAGAACCACAGTAACAAAACAGCACTCATCGCGGCCACCAATGACACTTGAAACACCCAGGGCCAAGGATAAACAGTGGCCCTCGTTCTGCTCGACCTCTCAGTGGCATTCAACACTGTTTGCCACAACACCCACATCAGAAGAGTCCACGAGATTGACATACAAGAATCCGCTCTCAAATGGATATGTTCCTTCCTCGCGGGAAGAGCCCAAAGGGTCAGGCTGCCAACCTTCACATAAGAGATTAAGAGACTGATAAGCAGTGTCCCACAGGGATCGTCCCTCAGCCCCAACCTTTTCAAAATATACATGACACTGCTTGCCAACATCATCCGATAACAATGCAACATCGGCATCTCCTACGCCAATGCCACCCAACTAATCGTCTCTCTGTTGGACAAGACCAACACTACCAGAACCAACTTCACCAACTGCATAACTATGGTAGAAGACTGGATGTGAACCAACTCTCTGAAGCTCAACTCTGACAAGACGAAAGTACTTGCCTTCAGCAACAATACCTTCCCATGAGATTACATCTGGAGGCTGTCAGAGCTAGGACCAACACCTACACCCACAGACGACGCAAGAAATCTAGGGATCATCCTAGATGACAAGCTCAATGTGACGGCTCAAGTCAACGCAGTGTGCACCTCCTGCTTCCACATTCTAAGCATGCTGCGAAATATCTTCAAATGGCTGTCTCAGAACACCAGATGAACCTTCACCTAAGCACCTAACACCAGCAGGATGGACTATGGCAACACTCTCTATGCTGGAGTCTCCATACAAGTCCTACATAGACTCTAAACAAACCAGAGCGCAGCCACAGGACTTCTAGTCAGGAAGTGTCACTGTCTCCCTATGCACAAGCACAGCCAATTCAAACTTGTCACACACACATACAAAGCCCTACACAACACAGGACCAGAACACCTGAACAGCCGCATACACTTTTACCAACACATCAGGCACCTACACTTTGTTTTTCTATCACGCATGCCCGCATCCGCAAAAGCAAAATTGGAGGTCACACGTTCTCTTATATCGCACCCAAAACATGGAACGACATCCCTCAATAAATCGGAGCCTCCTCCTCACTTATTGAGTGCAGCAAAAAGCGTAAGACCTGACTCTTCATATAAGCACGTTAGGACCACACACCTTGCCCAAGCACCTGGATACCCCCTTGGGTGATCAGTGCACAATACAAATCAACATAAGCCAAAAGCAGCGAAGTGTTGTACAGGGACACATATGAATTCTCTAGCAGGGCAGATGAGCCGCCAATACAGCAACACATCCTGTAAACCTTCTTGGAGCAGGTTTTCTGACAGAAAGGTCAAATAAACTAATAATGCTTTAGATTTACCATAAAGCAAAGGTACTGTTGAAGGACTTTAAGCATCAGAATATGAAAGATTTCCTTTATAAAACAGTTTAATTTTGGTTTTTGGTATGAAGGCAAAATATACAAAAAGTGTAAACCCTTAGTGATTTAGGACTTCTTTAAAGTAGAATGAAAAATGTTTTCAGTAACAAACAAGTACTGACCTAACAAGCATTCTTCTGTTGAGGTAGAAAGTCAAACTGTATGATCCATGTTGAGAAGCACACAATTCCATGCATCTTACCACCACCCCCATTTCAATATAATGAGCTCAGTGTGTCTAGCACTTTATACCTGGAAGGAATCAGACACAGATGCCCCTATGCCCTGAGGCACCCTTTCCAATCAAGTTAAACCTTTTGTCCTGTTCCCTGCAGCTCTCAACTCTACTGCACATCATCACCACTGTGCTCTACTCTACCAGGCGCCACACACGTGCCAACATCTTTAGGGAAGTCGGGAATCTTGGGACTCTTTTAATGGCTGAATTGGTGTAGCCCAGTCTACGAACAAGATTCTCATCACTTCTTGCAAGTTTACCCACCATATTCAAATATCTTTTATTCATTAATTTCGCTTTAGTTCCATTGGCCTCGCCCAGTATATGGCTATGTATTTTTTCCCCAGAAGTACTTTCAGCAACGCAACTTTAAACTGTTTTTTGTCCTTTTCGGGCTTAGGGATAACACCTAACAAGTTATTCTTGGATGTCATATCTGAGATCCCTTTCACTATTCATTGAAGTTTTGTTTGGACTTATGTCTAGAACCTCTGTTTACAGGCGAAACCAAGTAATACTCAAAGAAGCCAGCATCGTTCTCCAAGTATCTGGGGGTAGAAGATCATTTAAATTATATCCTGATTCATCAGGGGCAAATATGTTCTCTGTAGGTAACTAAGGGTTACTAGCTTGAACCTATCATTAGTCAAAACGTTCTTTAACTAATGGCACAACTTTTCACACTCATTATCCGAGATAGGTTCAGGGTAATCAGCTTCCCTTTGCCTGCTAGCTTTAAGTTGTAATGTCTCCATGTCCAAGATATGAAAGCTGGCACATCCAAGGACGCGAACTGCTAAAAAGTCACCTTGTTGCAGAAGTGCAATTATTTCCTGTAACTGGTCATCTTTAACCCCTTAAGTGCTGCCTCGGTGCATTGGCCGACGGCAGCACTACCTCCCCAGTGCTGCGCACGACCATTGGACGTCCATTCAGCACTAGTTCCAATGGACAGCGCAGCACTGGGGAGGAAGGTTTAATAGCATCTATGTGGTTAAATGAAAGGTTAGCAGGAAAGTAGTCAGGACTTCAGAGATCCATAAATGGAATGGAGAGTGCCGTCCTTCTTTGGCATCAAAAAATACATGGAACACTATCCCTGACCTCTGATGTAACAGCACATTCTCTATTGTCCCCTGCTTAGCAGCAAGTGAATAACTTCTTTTTTTTTTATTTCCGTAATTTTTTATTGAGTAGAAAAAATATATATTTACATGGAGCGCGGGATATACACGAGTGGAAGATTAGAGAAAGAAAAGAAGGGGAAAAAAGGAAAAATAAAAAGAAAGGAACGCCGGGGGGGGTTAATAGTTCGATTGTTCATGTTCTGTTGGTCGTTTTCTTATTCCTCCTCCTTTGCGACGGTTCGTTGTTCGTTGGTATTGCTTTCCCAGCCCCGGACAGTAGTGAGGAGAGGGGAGGAAGGAGGTTGAGAGAGAGCTTGCTCGGTACGCTGGAGAGTGTGTCCCTTCAATTGAGTCCGGATTTTGCGCCTATGGGGGTTTGTGTGATGTTAGGTAATGGTCTAGGGGTCCCCACATGTTCGCCTGCCTGTGGATTTTCGGTGAGTGTTTCGCTGTGATGTTGTCTGCCCCCCTTACGAACGTGACCCAGTTGAGCCATGCTTGGGGCGCGGCTTTTGAGGTGTCCTTCCAATTACTTAGGACCGTTTTGACTGCCGCCGTTGGCAATAGGTCTATGAGATCGCGATCCTCTGTCGTTGTGATTGCCGGAGACATAAAGCCTAGGATTAGGTTGGGGAAATCTATGTGTACGTCTATTCCTGTGATCTCCTTGATGAGTGTTTCAATTCTGTTCCAGAAACCCCTGACCTTAGGGCAGCTGAGCAGAAGGTGTTCTAGGTCTCCCATCCCTTTGTGGCAATTCCAGCATGTATCGCTGTCGCGAACCCCAAGGGTGGCCAGGTGGAATAGCGTTACATTATTCCGGTGATTTTATCTTTTTACTATACGAATAAGCCAAGCAGCAACGTAGACAAAGGCCATTTTTCTGTTACTTTCCCCTCTCCTGAAGGTGGACCATCAACCTTTCCTGACTGGTGTTTTCAGTTCAGGGGAATGCCTGCAATATTATTGTTTGAATGCAGCAGACCCTCCTAACAAATGGGAACCACTGCTGTGGCCTTGATTATTGCCTCAATAGTCCCCCACCATAAAAGACTGGATAGGTGGGTGTAAAGGGGGGTCAGGCATGGACAGGACACGTTGCCGTGGTAAAGAGGGTTTTATTTTAACATACAGTTTCTTTTTCCTAAACGTAAGTCTCTCTTTGGCAAACCCTGCAGGATCCGTGATGACAACAAGGATGTATAGGTCCTTTCGTGGTCGGGATGTCAGGCCGGCGTCTCTTCCAAAGGAACTCTCGCAGGGGTTGTGCCGAAAACAAAATAAAGAAAAGGACCAATTACTGCCACGTCCTGATATACTTTTGTTCCCAGGTACCAAGGGGTGAGGGATCACCGTTAAGTGTTTCACATTCTCTTACGGAAAGCTCTGGTGAGGGTTGTGAGGGTCGGGATTTACAGGGCGGGGTAGTGTAGGGATACTAGGGAGGGGTCAGGTCTTTTGAGGTGGTTGAAGTTCCCCGTCTGCCCACCCAGTTTGAGATACGGTCCCGTACCTGTCGGAGCCACACTCCTCCCTCGGGAGCGTGGCACGGCGCTGCGCGGAATCGTTGGCCTCCTGGCACGTCTTCTTCAGACAGGGCTTCACCTTGCTCGTCTGCTTCTCGTCCTCGCGTTGGGGTTTCCACGTCCCGGGCTTCACCCTGCTCGTCTGCTTCTCGTCCTCGTGTTGGTGTTTCCACGTCCTGGCGGCGATCTTCCACGACCTCCTCTCCCCGGTCCTCGCCTCCGGTGGTGACGTCACACGCCGACCTCCACGATTCCGGTCCTTTAACCAATGAAAGGAAGGCTACGTCATCAGGGGCAGTCCCGGCGTCCTGCTCCGTATTCCAGTTAAAGGAGCCGTGTTGCATTTCCGTTGACGATGTTCCCCACGTGAAAGGTTCGTCCTGTGGAGAAGGAGCAACGATTTCTTCAGTGTTTACAGACCACCAGTTACTCTCATTACAGCCGTCCTGACTATCGGTCCTCGACCCGGTCACCTGGTTACAGTGGGGTTTGTTGCATTGAGCTGGTTGTTAAAAAGACTGTGCATCTTGAAACGTTTGTTTACTCGGAGGGGCGACTCGCTATGATATGGACACCCGTGTGACAATTCATGCTGCTGAACATCATTGTAGTTTTTTTTAAATCTTTTCATAGGCGGAACAAGGTTTCCTCTGAATGGTATCCAAGCGTCATTTGACGCATACTATGTACAGGGATGAATCGGGTAAAGGAGATTTGAACAAGTTAGGAGGAATGTGGAACACTGTGTGTTCGGATGAGAACCCTCACTCACCCTAAGGTGACATGCTTCATCGGGCCCGCATAGTTCCCAATGTGGGCTACATCTTCCCCATAGGAAAGGAGCAGGGGTGTTCGCTAACATGTATTGTATTTCTACATAAAGGGGCAGAGTGAGGGGCAAAGTGCAGGAAGCAAAAGTGAAAACAACTACCTCATAGGTTGCAAATAACTTTATTAATATGCCCTGATGGATAGGGATAAAAGCATAGTGAGAATAGGGATATTGATATTCCCCTATCTAATGGTCAACATGTTTCTGCCGCTTGTGACTTTACAGTTCAAGGCATTCGTCAGAACCAAAATTATAAGTCACTCTGCTCAATAATGTGTGTATAGAAATATAAGTAAATAAATAAACATTAGGCCATACAGTCAGCAAGCGGGCTATCCAAAAGGCTCCAGCAGGTTGAATAATTTGCGTTCCGAGAGTGTGGAGGGGACCTTATGATGAAGCATGTCACCTTAGAGAGTGAGCGTTCTCGTTCGAACACACACAGTGTTCCACATTCTTCCTAGCTTGTTCACATCTCCATTACCCGATTCATCCCTGAATAAAGTGCAAGTTAAATATTAGTTTGGAGAAGTACGGTGGATGTTGGGCCACTGACGCTCCTCGTAGACCCTCTTTTGTGAGATTAAAATCTAAGAGTCAAGGGTGGATACCAGAAATGTGTAGATAAGAGTGGAGATTTTATATCACAATGATAATGATTTGGCAGCATGACAGATATCCAACACCAAGAAAGCAGCGTACGCCAGCAGAGGGAATGATTTTGCACTTAATGATATTTCTTCACCCTCTTTCAATAGTTTTCTGGAAGCTATTAGGGAGGATCTTCTATGTCTATCCACTGGAAACAGTTGTAAAAGCAGGGACTGCCTGAGAGTTAGCAAAGTGCCATGAGGTAATAGTGCCCAATACCACTCTCTTACCCACTGCATCAAGGCATTTGTTTTTTTGTCTAGAGGTGGCCCATAGGGGGCACCTTAACTATTGTACCTCTTTCTGGTTGTGTGAATTACCATACAATCTTAAGGGACCTGTTATATAAAGAGGATTCTGAGGAGCATATTTAAATGTCTGTTCTATTTTAGGTGCAATAAAACAGATCAATAGATTTTAACATTTTTCTGCCATGCCCAGACGTTCCAGGTACCACACGTCTCCTGGCCCAATCTGTAGCCATTAGGATCACTAGAGCCCAGTCACGCCTCAACTTCTTTATTCAATTTCAAATCTTTATTTCGATCACATGATCATAAAAGATGTACAAAATTACCACATCAGTTAAAATTCCAAAATATCAATATGTCATTAGTGTTAAATACATTGAAAGTTAAAAAGAAAATGATAATAAAAAGGGGTGGCAGTGAATCAAGGGGTAAGAATTTTCAAAAGTCTCCAGCCATCTTTATCAATCGGGTTCGGACATACCACATTGCAGTTAGAAATTTTGCCAAGGCAAACACAGTTGGCGTCGATAAATCGGTCTTTAAAACTCTGTATTCGGGTAAAAATGTTCTAAATCCCAAGTTTTTGAGGTGGGGGACGAGCCAGAATTTCCTGCTTTTCTGGTAGGCTCAACAGAAGAAAATCACGTGCACATCGTTCTCCTTTGTGTGAGCACATGCAGGGCACGTCTCTGTGGGAGACCGGCAGGACCATGCTTTAGTAAAAGACATTAAAGGAAGGGTCCCATACCTCCATTGCAGGAATAGTTTTCTTGTCAGGACAGGAGTCATGCCATCCAAAACGCTTTCAAGGTTATATGAGTCTTTAGTTGTGATGAAGCAGTGTGTCAGGGATCCCTCTCGTGCGCTATCCAGGGCTCGGAGAAGCATTTTATCATAATATGTTCTGGACAGCGCTTTCCTTGGAATCCTGATACTTGTGCTTTCCGTGTCTGACCATAATTCTGGCAGTCCAAGGGTCTCGCAAGTTCTCTTGATGTAATTTAACCAAGGGGTCTTGGTGGCGTTGGGTAAAGATAGAAATTCCTGTAGCTCAGTTCTATAGGAGGTGAGATCTTGGCTGCTCCAAAGACGACGCCAAAATGTTAATGGTTTAAGCCCTAGTTCCTCCTTAATAGGCCTCAGACCCAGGTCCAGTCGCAGGGGCAGGAGTGGAGTGCTTGGGGGAAGAGCTGTCAGCTGCCTTAGGAATTTGTTTTCTGTGGTCAGCAAATTGGACGATGGAATATGGCCCCACATCTCTCCCTGTAGGTTACTCCCCCCCGCGCCTGGGCTTTATAAATTTAATTAGCGGGGCTGAGAGGGCGATATGATGACTTGGTCGCAATTCTCATAATACCACCCGCCTTCTGGGCCAATTTCATGTTCGCTTTTATCTGGTGTGCCCCCCACGTAAGGTTTTGGTTTAGGCTTATCCCCAAGTACTTTATTATGTGAACCCTTTCCAAGCGCACTGTGCCAAGCAAGGGATTTGGACGCTTGAAGGACATGGGGTTTAGGATCATGAATTTCGTTTTCTGCGGGTTGATTTCAAGTCCCCTTTCTGTACAGAATTCCAGGAAGCCATCTAACACCCGCTGTATGCCCATCGGGGATTTGGACAGCAGCAGGGTGTCATCCGCAAACATGATTGCGGGCACCCTGCTGCCGGTCAGTTTTGGGGCATCAGTGTTGGCAATCCCTGTCAGGTGCGCGATTACCCCGTTCACAAAGAGGCAGAACAGGGTCGGTGCGAGCACACAACCCTGTCTCACCCCTCTGCGAACGGAGAATCTTTCAGTTAAATTACCGCTTCTCCCGCACCTGACGCGTGTGAAGTTGTTTTGATGTCGTTTCATCAGGATTGCGAGGATGTCTTTCGGGACGCCTAACTCTTCCATTACCCTCCACAGTTTTGATCTTGGCACCAGATCGAAGGCGGCACGTAGGTCCACGAAAACCGTGTACAAGGTGCCGCCCTCGATCAATGCAGTCCTCCAGTACATGAGGTTTAATCTGAATATTTGATCGATTGTAGAGACCCCCCTCCTGAATCCTGCCTGGTATGGGCTCAGGGTATCTGTTTCCTCCAGCCAGTTCTGCAACCGGTCCAATATTAGCCTACCGAAAAGCTTCTGTGATACGTCGATAAGGCTAATTGGGCGATAGTTGGCTGGGAGCAGATAAATATTGGGACCACCTCTGCACCCAGCCAAGTGTCCGGGACCTCCATTCCCTTGAGGACCGCATTAAATATCAGCAGGAGATAGGGGGCCCATATCCCTGGCTCCTGCTTGAAGAGGTCTCCTGGAACCCCGTCGAGCCTTCTGCCAACCCCGCAATAGCTGCCCGAACTTTTCCGTAAAGGGTTCACCCTCCTGGTCGCTCGCTATAATGCAGTGGGGGGTACTCCGGGCCGCGTCCTTTATTGCATATAAGGACTGAAAGTGGTTTTGCCATATGCTCGGGGGCAATGTTGGGTTCAATTGCCGAGGGGAGATCTTCTGACCCATTGTTGACTACCCGCCAGAAGTTACGAGAGTCTTTGGTGGCTAATGCACCAGAGAGTTCCTCCCAGTGTTGTTGGTCCCATTCGGCCTTGGCATTTGCCAACAGTATCTTATATGCCAGTCTTCTGGCTTGTATTTCCTCCCGATATCTACGCGCCTTAATTGCGAGTAGAAGTTCTCGTTTCGAGTCCCGGAATGTGGCATTGTACCAGGACTTTTTATGTGTCCCGCTAGTTCTACTTGCGCCCTTTACGAAAAGATCTAACTCCAAGGTGTTTATTAGATCTTCGTGGATTCGCCATAGCTGCTCTCTATTTTCCCCATTGCCGAGTTCCTTACCAAGAGGGAATGCCTTTTCCAGCACTGGGGTGATTCTGGCATTGAGCCTGGGTAACTTAACACCACTAGTGGCCAATTTTCCCCACCTAACTCTCCTCCTGTTATTCTCCAGGAGTAACCCTGTCTTTACACTTTCTTTGTCCTGTCCCATGTCCTCGATACCTGGCATGGCATATTCAAGTTCGAGGGCGTTATGATCACTGTCCCCTCTATCCAATACCCTGAAATCGATGATTCGTGACCAGCATGACAGTTGGACTAGGACATAATCTAGTCTAGATTCACTTCCTACTTTATTGAAGGTGCATTTACTTGGGATATCTGATTTAATATGCCCATTACAGGCCCTTAGTCCGTGGTTGAGGGTAAGGGCGGTTATCTGCAGTGCAAGGGAAGTCCAAGCTCTTGGTGGGGGTGCCGCCGTGGCAGGTATCAGCCATCTTAAATCCTCCTCTAGGGAGGGTCCATCAAGAAGGCCAGGCAATGGCTCGTAATGCGAGTTCAGGTCCCCTCCAACCACGTAATGGAGGTCCCTTGGGATTTCGCTCAAGAAAGCGGAGAGTTCCTCGATGGTATTCGATTCGCGTAGTATGGCTACAGGTCTCGAGTTGAAGTTTATTATCATCAGTTTAGAGGAGTTTGGACATTCTATTAGGACAGGTAATATGTCTTCAGAATCCACAGTTAGGCATCTGGCCTGACAGCCTAATTGGGAGGCTACCCAAGTTGCCAACCCTCCCGAAGGTCGTCCCCTTCCCCCCCATTTAGCGGGTTTTGAAAGCACTGCGAACCCCGGGCATGTGTACTCCTCCCTTGCCCAAGTTTCCTGGAAGAGGCAGATACCTTTTGAGTTAATAAAAGAAGCCCACTCCGGGCAATCCATTTTATTACCCAGCCCAGCTACATTCCATGAAATCAGGTTGAGTGTTGGAGGTCTTGGGGATGGTAACTCGATGCCGAAGTGGTTGTTCTCATTTGTGCCTAGATTTACCATTGGATGTTGTAACAATTCCCCCTGACCAGCCCCTAAATTACTACCGTTACCCAATGTATCTGCTATAGAGTGGCCGGGGTCTTGACAATGTGTAGGTTCATTGGGAGCAGTTAGCAGTTCTCGTGAAACCTGGGCTTGTTCACGGGAGGTAATTCTATCCTCACTACCATCTATTAGGTGGGATTGGTGCTGGTCCCTGCCTTTGAAGTCGAGCAGTCAGTCAACCATTTCAAGGCTGCTGTACCCGTTAGAGGTGGGGAGGTAAGTTGGCTGATGAATTCTATATGGCCCGGAACTCCTCTCACTCTTCCCCCCCATCCGCCCCTCCTCCTAGTGCTAATCTCCCATCCCTCTTCATCGCCATATGGGGGTAAATATTCGGGCATCATGCTCCTGTGGTAGTGAGGGTCCCTCCTCCCTGCACAGTTGCTCTCCCATTCTCCCAATAATTCTTGATGATACCCCCATCCTTGGTCTTCTGATGTATACATACTCGATGGGTAGAAGAATGAGAGAGGGAGAGACTGGATTTGACTCCCTTGGTCGTCGGGGGACCAGCTGCAGATGTAGGAGGTTGTCCTGGGTTCTCTAAAACTGACCAGAACACAATCGCCTCTGATTGTTTTTCTCATGTTTCCCACCCAGGTGGCCCGTCTTACCATAAGAACATCACTAGTTGTGCCTTGCGGGAGAGGTCTGTATATAGACAGCCAGTTGATAACTTTGTTCTTAAGGGAGGCAGTCGTCTCTGTAGCAGTAGATTTTAACTCAGGTACACCGGCCAAGATTACTGTGTAAGGGGACGCTTCTGGTGGTAGGTTCACAGGTTTAATTTTGCGGGGATTATTTGGCATGTTATCTAGGGATTTTGAATCGCTCTGCATTTTGTAAGAGGAAATGACATTATCTTTAGGGTGTGCAGTTATGTTTGGGGGTGGGAGTGATGGTGCCTGAGTTTGTGTAGGTGAGATGATTTTATTTGCAGTAGCCAAGGGTTGCGGGGTCTTGTTTTGGTTGGTTTTGTGTTGTGTATGTTGAGAAGTAGCTGGGCCATTTTTCTTCGTTAAGGTTGTTGGATCGATACCCTTTTTAGGCTTTGGATCTGGCACCCCTTTGGCTCCCTTAGTTTCTAATTTCAGGCAATCTGCCTGCTGGACTGTAGATTTTTCAATGTTGACCAGCCTGGCTTCGATCTTTATCAACCGGGCTTCAAGGGGGCTTAAGAGAGACCTGAAAAGTGTACCTATGTCTGCAAGTGTAATATCCTCACTAGAGGATTCCATTGAAATATTGATGGAATGAGATGGTATGTCCATGGGTACAATAACGATTGGTGGGGCCTCTGCGCTGATCTTGGATGATTGGCCGAAGGTATTATCACCAGAACTAGCAACGTCCTTTGCAGGGTTGGACTTAGATGTTTTTGGCTTACATCCTCCCTTAGTTTGCCCCCCTTTCTTCCTTTTTTGAATGGCTCCTTCCCTTGCTCCCCTTAAGAGATTGGAAGCGTTCTCGCTAATGGTAACTATCGCCGAGTCCTGGCTGGGGGTTGGAAGTAGGGTAGGTGGTATTTGGCCCGTCGGTAGGGTCATTAGGCTCATATCCTCAAGATCATTTAAGGCCTCCATTGTGAGGTCTGGGTTAGTAGGTGACTGATTGGCCCCCGAGCCCTCATGGTTAGAGTTGTTAGCCTCTGGCCTTCCTTCAGGAGTCTTAGCCAGAGCCATTGAGCCCATCGATGATCTCCTTACCCAATCAATTTCCTGAGAGATACGTCTTTCAAGCACAGCAATTTCATCTATCAAAAGTGATCCTGCTTTGACAAAGTAGTTATCGATGGTACCTTTAGCGGCTCCTGCCGCAGCCAGCGAAGACTTGCTCCTTGTTTCCCTGGTACACATCCCGACGTCTATGTGATCAGGACCTTGTGGCGAATGGGATGATGGAATGATCCGACCAGGGAGGGTGGCCCGGTCCCGGTCTCTCCTGTCCTCGAACGGCCTCAAACGGCCCGCCCTTTGCCCGGGCTTCGCTCCGCGCCTCGTTCCGCGCGCGTCCCACGTGCGCGGGTATTGGCCTGTTTATGTACGTGTACGCTGTGGGCGTGGCTTACAGGGAGAGCGGGCCAGGTGTCAGCTGTTGGCCTCGCAGGGACTCCTGGTTGATTGAGTCCCTGCCGTCACGCTCGCAGCCCTGTTTCGCTGCCACACAGACCCCGGTGGATGCCCTTGTGCCGCGGGACCCGCGGAGCGGGTCCGGCGAACAGACTCTGGAAGCTGAGCAGTACAAGTAGGTCAGAACAACAAGTCCTGAGGTGCGTTGATTCGAAGGTGCAAAGGAACCTAGGGCGGTCACAATTCCGCCCTCGGGGGTGAGTCAACTTCTTTATAACTCAGAGCCAGACAGGCAGAGTCAGATAGGTGTAAAGGAATCTCCTGTGCCACTCTAGCCGGAATTAACTCAGAAAACAAGCTTTCTTGAGACCTCTAAAGCTCAAAGATTGGAATTTTCAGGATGGTGTGGGGGAAGCATGGTTGTCTTGTGTTGCATATATGGCAAACCTCTGGAGTTACCTCAGAAGGAAACTGATGAGGAAACTGACTGCCAGAAGTCGAAAGATCCAAAGAGCATGCCATAGATCGGATTTCCTTGACGTGTTCCGGCACAGAAATCAGTTTTTTCATCAATGCGGTGAAAAACACCAAAATGCATAGCGACAAGGAAAGCCTGCATATCTCCAGAAAAGCCAAAAGATCTCATCCACATGTGGAGTAGGAACAGCAAACTAGTGCATTCTGCTCACCCCAAACAATCATTAGTATCCAGGCCAGCACGAATCATGTATTTCGCTGCATCCTAACCATCTTGAATGGTTTGAGCCAAGGAGGCCCTAAACTCTTTTTGTACCGCTGGCAAGATCTCACTGGCCATGTCCCATGGGCAACTATATAATGGGCTAGTAGGCACTTTCACTGAACGATCTTAACGCTAGGCTGGCTGAAAGGAACACATATTTTCCAAACACCTTAATCCTTCAAGACTCTTTGTCGGGGGTCGTTGTGGAGAAAGAATTTCTATTCAACTTCCTGATGGAAGCTTGGACCACCAAACTCTCAAGGGTAGGATGCTGTGTAAGAAAATTGTGGCGACAGTCACTGATCTGTGGTGTTGCGCTACCTGTCTGGTGGGCAAGTGAAAAGTTTAGACCAAGTGTCCATTACAATATCAGTTAGGACTTCAAAATGAACATAGTACTCAGAGAACTTCACAAAGCACATCGGTTTAAATCTGAACACATGGAGGTTGTAGATCGAAGACTTCAGTTGGATGTTAGATGACTAAACCAAAGCAAGCACTCTCTTCTGTTGGCAGTCCGGGGTTAGGGGGTGAGGGGGAATCAACCCTTTCTAAGGGAAGTATCAAGCACAATTCTCTTCGTAATCCATGTATATACTGTCATCATAAGGTGGGGGTAAATCATCCACATGATCTCTATTGTTGTTTCCTGATGCTGGCAAGCTCGGGTCAGAGTTGGAACACAAGTTGGTGGACCAATTAAGGATGACTTCATCGTAGAGTGAGTGTTTTGTCTGAATCAGACTGGGAACCAGGTGCGCCAGAGTCGAAGCACGACCATTGTTGGGGTTGAGAATGAGTCAGAGCAGGTCAACCACTGAAGTCAGCAAAGGTTCATCCTCTGGCAATGAAGAAGAAGCAACCGGTGTATGTACTCAAGCCAGATTGGAAGTCAGCACAAGAGTCAGTGCAGAACCTATGGGGAGTTCCAGGTGGGTTGAAGACGGATCTGCCAGCAGATATCTGACTGGAGGCCTGAAGGCATCCCAGAAGTAACAGGAAGAGTACCAAAAATATGCAGTAGGGACTCTCTAAAGACCTTCACCTGCTGTAGCACAGCCAATAGCTCAGGGAACTCGGGCTACATTGAGATCGACTGTGGAATCTGCTCCTCAATTGGAGATCGGGAAGGAAATACAGTGGCACCTTGACACCTTCGCAACTTCTCTTCAGATGGAGAAGGGCAGGATGAGATCAAGTTCCACTTTCCCTTCTTGTGTTTCCTCTTCGATTTGGACTTCGACTTACCGGATGGCCTTAACAGCAAAGATGCAGGCTCAGCCTCAGCCTGGAGATTGGGTATGGGTCTGCACCATAGAATCGGCAGCAGTGGCGTGGCTTGTTTCTGCGACATGCAACTTGGTTTAACGGTACCGGATTGCCACTGGGTGCATGAAGGTACATTCCTCACACAGCGAGTAGTCGTGCCCCAAGCCCATACACCAGAGGCATACCTTTTGCAAGTTGGACACCTGCAACAGCACGGGTTAAGGTGGGGACATTGTTCCCTTGCACACTGGAATTCACTAAGGAAAAACGTGTTCAACAGAGAGAACGAAGCTCCAGACCTATTTCAAGGAGAGGAAAGAAAGGAACCGACATTGGCATTCAGGAGTGGTGCTTATATGTGGCCCTGCTCTCTCACTTCGGAAGTAGAACAAAGCTTGCGTCAGGCAGCGCAGCACCACTTAGCAGAGCGCTGAGAAACTGCTGAGAAAGTTTCCTGGTTCAGTCTGATGCCAGGCGATATTCTAAATGTAAGCAATCTCCTGTTAGAAGTATCCATCAGAATAATTCTTTACTATGACCTTTCCATTAAAACCTGGATTCAAAATAACACTACAGCCACAATGAAGACAGAAATGCCACTGTTATGACGAAAAGTGTTATTCTACTTATGTTAACAAGCCTCTAGCTATATCAAGTGCCAAAAATAGAATAAAATTAGAAATGTAGCCACAAACCCTTGTTGACTGCTTCAGATGCACGTTTGTTTAAATCTTGCTGTCTATGAAATATGGTAGTCGATTCTAAGCTTGGAATGCCCTGGAAAGCCCGAGTAAGTGAGAGAAGTTGCTCATCTGTGGACAATGCTTGAAGCTGTAGCCTTGTCTGAAAGTAAGAAGATAAATCATAGGGTTACAGATTGTTAACCAGACATCAAAAAATCAAAATCAGATCTTAACTAATTGGATCAAATATTCTGAGCAACGAGCTTTAGGTTATAATCCTTACGACTGTACCGCCTCAAGCTCGAGCTTCTTAGACACTTATCATGGTTTATTGTTCTCTGAATAATGCAGTTCTTTTATATCACAGACAACGACTGGTGTTACCTGAGGTTGGAAAGCACAATTAAACACCATCTCTCTACCTTACTGTATATTGCTGAAAATGCGGCTATCATCCATTCTGTTAAAACCCATCAAACAAAATGATTTTTTTTCCTCAGCCTTTTTTCCCTGTAGATCTTTATACACATCTCATGAATAAAAAACTTCCAAAAGTTTTTCTTTTAAAAGTTAACAAACCTCATTCTAACATTTAGAACATACATTTTGAAATGGTTACTTACCAGTAGGAGTAGTTTTGCAGTTTAACATTTTCAGGATTCACATGCTGTGAATTATTCTGCCACCTAGTCATTGGGTCTGGAATACATTTAGTCCTCTTTTTCTCTTGTGCTTTTTTTGTTTTAGTTGCTGAGCGTCGTCACCCATTTGGTGCCATGTTTGTCCCTTCGTGATGTCAGATATGCACCCCGGAAGGAGGATGCTTGGTATCTGACCACTGTGATGTGCTGTTGTGGAATAAGTCCTTTTCTCTGCCCCACTGGGCATATTTCCCCTAATTTCGGTTTAGCATTTTCTTGAACTTTGCCTTTGAGCATCCTTTGGGATGTCCGTGGATTGGTTTGGGAGGTCCAGGTGATCAAACTTTATGCCTTCAGGAGCCAGGCAGCTAGACTCAGACTGTTGGTCTCAGATGGTGGATTCTGCCTCACTGCATGGGCAGTAGGTCGATCAATCAGCAGATCTGTAGAGTGCTACTTGTCACCTGTGAGGGTATGCAGGTCCAGTTGATTAGCTGAATAGCCAGGTCTTCAGGGACTTTCAGAACTCTGGAAAAGATGGGGAGGTCCGTAGATGAAAGGGAAGCTTGTTCCATGTCTTTGCTGCTAGGAAGGAAAAGGAGCAACCTCAGAATCTGCCAAGTCGGATGCGGGGGTTGAGGGTTAGAGAAAGGGATGCGGAGTGGAGGTGTCTGATGAACTTATGGAAGTTCAGGTAGTGGTTCAAGTAGGCGGGTCTGCAGGGCCTTGTATGCATGGGTCAGGAGTTTGAACTGCCATTTTTCATGTACAGGGAGCCAGTGGAGCCCCCCTAGGTAGGGTGTGATGTGGGTTTGTATAAGGAGATTCACAAAGAGCTTGGCTGTGGCATTCAGTAGCGTCTGTAGTCATTGCAGAAGGTGAACTGCGATCTCTGCGTAGAGAGCATTGCCATAATCCAGTCAGCTGGCGGTGAGGGCCTGGGTGCATCTTGAGCTTGGGGAAGCCATTTGAATATCAAACAGAGGATGAAGACGGAGGAGGATGAGCCGGAGTTGACCCAAGTCGTCATGGTTAGCTTGTTGCCCAGAATGATGCTTAGGTTGTGAGCGTGGTCACTGAGGGTAGGAGTAGGTCAGAGTTCTGAGGGTCACCAGGAGGCATCCCATGGAGAGCTTTAGTTTCCGAAAATCAGTACCCCTCTCTTGTTCGTGTTGAGCTTCAGGCAGTTGTCTTTCATCCCGTAGGTGACGTCTGTCATGCAGTTGTGGAAGTTGGTCTTGGTGTATTCTTCGGAGAGGGAGAGGATGAGTTACGTGTTGTCAGCGTAGGATATGATGTGGAGTCTGTGGCTTTTGGCAATGCTGGCCAGAGATGTCATATAAGAGTTGAAGAGGGTTGGGGTGAGTGAGGATACCTGGGGTACTCCACAGATGATTTCTTTGGGATCTGAGGTGAAGGCAGACGTTTTGCGTTCTTCCAGTGAGGAAAGAGGCGATCCCTCTGAGAGCAGGTCTTTAGATGCTTTTGTTGTGCAGCCTTGTGGTGAGTGTGTGGTGGGAGAAGGCATCGAAGACTGCCAAAAGGTCTAGGAGGTTTCTTTAGAACAGCGTTGACTTCTGCTTGCTTCCAGTCCTCAGGGAATGTGGCCATGGCAACTGAGGTGTTGAAGAAGGTGGTGAGTATGTGGCAGATTCTGGCTTCGCAATGGTTGAAGATGTGCTGAGGGCAGGGGTCGGTTGTGACCCTGAGTTGACCGAGTTCATGATGGAGGCAGTGTCCTGTGGGGCGAGATAGCTCCATTCTGTTAGTCGACGGTCTGAGGTGATAGTGGGGTTATTGTATTGCTTGAAGAAGTTGCTGGTCTTTGGCTGGGGTTTGAGGTTTCTGTAGATAGTGGCGATCTTGTCATGGAAGAAGTTTGCAAGGTTGTCGCAGATTTCCTGTGAGGGGGTAATGTTTTTTGCAGCTGAGGGGTTGGAGAACTTTGAGGCTATTGAAGAGTGCTTTGCTGTTATTGGAACTTGAGTAGTTGCGAAAGGCTAAGGCCTTTTTCTTTGATTCTCTCAACTGTTGATGGTAGAGTTTGAGGGCCGTCTTGTCGGTTGTGTTCTTACTGATGCGCCATATCCTTTCGGGCTGTTTACAATGTAGTTTAGATGTTTTGAGGTTTTTCATGTACCAGCTAGTCTGCTTGGTGGACCTTCTATAGGTATTGTTGCTGATGGGAGTGACGCTGTAAGCACCGTTGGTGATCGAATTGTTGAAGTTTGACGTTCTGGTCTAAGTTGTTGGAGGAGATGGGGTTGGTAGTGTTGAGGGCGTTGGTTCATGTGTCCTTTGAGACTTTGCTCCAGCTGCGGTAGGGGGCATTGGTCAGACTGGTGCAATTAATCTTTCTACACTTCCTTGCACAATCTCCACTAGATCTGAGAACCATGTCCGTCTTGCTCACTAAGAAGCAATTAAGATCAGAGCCATTTGTGACTGTTTGCACTTGTCTATCACTAGAGCTAGGAGAGGAATTGGTGCAAAAGCATACGCAGATCTCCTTGACAAGTCTAGCGCCAGGGTATTCTGATGCATACATGTAATGGCTGGATTTTCCGCTTAGATGGGATCAGCCCCCAGGGGCCCCTATGACCCAGCCAAAACGTACTCACCTTCCCTCCTTAGAATGTATTCACAAGGGATAGATATACAGATATATACAGGTCGCACCTAAGGATGGGGAATAACAATACACATGCATAGATTTTCTACAATATCTTATTCACATCAGTTGGTCTCGCGGCCACCCCGACCCAGACCGGTCTACCCTAGGGCAGATCTGACACACAATCCGGTGCGTCTACACATGGGCCTGCAGAACCCAATGCTCCCTTTTCCAAACGGTTCGCAATCCGGCAAACCTCCACGCCAGTCTCCCCCCTGACGCTCTCACTTATTCAAGCCACAATCTTGTGGGTATACACGCTGGTCTCCTACCCAGCGTTCTCACTAACGCCGCATATCAACGACGACCACATTCCTATGAACAGTCATCAGGACAATGTCTCAGTTATCTACTCGGGATAAAACTATAATAATGACTTTTAATACGGTTCCCAAATTATATGATGTACCTCCTATTCTTGGCATCAAAGGTCCACTCACTCCCTCTTTGTTCGATCACCATTTACCTGATCGGGATTTCACATCCGTTCACATAAACAACTCTCAACTAGGAGATGCATTTACCGAGATTGAACAGGAACACGAGGCACACTGTAATTCTATAAGAATTAGGATATTTATTGACAATAAATGCAAATCACATTACTATGCAACATAATTTCTGCAAAGAAAAGGTAAAGATTAGAACGCGTGCTAATTGGGAAAAGGACGGAGGTCACCTGGTTAATATGAAGTCTGGACTCGGCAGTCATCTAGGTTCCCTTCTCGTCTCTGTGTCCTGGCTCGCCTTGCAGTCACACCCCAGCCGTCACAAGTACACGTCTGCACCGCTAGGCTCAACCTCGTCTGCTTCCCTCCAGGGCACCGGAACCTTGCTGGTTATAAGCTACCGTCTCTCTCTCTCTCTGTATCAGTGCGCTCCGCGCTAATTCTCCTTCAGTCTTTCTCAGAGAGTTTCGGTCTTAAATCTTTCTCGGACTTCAAAGATGGCGACTGTCCGCCATGAGATAATTAATGGCAGAGATGCTAACGGATAGATGCCGCCTACGGACTAACTGACAAACTGACTAACACCTTCGCTAATATCAAAGCCCGTTCCTTCATGGAAAGCTACGGCCAGTAACCTGCCGCTCACCAAATTCTTGTACCTCCCCGTACCAAGGACACGTTCCCAGCCGGCCGGCCTGAAGTTGTGTCTTCGGTGTGGAGAAAAATACATTCCTTCGATAAGGGCCAGCCTGAGCCGGTTCTCTCCAAGCGAACAACAGCTTGAAACTAAAACATTACACTTCACCTAGAAAGCCTTCTCGAGCTACCGGGCAGAAAGCAAAATGGAGTCTGTCTCGTTTAAGGCCTACAGGGCCCACAATATGCGTAACTCCATGGAAAATATCCTAACATGTTAGCAAATGGGCAAATCATGACTAATACTTATATATCTAACCCCTAACTTAAATTCATAAGCCCTACACTAAGGAAAGTGACACGAAAATGCTCTAATATATGGAAGGCAGGGGCCCTGTCTATAGTCCTAATCCCTATGCTATGGGGGTGATAGGCTGGAGTCACTCTCCATCATTCTTCCCCTTAAAGGAGCCAAAAGGGCAGCCATTACAATACATTGGTGTGAATTCCTGCATGTAAACTCTTGAAATTATTTGTTTTCTGGGGTTGCCAACAGGTCGATATCTGGAGTGCCCACTGCTGATGCACCTCTGGATGCAGTTATTCATTTAGTTTTATATGGATGCTTGCCTAAATAATATGTCCGCTTCCCCATTTTCTACACCTGGCAAGTGGTTTGCGATCAAGGTTATCTTTCTCTGAAAGGCTCATCACCAAATCTCCTTGGCTAGTTTTGATAGGATAGGAAACCCTATCCCTCCTTGTTTGTTCAGATAGTGCAATTCCAAATGGACAACACAATCATAAAGTTCTGTCTTCCCATCCACCTGCATTTGAAAGGCCTTTAGAGCCAGGAAAACTGTCTTGAGCTCCAGGACACCTATGTGTTAGATCACTCAGTCCTCTGATTTTTAGTTCTCAGGGATTGTGGTAACTAGAACCTTTTAGCTCGATCCCTCGTGCACTCTTGTTCTCAGAGATTACAGAGTATACACAATGTGACGTTTTTAATATATTTACTGAATCAAAGTTATTCATGTATAAAATGGATGTGCTGCGATATTCAGTAGACAGAAGCAAGTGATAGTGATTACAAGCACCAAAATAGTAAATAGCAGATACAGTTCCACCATGGTACTAAGACAGTATATATATGCATGCATATGATACCATGTAGTAATAAGTCGTACTCCTACTATGCAATCCCAACTTTGTGTATGGCTATAGTGTCTGTAGGTGTAGACCCAAGAATTCCAGCGGGATTATCCAACCCCATTGTTATTGTTAACTGGGATTTATAGAGCGCATAATCACTGACAGGTCTCTTAGAGCTGCGAGAGAGCAGCTAAACCCCACCAAAGGTAGATTGTACATACTCCAGGTCAGAGTATATGATGTACCCAAGACTCTGTAAATAGAAGAGTCTTGAGTCTTTTCCTGAATGGGAGAAGGGCAGGTTCCTTACGTAGGCTCTCTGGTAGCTTATTCCAAAGTTGAGGGATCAGTACAGAGAAGGCTCTTCTGCCTTTTTAGGTTGTTTTGGACCGCGGATAGGCCAGTAGGCCTGCCTCGAACAACCAGAGGGTATGTCCTGGCACGTAGCTGTCAAGGTGCTCCTTAATGTACACTGAGGCCCGACCATGGAGGGCTCTGTGTGCGATGCAGAGCCTCTTGAACCTGGCTCTCCGTTTAATGGGGAGCCAGTCAACTGCTGCAGTAAAGGTGTTGCATGTGCGCGTCTTGGGATCCTGAAGATCAATTTAGCTGCGTTGTTCATGGCCACTTGTAGTTTACTTAGCAGCTTCTCAGGAAGTCCAATATAAAGGGCGTTGCTGCAGACCAGACGCGACACAATCATTGCTGACACGGACATCCGCAGCGTGGCAAATGAGAGGAGGGGTGCCAGTTTCCGCAGTTGTCTTAATAAGACCACACAGGTCCCGACCACAGGGGACACTTGGTTCAACATGGTAAGCTTGGCATCTATTTTGATGCCTAGGCTCTTTCCGACAGGGATTGGCGTAGGCGTGGTACCCAGCTCTTGTGGTCAAAAGAGGTCGGTCCAAGGGTTGCTTCCCATTGTAATGGCCAAGACCTCTGTTTTGTCAGGATTGATTTTAAGCAAGTTGGCGGTCAACCAGTTGACTGGGTACCTATGTATATTTTGCATATGCGCATGGACATGGGGGGAGTTGTCAATCAGGAGGATTAGTTGTGTGTTGTCTGCGTAGTTGAACACCTGGCAGTCCATACGGGCGAGAGCGGCCACAAGTGACCGGAGATAGATGTTAAAGAGATGGGGGGACAGCGCCGAACCCTGGGGGACTCTGCTGGTTAGTGCCCGATGCTGGACACACGGTATGCCAGTTGGATCCTTCGTATCCGATCTGTCAGGAAGGAAGCAATCTATTGATGCGCCAGCCCAAAGATACCCAACTCGGAGATCCGGGACAGTATTTGGTCATGAGTGACTGTGTTGAATGCCGCTGTAAGGTCTAGCAGAACTAGGGCATACAGCTTTCTGCAGTCCGCCATGAGTCCGAGCTCGTCCAGCACAGACAGCATCACCAGCTCTGTGCTGTGGTAGGCCCTTAAGCCTGCCTGCAGCACCTGGAGTAGCTGTTGTTCCTCAATGAAAATTGAGAGGGTTTTGAGGACATGCTGTTCCACTACTTTCGCCAAAAAGGAAGGTTGGGAGATGGGCCTATAGTTCTTAAGACTGGCTGTATCTGCCCCAGGCTTTTTAAAGAGGGGCTTCCTTGAAGTTAGTGAGTACCCTACCCGTCTCCAATGATCGATTGATCAGGTCCAGGACCACTTCTCTCTCTACCCCAGGTAGGGCCATTCTGAACACCTTTGGTGGGCAGGGGTCTGCTGGCGATCCTGACTTGATACGATACATCAATTGGGACAAAGAGTCTGGGTCTAACCTCTGAAAGATGGAGAGGGACTTGCCGTGGGCACAAGGCGCTGGTTCCTCCACCAGGGGGTTCTGGTTGGTAGGTATGTTGTGTATGTCAGTTAAGGTATCCCAGCCTTTGTGAAGGAAGGAAGACTAGAACTTATTGCAGTCTTCCAGGCTGGCAATAGATTTCTGCTCTTGTTTTTGACTAAGTTCCTTTAATATTCTGAAGGTTTCTTTCTGCTTATTATCGGCGTCCGTGATCCTGGCCTCATACTATTCGGCCTTCCTAGTCGTGATGGCTTTTTTGTATGTGCCTAACATGGCTTTGTATTCTACAAGTGCCTCTGGGTCGTATGATTTGCGCAATTGATTCTCATGTTGGCGAAGGGTTTGTTTCTTTCCCCTCAGGTCCTCAGTGAAACAGGGGACCAATTTGCCCTTATTCCAAGCTCTTTCCCTTCGAGCAGGTGCCACCTTAACAATGGCCTCTCTCAGCCTGCTAGTGAGGGATTCACTTTCCTGATCAAGGTTCCCAGTCAGGTGCCTCTTAGGGGAGTTTCTGCACAGAGTATCCACTATGCTGCCTGCCTCAATTTTATTCCACCTTCGCACCACGCTCTGTTCCGGGGATGGCTGAGCGGGCCGACTGGCCAGAGGGACCCAGCACCTGATCAGATAGTGGTCCGACCAAAAACAAGGTCTGATGTCTGTCAGGCTGGCCGGTGGATGGGTACTGCAGAGGAGGTCAAGGGTATGTCCCTTGTCATGGGTGGGGGAGGCTACAAGCTGTTGTAGCCCCATTGTGGTCATGGCCTATTCCAACTGGCTGGAGTGTGACTCTTTGGTCGACTGGTCCCAGTTGAATTCCCTCACCACCAGGAGTCGTTGGTACCGTGAGCGTAGGTCACTGACTAATTCCGTGAGTAGCTTGTTAAACCGGCGTTTTGACCGAGGAGGGTGGTACACCACCAGAAGTGCCAGGCATGAGGATTTGGAGCTAGATTTTGCCAATTAAATTTCTGCGCTGTCGAGGCTGCATGGAACTAGCTTTTCTACTGCTAACCGTTTGTTATTGAACATTGCTACACCCTCCCCCCTCTTCTCTCTTCCTGCCTGTTGTGCCATAGGACATATTCCAAGGGGAGGGATGCTACAATATCCGGACCTGAGGCTTCCTCTAGCCAAGTTTCTGTTACTGCTAGGTTGTCCAGGGTGCCCTCCTAAAGGAGTGAGAGATCTCTAGACTGTGTTTCTGAAGGGAGCGGGTATTTAAAACTGCTACCCTTTATCCTTGGGGGTTTCCTATCCCCACACCTTTAGGGAAATGGGGCTGCGTGGCCGTGCTCTATCCTCCCCCCTGTTTCGCAAGAATATCCTTTGACCTTAGCTTGTCCAACAGGTGGTCCAGATGTGTTAGAGGCCTTAGCTCCTCTACTGAGTATGCCTGGAATTGACCAGGGGCCTGGGCCCCGGTCGGATGCATACAGGCGCAGACGGGCTTGCCTTTGGCGTGCCTTCGGGGCGCCAGTGGTGCACTTGCTGTGTGAAACTGATCCAGCCCAGCTAATGAGACGTTCTCTCCATTGCAAAATCCTAGTAGATAACTGGAATATCCTCACGTCAGACAGTATAATAGGACCAGAGCTGAATGAAAGAACCCAAATCACCTATAGAAGAGGGAGAAATCTCAGGGATATTTGGTGAAAGGTGATATTTCTGACAATAAAAAACAACATGTGCAGGGCCTCAAAGGATTTTACCCATGTGGACATTGCCGGGCTTGTAAATCCAGCTATATGGTAAAAGAGGTAAACCATCCTGGACACACACAAAAACGCAAAATCAAACAATTTCTTACATGAAATACAAGTTTTGTCATTTATGTACTCAAATGTCCGTGTAACATGAGATATGTGGGCAGCACAACCTGTACGGCTAAAAAGCGTATACAAGAACATTTGAGAGCAATAACTAATGTGGATGCCCATTACCCAGTTGCTAGACATTTTCAGGAGTTCCATCAATCTAACTCCTCTCTGCTTTGACATTTTGCTGTTGGCAAGAGAGGGGGCATTTGTGTTCTAGCACTCAGAAAAAGAGAATCCAAGTGGATCATGGAGTTAGAAAGCAGATTTCCTGGGGGTCATAATTTAGACGAAGAACTTGCAATTCATTTACATGAAGAGTAATCCTCAGTTTAGAGGTTCAGGTTATGCTCCAGGATGGTGAACAAATTAGTTACAATACTAGCCTGTTGATACATGTTAACTGTACTTACTGAACTGCACTTAATGAGAATGTTCAAGCTAGTCTTGATTTATTTTAAATGCATATTTTAATTTTGTGTATATGTTTTTTCCAGGAGAAAAGGAAGGGAGACATCCCTTTTATTAATGCACTGCACATCTTCCCTACCCTTTTCTTCGGCGTATGATGAAATCACCTCACTTGACTAAGATAAGGAATTCACTTTTCACTTTTTCACTGTTATATGTTGGACATTTTGTAGGACTTTATTTCTTTTGAGGTCCTACTGCTTGCATAAAATTGACGCAGATTTTGGATATGACAGTAATATATCTGTATTTCCTGGATAAGAGTAGGAAAGTGTCAAACCCTATGATCATTTTCTAGAATGTATGGTAAATGAGCTCTAGGGCACTAGACCGCAAGAAATATGAAAGATACTGGTTATTTTCAATTTCCATATTGTGAAAGCAATTGTTATGATTATAGGCACTATACCTTGTTATTAAGTCGCTTTCATAGGAAGCTAGAGACAACCTTACTGACAGACACTAGAATACTTATCTAACATCGATGTAAATAGTGGTTTTTACGCTGTCCGCTCCTGCTCCTTGAGCCCATTGTATCTCTGATCTGAATCAACAATGTAATAAGCTGATACAATTACATTACCTGTTGTGCACACACATGACAGGGATGTACTTTCCAATGTTAAACTATTCAATAATGTACCACTCAAAAATGGCAGATTCTTTTACCAGGATTAACAACATGACAGAATATGTGGACTTTCTCACTGCCGATTACACCTTCCATTGTTTGCGTTTACTTAAGCAAGCAAAATGTCGTGTTAGGTAAAGTGTGAACAAGACACATTTGGTGTCGAAACGCGTAACGTTTTTTGAGAATAAAAAACTGCATCTTTACTACCGAGTGCGCGTGATGCTTCTAAGCAAACTGTGGATTGATATATATATATATGTATATATTTATATATATATAAGGTCTCCAAGAAAGAAGTGACTCAAACAGATAGATTCACCAAAGAACAAAAATCTATTTCCACTACAACGTTTTATATATATATATATATATATTCTTATATTCTTTAGATTTCTTTAGATTGATGAGGGCCTGGCATTTTCGAAAACATCAAAGGTTTGCAAAAAACATGACAAATCACGAATTGCCAGAAGGCTGGCAGTCAACGCGAGACCTATTAGATTTGCCAATGCCTGTTCTGTTGGGCGTCCCAAAATTCCAATGGGAAGAACATGGGAAAACAACATTTTGGGATTTTCCCTTTTTCTTGGGTCCGCTTGACAGGTCACCCCAAAACTTTCCAACTTTCCAGGAAGGAACTGAGTTGGGTGGACTTTTTGATGTAAAGTTATCTGAAGATTTATCAAAAGGCATCAAAGTTGTTAGCAAAACAAACATATATTCTTCCTATGGAAACTCTAACCCAAATACAACTCCACAGGGACTACCACCACTGTGTAATATTTATACTTAGGAGAGCAAGTTTTTTTAGTTTTTGTATTCCTTGTTTTCTTCTATACTGCCTGAGGAAGCCAATCCAGCATAACACATGTTGGCTGGCTGTTACGACACGTTTTTGAGGATTCAATATTCAAAATAGTTATTCCAAGAAACATTGGAGATCACATTCACAGAACCTTTTTGAATAAATTATACATGCCAACAATTTAACAATAGAAAGAGGGAGATTTTGGGGAGAAAAAAAAATCAGGGGAATGTATTTCCCCATTGATGTACACTGAGGCGGCTAAAGAAGGCCAGTTTTGGCTTTTAAAAAATTAGGGGTCTCCCGCCGAAATCTGGTCTTTTGGCATGTGTTCTCAATTAAAAAAGCCAACTATCCTTCAAACAAGGATAAAAAAATATTTCAAACTCTGCAAATACCAATTTTGGAATTACATTATACTGTTTGTCTTTTGGACAATATACGATTCACTGCAGAAAGATTACCAATTTTAGAATTCTCACACCTTAATCAACAGCACTACTGGTTAACATTTGACAATGTTTTATTCTTCCTTTTTTGGGATTTTTTGGTTGAAATAACGATGTAATGACACAGCTACAACTTTGAGGTTGGTGTTAAGCCTGCTTGCTCAGAATTTTGCATGTTGCATGTCTCTGAATTGAACTGAAGCCCAAACACTATTACGCTAAATGTTAAAGTGTCTAATCACTGCCATCTGGAGTCCATTATCTTCACAAAAATTTGGTTTGATCAATATATATCAGAAAGAACCGAAATATAGTAAACTGTGCACATCATTAGTAGATTTTAATCAATCTTTTTAAAACAAACATTAAAACCTCAATAGCAGTCCAGTTCATGGGGGTGAACATTTTTCAAGCATAGCTATCCTTCTGATGTTAGTGGAGATATTATTCTATGGATCTTTCGTTCCAAGACCAGCCTAAATAAACGTATATTTTACCCACCACTGATAAAATGACAACGATTAATATAGCTTTATCAAAAGACACACAATTGATGGACGGAATGCAGAACAAATCAAAACATTCACCCCAGTCAAGAGATTTGGGTTAAATCCATCATTCTTTTGCTCACCATGCCGCCCCAGTTTAGACCTGGCCATATGCCAATCAGTCTTGACTCTGTGCATCATGGGAAGAGTCCAGCCCGAAATGCCAAGCCAGGTCCTCCCTGGACCGAAAACAAGCATCCTAGAAGCGGTTTCGGGGTTTCACCCCTTTTCAGCAAGATAGCTTGAATCCAGTGGCACAGTGAGCCCCAGACCCAGGTCTGGGCATACTTTGCGCACTTAGGGCAAGAAAGCAAAAGACACACAATTGATGGACCGAATGCAGAACAAATCAAAGCATTCACCCCCAGTCAAGAGATCTGGGTTAAATCCATCTGCAGGATCAAGACTGACTTGCATATGGCTGGATTCAAACTGGAATGGCAAGGTGAACAAAAAAACGATGGATTTAGGCCCAGATCTTTGTACTGGGGTGAATGTATGACATTGTTTTGCATTCTGTCAATCAATTGTTGTTTTTGCATTAATATAGCATTATAGCCCGCTGTAGTGGGCTATCCCAGCCATTAAAGACCCACTCCAGCGATAAAGGCCTCAGAGGAAGGCGAGGGCCTTTAACAAGGGAGCGGGCCTTAAATGGTTGATATAGCCCAGCTACGGCAGGATACAAAGCTATTAGAACATTTCGCCACAAGAGGGCAGAATGTTATAAATAATCAAATAAAGGCCTCACGGAGCCCGAGGGGGCAGAATCCCCTCGGGTTTCATGAGGCTTTCCTTCACAGATGTTGCTGTGAATGTTTCACAGCTAAGAGCCGCACACAGGGCAACTTCTGTAAGCTTTAGAAAATTCACAACCAGAGGTGTAAAAAAGGGCTAAAGTCAGTCCCTTGTTCTTCCCGGCTTGGCTGAACTGCTTTTTGTATTTCAGCCAAGCCAGGCTCAGTGCCAGGATCAGTCTCTGTGCATTCCTCCTCCCTCCTTCAGATGGTCAAGTGACTCTGAGCTAGAGAGGAGGGAGGGGGAAGGCTCCAGTGCGCCCTGCAGCAAAACCTCTGCCTTTCACTTTCTCTTGCCCACTCCATGTAATTTGGAGAGGCAGGAAAAGAAAAAGGCAGATGCTGTGTTTTGAAATGTTGAGTGCTGCAGGCCTATTCCAGTTCATATAGGCGACTGCGGCTCCATTGTCTTCAAAGGAGTTTCCAAGTTTCTAATATAATCTTATAGCCTGCAGTACCTGGGCTTTACCGGCCATTAAATGCCCGCTCCAGTGAGCGGGCCTTTAATGGCCGGTGCCGGTATAGTCCATCTATGGCAAGCTATACGCCTATTACAACATTCCACCACTAGAGGACAGAATGTTCCAAAAAATAAAATGAAGGCCTCAGTGAGCCCTAAGGAATTTAAATCCCCTCTGGCTCACTGAGGCCTTTGTTCACACCACCATCTGTGAACCACAAACATTGGAATGCTGGAGCTCCGGGCTTTTACCGGTCATAATCTACACCGATTACTAAACACAAGTAACCAAAGCGTGGTATGAAAGGATACCTTAATGTAGTATAATGATGCTAAAAACCCACCCATTTTGGGTACCATCTCAGGTTCCTCAGAAATGGAAGCAGAGACGGGTTAGGTCTGCCTGCACCACGTCCCTTACACGAAGTAGCATTTGCTCTTTCTTCACTTGAGGTTACTTACCAATATCTAAATTGGGTTGATATTTAGCATCAAAATACTACATTAATGTATCAATTCATACCACACTTTGTTTACCTGTGATTGGCAATCCCTGGAAACACACAATTCAGAATTCCAACCACTGTGTAGATTAGGGAACGTTGGTCCTAAATAATTGCCAGATCATTAGTGATGTACAAGAAACATGTTGACCCACAGAGCTATAAAAGACTATTGTCT
This sequence comes from Lissotriton vulgaris, assembly GCF_964263255.1. NCBI lineage: Eukaryota > Metazoa > Chordata > Amphibia > Caudata > Salamandridae > Lissotriton > Lissotriton vulgaris. The sequence continues at coordinate 220,017 of NW_028242038.1, read as the reverse complement.
CTTCTGATAGATACCACCATTTTATTTAGGTAAGTGAACTCACTTATTGAAACTCTCTTGTGGACAACTTAGTCGATTTTAACACCCGCTTTGTTTGCACATACATCATTTAAACCAATCTACACCAAAAGCCCCACACCCACACTTCACATATGGCATTTTACTCAAAAGATCTCCAGCAAAGAGCCCCCTTGTTGATGCCCGGTCGGGCATTGTAGCACCGGCACGGCGAGGAGCATACACTAAAAGGAAGCAGGACACCCCTTTGTTACTATTTCTATTGAGAGGAATACTTTCCCAAGTTGAAAGTCTAGGATAGTTCCGAGAAACTAGAGCCTTGTAACTGGGTGGATGGGCACCTTTTGGATATTTAGAAATGTCAGTATTAAACCTAGCTAGAAGGCTGAAGCAGGTGGTTCTAGAGGTGCAACCCTCTTAATCGGATGGAGCTTTAACGAGACAGTCATTTAAGTATGGATACACCTGGTGTCCATGTTTGGGTAGGAAAACGGTTGAAAATGTAGTCAGCTGATTTCAGCCCAGCACTAAATGCTTTGAATTGGTACTGTTGTCCACCACTGCGAAGTGGAGATATTGTACTTGGACACAGACGTATGTGTGGTAAAGATCCAGGGAGAAGTACTCCACTTCCTGAAGCATCACAAGGATTACTTTCAGGGTAACCATTCAAAAGGATGAATTCTTCAAGAAATTCTTTAGCTCTCAAAGGCCCAGTACTGGTGTGTATTCCCCTGATTTTTTGTTGACCAGGAAAAACCAGGAATAGAAACTCCTATTTATTGTGGATTCATGTACTTTTTTTTACTTCTCCTCTTCAAAGGAGAAGGACACATTTCCTGTGTGCAGCTCTTGCAAGTGCAGATGGTACTCCTAACTGGGTAAATGGTTGCAAGTTTTTGCGTGGGCTCCAGGATGTGGTCACAGTGCACTATTTAGAGCACAAATCTGTAGTTATTTTTTTCCAAGCAAGAACAAAACCTGAAATTCTGCACCTAGATCAACATAGTTGGTTCAATGTGGGGAAAGAGGGGCTCTTTCTAGTTCCTAATGACTTCTAGGAGTCTTAGCATTGACTTTCCCAGTGGAGTAACCTTGATCGTATTCAGTCTGTCTATGGGTTTTAAAACACTCATACCGGTGTAAGCCTCTCCTGTAAAGTAAGTAACGACTGGAGCTGTACAAAGAAGCAGTGACTCTGAACTGTAAGGACCCCAGCAAATGGGTTGTGCCAATGTTTATACTCTACAACAGATAGTCAACATGCTTAACAACAGTGTAGGGAGCATCTGTTGATCTTTGAAAGTGATGATTGCTTCCATCTTGAGCAACCTTGGTACTCCGGTTACCCCTGATTCCCAAGCTACGTCTAACTCTGCACCGGTGATTACCCTCAGGACCCTGGAGATGGATGGTTGGCAAGCCCGGCTGAACAGCTGCCCCTTCCGTCCTTTGAGGATTTTTGCTCAGTAGCTGACGGGGTCTCTTCGGGTTCTCCCTTTGACCCGCTACCACATAAATATTGGAATCTGTTCCATGAGGAGCTCCCCCCCCTTCATGCCATTTGCTGTCAGTCCTTCATTACTGCTCGGGATCCGGACTGCTGGAAGCTGGCCGTGGTATCGCCGCTTCTGAAGGATACATTGGATCCTACCTGCTCCGCGAACTACAGGCCTATTTCATTGCTTCCTTTCCCAATTAAGATCTTGGAGAAACTGGCGACTAAACATCTGTCCAGCTTTATAGAGACTAGCATCTGCTTAGACGAGGCTCAGTTTGGCTTTAGGCCAGCCCACGGCACTGAGTCTGCATTGGTGACCGCTTTGGATGACCTTCGTTCGCGTGTCGACCTTGGTCGAGCAGCCTTTCTAGTGCTGCTCGACATGTCGGCCGCGTTCGATACGGTCAGCCATGCCATTCTGGTCAGGAGACTAGAGGAGATTGGGGTGTCTGGCCTGGCCCTGGACTGGTTGGTCTCTTATCTGGGTAACAGACACCAGGTGGTAGCCTTGCCGCCCTACCGTTCTGACATCAAGAAAGTGGGGCAGGGCGTACCCCAAGGGTCGGCCTTTAGCCCTATTCTATTTAATCTATACTTCCATCCCCTGGTCAGGCTGATTAAGTCCTTCGGCATTGCGGTCATCAATTATGCCGATGACACGCAACTTATCTTCTCGTTCGAGGGTAGGGATGCTGGGTCGCAGGAGACTTTCCATCGCTGCATGACAGCTACCGGAGACTGGCTGAGTCAAAATTCCTTGCAGTTTAACAGCTCAAAAACTGAGGTACTGCACTGCTCAGTGGATCGTATCCCCCGGCCTTTGCCACCGCATTTTTGGCCTTCTTCCTCCCAGGGCACTGGGCTAGCGGCAGACTCAATTCGGAATCTGGGTGTGATGTTCAAATCTAACTTACAGCTAGACGCGTTTGTCAACAAAACTGTGGCCACGTGTATGATGCTGCTCCGAACATTGCGGAAGATTCTCTTTGCTCCCAGTTCATGCCCGCCCAGAGGTAGTGCGTAGTATCATCTTAAGCAGGCTTTATTACTGCAACACGCTACTTCTGGGTGCGCCAGCTATCCTAGTGGGTAAATTGCAAAGAGTGCAGAATATGGCTGCTAAGCTGGCTCTTTCTAGACGGCGTCTTGATTCCTCTTCCTTGGCGCTTATGGACCTTCACTGGTTGCCAATCGCCCAGCGTATTGATTTTAAAGCATTATGTCTAGTTTTTAGGGCCCTTCATGGTCAGGGGCCGTCTTCGCTGCAGACGATGTTTTCCTGGTATACTTCTACCAGATCCCTTCGCTCTTCGTCAGCCAGCTTGGTGGTAATCCCTAAAATTGTGAGGACTCGGATGGGCGGACCCTCCTTCAGATTCGCTGCAGCTAAACTGTGGAATGCTTTACCCTTGTCCTTGAGAAATAAGGAGGATCTTTCCTCCTTTAAAAAAGGATTAAAAACATACCTCTTCCCTAGAACAGCATAAAGATTGAGGCAGTATAACATCGCGTATGACTGGTCAAAGTCAAAGCGCCAGGATACCCTTTGGGTGACAGTTTCCGCGCTATATAAATATGCCATACAATACAATACAATAAAGTAATACAGGCCAGGAGTTTACACCATTTCTTCACAATTTGACTCACTCATACTCACTTCCTCCCTCATCTGCTCTCTTCTCCCTCACTCACTCTAACTCACGTTCTCACACGTACTCAGTCTCACTCCCATTCACTGTTACTCAAACACAAACTTACTCATAGTCATTGGTTCTCATTCTCACTAACCTACACACACTCACTGACTCTGGGCTCTGGTGTAACTGCTCCTGCTGCACCATTGATAGCACCACCCCTATCTCATTTACACAACCTACAATCAATCATTTGTTCTAATACACTCCGACTTCTTCACTCACTCTCTCATACTCACTTTCACTTATTCATACACACACACAAACTCAGATTCTCTCACTCTCTAATTGACATCCATAAACACACACACTTTCACTCAATCCCATTCACTCTGAATCACTCCAACACATACATAGAGAAATAAGGAATATGCTACTTACCAGTATGCATCTGTTCTTGGCATGTAGGCCTGCTGACATTCATATCTGTGCATAGATCGCCGCCTAGTGTTGGGTCCGGATGATTGCACATTGTTGTCCTGGAAGAGTCTTCGAAGTATCACGAGATAGGTGGCTCCTCCCCCGGACTACAGTGCGCATGGGCATCTTCTCCATCCTCCAATTGTTTTTCGCCATTGTGGCAGGGATGGAGTATGATACAGTAAGTGATGTCCATGCAAAGAATAATTCTGAGTGCTACAGCTGCGACAGGCACCGGGGAGGAGGGAGGGCGATATGAATGTCAGCAGCCCTACATGCCAAGAACAGATGCATACTGGTAAGTAGCATATTCCGTTCGAGGCATGTGGGCTGCTGAATTCATATCGGTGCATAGAATGTATAGCAGTCTCCCCCTTAGCGGTGGTTGCCTGTGGCAGCTGCAGCAGCCTGAAAAAGAGACCCGAGTACAGCTTGTCCTACAGCTGCTTGCTGTTTGGAGTGCACATCTACGCAGTAGTTTTTGGTAAATGTATGTATGGTGGTCCATGTGGCTGCTCTACATATGTCTTCTAGAGGAATGTTTCCCAGGAAAGCCATGGATGGCCCTAACTTGCGTGTGGAATGCGCTCTTGGGGGAACTGTTAGCGTGCGTTTAGCTATTTGATAACAAATTTGTATGCATTTAACAATCCATCTGGCTATACCTGATTTTGAAATGGGGCTGCCTTTATGCTGTGGTGAAAAGGCAACAAAGAGTTGTTTAGTTTTTCTAAAAGGTTTTGTCCTGTCTATATAGTACAGGAGAGCTCTTTTAACGTCCAGTGTATGTAGAGCTCTTTCTGCCACTGAATCTGGATTTGGGAAGAACACTGGCAGTTCGATAGTTTGATTGATGTGAAACTGGGATACCACCTTTGGCATAAATGTAGGGTTTGTTAGCAGTACTACTCTATTTGCATGAATTTGTATGAATGGCTCCTGAATAGTTAGGGCTTGTAGCTCACTAACCCTTCTAAGTGATGTAATCGCCACTAGGAAAGCCACTTTCCACGTTAGGAACTGTATCTCACACGAGTGTAGAGGTTCAATGGGTGGTCCTATCAGTCTGGTTAGAACCACGTTCAAGTTCCAGACAGGTGAAGGTGGATGTCTTGGAGAAATCACTCGTTTGAGTCCCTCCATAAAAGCTTTAATAGCAGGAACTCTAAAGAGTGAAAGGAGTTGCCTGTTCTGAAGATAAGCCGCCACCGCAGCTAAGTGTATACGTATGGAGCTATACGCTAGATTGCATCTATGTAAATGTAACAGGTAACATATGATGTTTTGAGTAGATGCATCTAGCGGATTTATGTCATTATTGGTACAATAGATGACAAATCGTTTCCACTTCGCCGAATAGCAAACTCTGGTTGCAGGTCTTCTTGCCTCCTTGATAATGTTCATACAGTTAGGAGGCAAGTTCAGGTAACCAAACTCTATGACTTCAGGAGCCAGATCGCAAGGTTCAACTGTTTGGGATGCTGAATGTCTCCATGGCTCTGCGTTAAAAGCCTGGGTGTTAATCGCAGCCTTTGATGAGGCACCACGGAAAGGTCTAGGAACGTGGTGTACCACGGTTGCCTCGCCCATGTTGGAGCAACTAGGATGAGTGTCATGAAGTGTTGTCGCAGTTTGCGTGCCACTAGTGGTATGAGCGGGGCTGGTGGAAAAGCGTACGCAAACCTGCCTGACCAGTTCATCCATATCGCATTGCCCTGAGACTGTGGATGTGGAAACCTGGCGGCGAAGCTTTGGCATTTTGCATTTTCCCTTGTGGCGAACCGGTCTATCTCTGGGTGACCCCACTGCTGGAAGTACGGTTGTAGCACTGAGGGATGTATCTCCCACTCGTGCATCTGGTGGCAGTGTCTGCTGAGCAGATCCGCCATCTGGTTGTCCCTGCCCGGGAGGTGTTCCACCATGAGGAAGATGTTCCTCTGAATGGCCCACTTCCACATGCTTTGTGCTAGATGTGACAACTGTGGAGAGTGTGTCCCTCCCTGCTTCTGTATGTAAAACATGGCAGTCATGTTGTCCGTCCGGATCAACACGACTTTGTTGCACAGATGTACCTTGAACGCCTTCATTGCCATGAAGATTGCCATCAGTTCCAGCAGGTTGATGTGCATCTTCCTTTGCTGTGTCGTCCATAGTCCCTGCACTGTGTAATGGAGGACATGCGCTCCCCCAGCCCAGGAGAGATGCGTCGGTTGTCAGCACGATTTGTGGTACAGGCTCTTGGAACGGTCGTCCCCTTCAAAGGTTTTGTGGGTTCCACCAATGCAGAGAGTGGTATGCACGACCGGTCACCAACACTAGGCCTTTTAACTGTCCTCGAGCCTGGTTCCACTGCCGTGCTAAGCATTCTTGAAGCGGACGCATGTGTAGCCTCGCATGAGGGACTATGAAGATGCAGGAGGCCATCATGCCTATCAACTGGATAAACACCCGTGCTAGGAGCGAGTATTGGGGTCTGAATTTCTGAATCAGCAACTGAATACTGCTGATTCTTGCTGAGTTTGGCTGTGCTTTTGCTACCAGAGTGTCTATTGTCGCTCCTAGGTACTGTTGTACGTGAGCAGGTTGGAGATGAGACCTTGCGTAGTTTAATGAGAATCCGAGGCTGTGCAGGAGGTGAATAGTGTGCGACATGTGGCTGGCACATTGCTGGACCGACTTTGCCTGGATGAGCCAGTAGTCCAGATAGGGGTAGACGTCGACATGGTTTCTCCTTAGGTGCGCCGCTACTGTCGCTAGTCACTTGGTAAACACCCTGGGGGCCGTTGTCACTCCGAAAAGTAGTACCTTGAACTGGTAGTGCCGATTTTGTATGGTAAACCTGAGATACTTCCTGTGTGCAGGATGTATTGGTATGTGGAAGTACGCGTCTTTTAGGTCTAGTGTTGCGAGGAAATCTCCCTGACTGAGCAATGGTAGAACCTGCTGTAAAGTGAGCATGTGAAAATGTTCTGACAAGATGTATTGGTTTAGGGGCCTGAGGTCCAGTATTGGCCTGAGACCCGTCCTTTTTGGGAATTAAGAAGTACAGCGAGTATATCCCTGTACCTTGTTCCTGTATAGGGACGAGTTCTATGGCCCCTTTTTGCAGCATACTGATGACTTCTTGCTGCAATAAGTCTATGTGCTCTGCTGACATAGGACAGTGTCTTGGGGGTATGTTGGGTGGAGTGGAGGTTAGCTCTAGACAATAGCCGTACTGAATAAGTTGTCTCACCAACCTGACTGTGGTAATGCTCTCCCAGACTGGCAGGAACTGTTGTAATCGCCCCCCGACCGGTGTTACATGGTCCGGGGGCAGTGACAAGGCGTCACTGTTTAGTATTGGTGGAGGATCTGGTGTTGTTATTCCCCCGTCCTCTGCCTTTGCTGCTGTTGCCATGGTATCCACCTCTGTTATTTTTATTGTAGGTGGCTTGCGTGCTCCCTTTATTGTATGGAATTTGTTGTGATGCCTGGCCTCGTGTTGCTCCTCTGTTACTGGAGCGACGAAAGGAACCTCCTCTAAATTGTTGGGACTGCAAGGCACCCATGGACTTGGCTGTCTCTGTGTCTTTTTTCATCTTTTCTAAGATCGCGTCCACATCAGGACCAAAAAGATAATCTGGGTTCACAGGCTGATTTAGTAATGTGGTCTGAATCTCAGGTTTGAACCCAGAGATGCGCAACCAAGCATGCCTCCTGAGCATGACGCTTGTGTTGATGGCCCTGGCTGCAGTGTCTGCTGCGTCTAGCGCACACTTAATGGATGCGTTGGATATGAGTTTACCCTCCTGGATTAGCATCTCTGCTCCCTCCTTGTAGGCCTCAGGCAAATGTTGTAGCAGTTGCTCTAGAGTGTCATAATGTGCCCTATCGTATCTGGCTAATAGGGCCTGTGTAGTAGAAATCCTCCAGATATTAGCTGCTTGAGCAGCTACCCTTTTCCCAGAAGCTTCTAGTACTTTAGATTCTTTGTCTGGAGGAGGAGCATCACCCGTAGTTTGTGAGTTGGCACACTTACGAGCATTTGACACCACCAAAGAGTCTAACGGCAGCTGTCCCTTAATATATGTAGGGTCCACAGGCGCCGGTCTGTATTTCCTTTCAATCCTGGGGTTAATAACCCTTGCCCGAGTGGTTTCCTTGAAAATGTCCCCTGCGTGTTTAAGGACACCCTTTAGCATTGGCAACGTTTTAACAGATTTCTCTGAAGTGGAGAATGTGTCAAACAGGAAGTCCTCTTCAACTGGGTCAGCATGCATGTCCACATCATGATGTAGCGCTGCCCTTTCAATTAAAGCGTTGAACGCAGCTGTATCTTCCGTTGGTGAAGTTTTCACAGGATAAGAGGGAGTATCAGGAATAGTCTGTGATTCCCCCTGGTCAGCAGGGTCTATCCAGGCTTGAGTTTGGTCATCCTGATCATTGTCCGCAGGGTAATTATATTGTTCATCATCATCATACCCATATCCTCAGTAGTGGGTGTGGGTGAATATGCCGAAGTGTCCTGGCCATATTACCTCACAGTCTCAAAAAGGACAGGTGATTTTGCAAAATCCCTTTTCTTTTTGAGTGGAATTTTGTATGATTCCAAAGTATTTTCTGATCTGATTTTCCTCTGATAAATAGTAAGTTTACCAGATTCTGAGTCAATATGTAACTTGGACTGGTCATAACGTCCTCTTCCAGAGAATGACTCCTTTTTCCCCAATGACACCTGTTTGGGGGTTTCGACCCCATGTTTTGGATCGAGCGCCTTGGGGCGTGCAGTTGGTGGTAGTTGGTGGTAGTCCGAATTTGATCGGTGGCATAGTGTCTTTAGACAGACTGACCTTCTTCGGCGCCGGCGTCAATGTAGGCCCGACCGACTTTGCCTTTTCGCCAATAACTTCTTGGGCGTGCGCCGACTTTGGTGCTTGTGGCGTCGGAGGCGCACTCTTCTGCCTCGACTCAACGTCCTTCGAGGCGCTTTTGGCTTTCGACTCGAGGCCTTTGACAAGCTGTGGTCTGTCGACCTAATGCTTCGGATCGAGACCCTTGCGAGACTCGAGTCCCTTGTTTGTGTCGCTGTCTATCAACGTCGACTTCTTCGGTTCGACGTGCTTGGTTTTAATGGCGGACTTTAGCGCCCCGATCTTCGGTTCAACACTCTTTACTTTCGACACCGCAGGGTCGTCGACACCTGATTTCTTCGTCGACTCCGATGGATTCGAGGTTTTCGACCCGAAGACTGTTTTCAGCACTTTCGGTTTCGTTATTGGCTCGATGGCTTTCGGTTTCGGTTTGAGTAGTGGAACCGATGGCACATGTGATGTTTTCTTAGCCGGGCCTTGACGCGGGGCTATAGAAAGTTGTTCATGATCTCGGCTAAGGCCTTCTGGCAATGCCTCGACCTAAGCCTTTGAAAGTCTTTGAGTGTCTGTTTCGGGCCCTGTACCCATTGTTGGGCCTGTTGCATCGCTCGAGTCGTCATCAACGTCTCCGATGGGGGATACGTTGCCCTTACCTCGACGACGTTTTCATATTCGACGTGGTCTTCGTCTTCCTCATAATAGTTGGAGCCATGCTCTGAACCGGGATCCGACTGCTGTTCTGGATCCTCTTTGTCGACGACCTCATCGTCGTCTTCATCAAAGATGTTCACCGGGTCGGGCGCTGGCCTCGACATCGTTTGCCTCGCTGCGTGTCGGAGTCTAAGTGTCTTCTTCGACCTGAATCGAGCACAAGCTAGACAGTTGTTCTCGTCGTGCTCCGGTGATAAGAACTTGTTGCACACCGGGTGTACATCGATGTGCGGGTACTTAGAGTTACAGAGGGGGCATCGTTTGAACGGGCTCCGTTCCATCGACTATCAGGCCTCCGGTGTCGAAAAGGCCATGCGGCTCTCTTTGACGTCCTGCTCAAGAAAACTGGAACAAGAACTCGGCACCGATCGAAACAATACCGACGACCCCGAAGGCCTTTAGGCCTTTAGAAAGTTTCCGAAATTGAGTAAAGAAAAGTATATCCGAACCCAATGGCGGAAAAAAACATCTGAGGATGGAGAGGATGCCCATGCGCACTGTAGTCCGGGGGAGGAGCCACCTATTTCGTGATACTTCGAAGACTCTTCCAGGACAACAATGTGCAATCATCCGCACCCAACACTAGGCAGCGATCTATGCACAGATATGAATTCAGCAGCCCACATGCCTCGAACCATCTTTATTTATTTTTACTTACCTTGCTAACTTAGCCGGCAATTCGGAGGCTCCATGGTAGCAGCAGAGCAGGAATCTGGCACTGATCATTGAAATCCGCAAGGCATGCTTCCCAACAAGGAGCCAGAGAGCAGCAAGGCCAGGTTTCAAATAGGAAGACCCACCTCAATGCCTCTTCTAGCTTCTTGATAGGACTGGCGGCGCATCCCTAAAAAAAGCTGGGATAGTGCTGGGGAACCTGCACCTGCTGCTTGCTCTTTGTGGTGTTTCATTTGCTTTAGAGATGCACTGATGTGTGCCCTAAGTGGTACACTTTAGCAAATATACTGTGCTGCCTGATGCATTTACAGTACGTCTGCTAAATAAAGTGCATTGCGCCTGTGTGAGGGGATCATACTTGAACTACACCCTTAAACATGCATCATCCAGCTACAGAGTGTTTTATTTTTAAACAATATTCTGTAGCTGGATCACGCCTCATGCCCCCTCCTCCTGTCATCTGGATACCAGCTCAAGACATAGCAGTGTTCATGAAAACATGAAACTTGTGTTCTCATGAACACTAAGTAATTCAAAAATGCACAGGGAGATAACAGGACACAGGGGGCTGCACTCTGAAGGCCCGTATAAAAAGCCAGTGCTGCTTGCCAAAAAAGGTCTGGCTGTCAAACCAAATCAGGTCTGAAAGTCAAAGGGCAAAGGCAGAGTATAAGCTTGCACTATGGCACAAAATGCAGTGGACCTAAGACAACATGGTTGGACTGTCGAAAGGCATATCTAGGATACTGGCTTGTACTTTGGGACGAAATGTAGTGGACCTTAGGCAACCTTGTCTTTTTGGCAAAAACAGCATAACAGTTCAATGGATACATCAATGAGGGAGGCTGATATATTCGCCCTTCCATTTACAGCAGCCTTACACTCTGCCTTCCTATTCTCGGGTACCAGATTAATGAGCGGGAAATACCATGCCACATTTGGTGGTCAGATCACCTAGAATGGCCAAGTCATTTCCCACTTGGCCCCTGTCACTGCTATAAAACTGACTCTATGCCAAGATGATGAATGAACCTCCCATCACTATCCAGAGGGCCTGCTTCAACAACAATAAATGGCTTGGGTTGTCCAGGTAGACATGCCGGTGCAGAATGTGGCGCTCTGTATTGTTTCTCAAGGTGTTCTACCACTGCTTGCACTGTAGCCGATGACTGCATGAGTTTGGGACCTTCGATCCACACAAATTCCAATACTTGGATCGATTTGGTAATCTTGGTGGGATGTTCTATAAATTCATATAATACGTGCAGCTGCTCCAGAGATGACAATAGGAAGGTCAACATTTTTGGCTGCTAACTTTGGTAAGCCATTGAAAAGAGCAATGCCGGCTGGCAGAGTCTGAGCAGGAGGAGTCACCTTCTTTAAGCAAAATGTAGTGATTTTGTTCTTCCTCACCGTTGTGTCCACCATCCTTCCTCCTGTCCTTCTTCCATCACTCCACCCTTCTCCTTATCCAACCATAATTCTTGATCAGACTTTGAAAATCTTTGCTCTCTCCATATCCCTAGGCTTTGGAGTGAAAGGAGGAGGAGTCAGGCTTGCTGTGGCTGGTGGTGGCGAAAGAGGAGGAGGCAGTAACGGTGGATGTAGTAGCCCAGGACGTCCTTGCAGAGGACAGAGCTGCAGTTGTTTTGGGATCAGCTTTTGGAGAGTCTGTATGATCTACTGCAACCTCGATATGAAGTCAGCCAGTATCTGCATTATCGGAGGCTCACTGTAGTGATGACTTCGTTCAGTAAGGAGTATCCTAACTTTTTAGACGATCTTCAGACACGAAAATATGTGAGGCCTGTTAGTCGTTGACGGAATCTTTTACCTCAGATTTTCACCTTCAGGGGCAAATGTGAAAGAGCTTGTGTTGGAAAAGGCATTTGAATTGTCAATGGGGTAGTCATCGAGGATGATGCTACTAGAGAAGTCCTCTATTGACTCATCATCAACAATGGGGTTGATGCTGGCCGCTGACGGCATAGTCATCAACAATAGTCTGACCATTGATGGTACCATTGTGAACTGGAGTTTTGTCGAGGACAGGATGTTGCAAGATTACTTTGATGGTGAGGTGGTCTTCGACAACAGGACATCAAAAAATATGGATATTGATGTCTCTTTCTGCGCAGGCAGATCCATTCCTTATTTTGATGCTGTCTATGAGGAAAGGTTGGACTTTTATTTAGAGGAGGTGGCTGCAGGTGCTTCAACAGTAAACTCAAATTTAGGAAACTCCACATGCCTTCTTTCTTGCACCATCTTTGTGTGATATAAGTGGCACTTTTCACAGAATTAGGACTAGGAAGGTGGCATCCCTTTTCTTTAGAAGATAAAGGCCAAACCTCCTTCTCAGGCGTTAAACATCTTGGAACAAAAAGTCTTATAACTGTTGAAGCAAAACACTTTATGAGATGGATAAAGGCAATAAATGTATTAATATTGCAAGCCATCTATACAAGTCATTTTTCCTTTTCTGTCATAGTGGCAGTTGACACTTGGAAAAGTCCACCTGGGCCAGAAAGTGGATAACATTCCACAAAACCTCAAAAACAACTTTCAGTTTGTAAAAGCTGTAGTTGAAGCTGGCTGAAGTCCAGGAAAGCAAAATAGAGGTCAGGATGTAGGAAAAATAAGGTCAAATACAGGGGAGAAAAGAGCTCTTCCCAGGGACTTCCTCATAGACGACATATAGTTGAAATACAAACTATATGGCCGCTAAGGGGGTAAGGGGGGGGGGGGGGGAGTAGAGAGGTCAGCACTACCACTTCACTGGCTGAAGTTTGGGTTCTTTCAAATTAGGTGAATAGTTACAAAATCAACACTGTTGTTGGGCCTATAGCCATTTTAACACCGTTTACTGATACTTGGTAACCACAATTCCCATGCTGCTGACAGGAAATGATTCCAGCATGTGAATCTTCGAGAGATCTAATGCAGGAGAACTGAAGGTTCAGTGCAAGGCACTGGTACCACTTCTGTATTATGTCATCTTTATTTTCACTCACCCAACCCAGTGTGACACCCAGAGACATATAGGGTGCCCCAACGGGACTGTGGGTGCTTGGAAAGCAAGATGTGCAGTCCCAGCTAGTGGATTGCAGATTACAAAAAAGATCTAGAGAGAGAAAAGTCACATAACATCATGTAACAGAATGTAATGCCCGGACAAGCAACCAAGGGACAATGAGCAACACAACCGATGTAAAGCACAAACCCTGTCCCAGGCCAAGGGAGTGCAACACAATACTGTACCTGCTGAAAAGTGTTTTCTTGGCGCAGAGCCATTATCTCTCCTGTTAATGCATCGATCAGCAACCGATGGTCATTTAGCTCTTCTTCAAGACGTTTCCGGTCTTCTAGCTCCCTCTTCAGATGCATTTCGCCCTGGCAATGCAACAGAATCACATGTGCGTATTTATTTGTGATTTACATGTATTAGTTTGCATGTTTGAGTAGCAGGGAGATATGAAGCACAGTAAAGATGAGCGCACAACATGGTTAAAAACAAATCATAAACCTCAGCTTCAATCAATTACAGTACAAATTCCATCTTTAATCTTAACACACTCAGTCCATAGTTTCTTTAAAAGGTAGACTACAGCAAGCAGATAATGTCCTCCTGTGACCCCCAACTTATTTAAGGTGCATTAGTGATAGCAAATAACATACATTATGAACCGGGAACCGTTTGCTTATCCTCCAAGCTGCACATGCAACATGTGCCAAGAACATACGGACAACCACAAGCAGGAAGATCTCAAACATGGAAATCACAATATCCCTCTTTTTACCACACAAGGGGTACAGTGAAAAAAAACACACAACACCATCTGTCACTCTGACTGTAACAAATGTACGACCACCAGTGGCCAGCTCTTGCTCAGACATGAAGCTAGCCAACTGCCTGGATTTCACATATTGCTAGGTGTGAGGAGCTCTTGGGCCACCCAAGTGTCATCAGCAGTGTTACACAGTCTAGCTTTATTTGACGTATGCTGGACCTGGCCCATTTTGCGGGGTCACCTCTAGTAAGTCAGTACTATATTATGTTTGATTAATTTAAATCTTACATAAACTAAACATTAAAACAATCACTATGCCACTCAAATAAAAAGAGTACAAGGAAATAAACAACCAGTTATAAATCTCTAAAATCCAATGTTATATTCCAGTTGCTCGACAGCGTCACATTTTGGGTGGGCATAAGATCATTTTACTATGACATTAACAACAACCATGTAATGCAATATATACATAGGGGAAATGTTGATCAACACAACCAGTGAAGAGGCAGGTGTTGGGGGTTATGGGGGTCAAGCTCTCCTGGCCACCAACAACTGGGATCTGGAGAGTGTTTAGCCCCAAAGAAGTGGATTTCTCTTTTATTGGGATTTAATTAAAGACATTTATTGTCCTTCTATTTAGCTACACCTCTCAAATAGCAGTTTAAGAAGTTAAAGCATCCTCTTTATTCTCTTGAAATAACATAAGAAGTTGGGTATCATCAGCATATCAAATCTTTTATACCCCAGGATTCAATAAGGCGGGCCTAGGCGCCAAGTATATGTTGAATAAAGTAGGGCTTAAAGCGGAGCACTATGGGACACCATAACGAATTTTTTTTGCAGTAGCTGTGAATGGCAGGAGACAAACCCCCTATCGCCTGTTCTCCAGGACTGATTGTAGCCAGGCCGCTAAAATCGGATGGGACAGCATATCAATTGCAGAAGATAGATCGAGTAAAACCACCATAGTAAAGAGGCCCTGATCTAGATTGAATTTAACATGCTAAGAGACTTAACAGGACAGAATCGGCGCTGAAACCCTGACGAAAGGCAGATTGAGAGTCATGCAAAAGACTATTGTTCTTTTTAAAAAATGAGTTAGTTTTTATTGACTAGCTTCTTCAAAATCTTAGAGGCTGCTGGCCGAAGTGAGATTGCGTAGAATGGTTGGATCCACATTTGATTTCTTTAATAGGGAAAGAGTAGAGCTTGTTCCCACAGCCTAGTGACTGTATCAGTCTCAAGAGACTTATTCAGGATATTATTCAACACTGAATTCATGGCAGTGGGATACAAGCTTTAAAATGAGAGAAGGGCATGGGTCAAGAGAGGAAACTGATTTACATTTAGCCAGGTCATTGACCAAATCCTCAGCTATATAGGATTAAAAGTTGATAAAGAAGGTCAGGGATAGAGCTCAGAGCAAATAGCCCGTGTACTGCTTGGATTTTCTCATGAAAGAAATTTGAGAGATCGTCACAAAGTGCACCCGAAGGAAACATTTTATTTTCCATGGCCACAGAAGATAACAAGCAATTACAATGCAATGGTCTCGTCATTATTAAAGGTAGAGCTATTGGCATTGCTCATGACTTTCTTTTTTTAATCCTAAATAAATGGCATTGTCATTTACATTGACAATAGCTTAATCGTTAAATAAATGACATTGTCATTTACAATGCCAATAGCTTAATCGCTCGCAAATGCATGACCTACTGCATTTACACCCACACAGAGCCACACACACAAAGCCACCGACACACACACAGAGCCACCTACACAGAGCCACCCTCACACAGACAGAGCCATCCACACATGGAGCCACCTACAAAAAAAGCTATCGACACAGAGCCCCCACACACACAGAGCCTCACCACACACACAGAGCCCCCCCACACACACAGAGCCCCCCCACACACACAGAGCCCCACACACACACAGAGCCCCCCCACCCACACACACACAGCGCCCCCTGATGGAGCAGATTTCATCTGCAGTCAGGCATTGTTTTATTTTTTGTGATTCAGACAGACTGCATTTAAATTGCCACACACATTTTGGTGCAAGTTAAAAACATGGCACATGAAAAACATGAAAGTGAGGCCTATTTGGTCTGAAATGCTTTTGCTGAATTAACATGTGTTTTTGCAGTGTAGAGAAAAGTGGCCTTTTTAGCTTTGAAGATTAATAGAATGTGTGTCTCTCTTCCCAGATCATCCCTTGCAGTCTAAATGTACTATTTCTGTCTTAAGAGACTTTGACTTGTTGCATATTTTGATAAATATTTTCAGTTAATAACACCTCTTTTTATAACGTGTGTGAATTAATAATGCACCAAACACTACACAGGGGGCTAAATGCTTTTTTTGCATGAAAAGCTATTTAAAACACTAAAGCATGTTGCTGTGTGTGTTGTATTAACTGTGTGCGCTATATTAACTGTGTGTGCTTTTAAATTTTACACTAAAGCATAAAAATGCTATGTTGTACTTTGCACATTTATTTTGCATGTTGTCATAAATAATAGCAAAGCTGCTTTACACTAATAGCTTGGCTAGGTAAACATTTATACGCGGTATTAGTATGGAGTTGGGAAACATAATGGGCTGATTTACATGAAATTAATATTCTATTTGTGTTTGTTTTATTTTTGGACCTACCATTAAATGGCTGCCTGTGAAACCAGCAAGGCTATGGCTTGCTTTGAAAGAGAAGAGAGCATGCGCAGACACCAGATTGACTCAAACTGCGAAAGGAGTCAAGGACATCTTGAACTGTACATTCTTGTGACTGTGCCAATGTACCAGTTAGTTAAAAGTATCCATCTGACTGCACTGTGGAAGGAAGGAAGGATGGATGAATTAGAATGAAACATTTTTTCTAGTAAATGATGCAAACGTTTATAAATGTATTAAATCATTTGCGCTTCTTTTGTTAAAACTGGTAAAGTCAGGTTTTTAGAATGAGTCAGGGTAGTGAGAACTCATGCCATCATGTCTGACCAATCACGTACAGGTTTTCCAGAAAGATGCTACATCTTTGTGTAGTCTGCCAAAATTTTGTGTATAAATATTGACCTCTCCGGATGAGGGGCTGGCTTTTTCTCAGCTCAGCTGGCTTCTTGCTCATTTTGGCTCAGGCTTTGCTTCATTCTATGGGTTAGGTACGAGATCGTAACGGGTGCAGCCTGGGGCGTCCGAGGAGAGTCAAGGGGAGGGTTTTTGCTGCCACGTCATATTTTGGCACTGCAGGCCACATTCCTTCGAGGTCTGGGGAAGGAGGGGCTGTCTCCCTCCTTGTTTGCTCTTTAGACACAAAGATGCACAGAGCAGCAACAGATAGAAAGGCTCTTTAGATTTAGAGGCTACATTTTAAGTTTATGCTTTGACTAATTAATTAGGTCTGTAAAGAGTTATTTGACTTATGCATTTATTTCTCTTAATGGGAGATTTTTGCAAACTATTTGATTTTTGATTAGCCTTGCAAGACTGTTTTTCTTAAAAACTCCTTAAGAGTTTTGAATGACATTTTGTGCCACATTTTCTTTCCTATATGTAATGCTTTTATGCAGACTGTAATATGTTCTGTATTAATGCTATTTTTCCTGTTTTCCAAATTCTGTAACCTGATTGATATTTTACTAATGAATAAAGGGTCAGAGAAAATTAACTTTTGACTAGAAAATAAAACCCTTTAAATACTCAACAACTCTCTTTATTGGCTTTAAATAATAATTGCACTTTTTGACTGTTCATCTTTATTTAAAGTCTCCTGAAGGTAATACATGGTGTGAAGGGCCCAACACCTTTTGAGCGGTAAATTAGAGGTAGCATGAAGGTTTTGCATTGAGAAACTACCAGAAGAAATTACCGCTCAATCAGCCAGAGCCCCCCCCCCACACACAGAGGTCCCCCACACACACACAGAGCCCCCCACACACACACAGCCCCCCACACCCACACAGAGCCCCCCCCACACACAAAGCCCCCCCCCACACACACAGACCCCCCCACACACACACACAGAGCCTCCCCCACACACACACAGAGCCTCCACACTACAAATCCCATGACAATCGCTACCACCACTCAGAGCCTGCTGGTATGACCCACACTTCCAGGATTCCCAATCTGCATACAGCTCCTTGGTGCAACAGTAATCCCTGCTCCGCCACACTGCAACACGCCTTCAGGCCTCGACAAGAGGTAGGAACGCGCTGTAGAAATGAGGTGGAAACAGTCAAAGCTGACAATCAGACAGGTGCTGGCTGGGCCACAGAATAAAAGACTAAACGCAACGTCACTTCAATGGACCCCACCAGGAGCAGTAACATCAGAGCAACCAGACATGGGGGCGTGGCTTGGACGCCGATGGCGGCGGTCGCCTGAAAGCTCGGCTCCGAGACCGAGACCGCAATTATCCTGAATTCCGAGGGACACGGGCGCCCCGACCCCCCCCAAACTGAAGAGCGCGGTGAGGCAGACTCGGGAGACACCTGAAGAGCCCCGGGAAACAACTGGCCGAGAAAGAATTCGGAGCTGCGAAGTGAGCGGAGCGGAGCTCAAGATGGCGCCCGCTTCGTCTCTATAGGCCCGGAGAGAGCCACGGACCTGAGGAGATCGCCGTCTCCGAGCTCATCATCCTCTCTACACTTTTCCCTTCAGAGGAGCGGCGCTGCGTCTGGCTGCCCGGGGGGCTACGGACACCGGAGACCCTCCTGGCTGACTTCCGCCGAGATTGCTGGTCACTCCGCAGGCACTGCGGAGGCCCTGAGTGCCGGAGGGCGTAGCTGGAGGCGCCAAGCTGCCCAGAGCGGAGCGGACTTACTCCGTCTCGATCCTGAAGCTAACAGCGAGCGTGCTCGGCGTCATTGAGTCCGGACCCCCTCAGGTCCTGCGGGACATAGTGAGCGGCTGAACAACACTCGGACTGACTGCCGGAGGCTCGGCGAGATCGGTGGTTGAGGACGGAGGCCTGACCCGAGTTTGGCAGGGCACCATTTCCTGGCGGTGATCGCTCCTTCTTCCCCCCCCTCTGCTTGCTCCTGGAGACGAGGTCGCGGCTAACCAACTGGTGGGGGAGCCCCGTGCCACTACGCTGGGTTCGGTTGATGGCCTACGGTGACACAGACCCACAGCCGGCACCCAGAGACATTTTTCTGAAACCTCTCCCTGGCTGGACGTCTGTTGAGCTCCCCACCGGAGGGCACGGTTGTCATGGGGAAGCCAAAGGGAGCTAAAGGTGGCACTCAGGCCGTCTCGGACACGGAGGCTCCTGACAAAGACGACCGGCTAAACCCGGAGAGATAGGAGGGCCCTCACCTACAGCAACAACTCGATAGGATCCTGGAGGCGATCGCAGATACACGATCGGCCTTACAAGACATTGCTCAGGTCGCGACGAGTTTGGGCCTGCTCAGAGCGGACCATGGTAAGCTCTCAGACAGGGTCAAAGAAGTGGAGAGCTCGGTGAAAATCTTGGAACCCGCGCAAAAGACCCTGGCCGCTACCATGAAAGATGCCCTATCCCGGATTGGGGATTTGGAGAGAAGAGCGGAGGACGCGGAAGGGCGTAACAGGAGGAATAACATCCGCGTGGTGGGCCTACCGGAGAAGATTGAAAATGGCGACCTGGTGACCTATCTAGAGAATTGGCTCCGTACTGTGGTGGTGCCTGAGGGGCTCTCCTCCTTCTACACCTTGGAGCGGGCACACAGGGTGCCGGCCAAGCCTCCACAACAGGGCCGATCTCCACGTCTGGTGGTGGCGCGACTACTGCACTTTCGGGACAGAGATCTCCTCCTCAACGCCGCCAGGCACAACGGACCGTACCAGGTCGAGAACAGTCAAGTGAACATTTTTCCAGACTACACCTACGAGACCCAGCGAAAGCGGGCCTACTTCCTGGCGATCAAACGGGAGTTGCGGAGCGAAGGCATTCAGTACTCCCTGCTGTTTCCGGCGAAACGCCGCATTATCCTAGACGGCACGACCAAATTCTTTGAAAACCCAGAGGATGTATGCAGCTGGCTTGAGTTATACAGAGCCGGCAAAGATGGCTTTGGTTCCTCCTTCCAATCCACATCGGAAGCTGGACGTCAGCGGAGAATTCGGAGCCGCCGTGGTAGATCGGGCAGACCCTCGACGGTGGAAACCGCGGCGGAGCGGCGAGGGGTGTTGGAGATGGTTTCCAATTTGTCTGGCTCCCAAGGCGGACCCATCACGGAAGACTCGGAGCCTGGCGGAGGTGGGGGCCAATCGGACACAGAGGACTCTGAGACTGACAGTGTGAACTTACCTGTGATTACCCCTGATTCAGCAGAAGGCCTACTGGATGGGCAGGGATGAACTCGGGTGAGCTAGTTCCAGTTGGGTGAGAGAACATGGCGGAGGGTGGGGGGGACCCTGGCGGGAGCTGCTAGGCCATTGATTACTGGGTTGGTTGGGGTAGCACCTTCTTCCTGACCTCCATGATCTGGAGCTCGGTCAAGTCTCGGCAGCATTGAGACTCGGTGATCCCCTATCGGCGCTCGACCCCCACCTGCAGCGGCTACCGTCGGGTTGGTTGGGGGGGGGGGGGTTTCTAAGGGTACAGTTTGGATGGGAACTAGATGGCACTATTTGGGACCTGTTCTGGGGAGGGTGGGGGGGGGAGTGTGAGGCAGGGGGAAGTTCTGTTGTTGTTGGGGGGGGGGGAGACCGCCATTGGTGTGAAGCTAACTGTAAAACTGTTTATATCTGAGCATTGCTGGGGGAAACTGGATGAGACACCATGGGACAATGGCTGATTTCACTCATTTGAAATGTATCACTTGGAATGTGCGGGGCCTTCACACCATGTCCAGACGGCATAAGATCCACGCTTACCTAGTGCGCAGAGGGGTACAGATTGCACTGCTACAGGAGACACTCCTTACTAAGTCAGAAGGACTGGCGCTACAGCGTAGGTGGAGAGGGCAGGTATACTGCCCCACATACTCAGCTTACGCGAGAGGGGTGTTGATCTGGGTGCGGGCCGGGGTACCCCTACAGGTTACTAAATCCGTGGTGGATCCAGAGGGACGATTCGTGGCAATTTCCGGCACATTGGGGGGCAGAGCTCTGAACATTTGTTGCATTTATGCACCTAATGTGGACCAACTCACTTTTTTGACCGCGCTGTCGGGCTCCCTGGCCCATTTCCTGTCGGGTTCCCTCTTGATGGGAGGATTAATTCGGTGGTGGACTATGGTTACCCCCAACTTTTTGCCTGGTGTTTTGCTGGTTTTTCGACTTAGTTGACCTGGGACCCTGCTATTCAGGGCCACAGGCCTACTGCTCTCTCTGTAAAATGGATTCCATGTACCTTAGGTACATATCTAATTGGATACTGGGCCACCTTATCAGTCCCTGTACAGTGTACTATAGGTACCCAGGGCATAGGTGTACCCAGGGCCTACCAGGGGCTGCAGCATGTATTATGCCACCCCTGGCTGGCCATCTAAATCTGACACAACTGGCTGCACAACAGCTGGGGCAAGGTGGTGTAAACACCCTTAGCTTTAGATATAGTATTCCTATATCTAACCCTAAAATGGACACATATATTCCTATCAGTCACTCCTATGGCAGGCCTTATCAATCCTGAAGGCAGAGTTCTTGGAATTATGTGAGATGGTGCTCTGGCATGAGCTGAGCCCGTTTGCAGCTTGCGGAACCAAGTCCTAATAGCTGTTCCATGATAACGCGTACCATATACTCTTAAGTGCATTATAATCCTCGCAGTTATTTGCTATCTTTGGTATCGCTTTATCAAAACATGTCGAGTAAGGTGTCATACGAATTGGAATACTAACCCCTCGCCATTTCTGGCGACGGGGTTAGCATTCCACCCTTCTAGAGGGACACATGTATGTAACTGAGAACCCCGGTTAAAGCTAACTCGAGCCTCAGCATCACAAAATGGATGCTGCCACCACAGACACAAGTCTGACCTCCTGCTGCTGGGAGTCCTTCCAGCGAGGAGAGCTTGGACAAAGGGTTTCCTGTCAGGGGCGGTGCTAGCACCATCCCAGACGGGGTTTTGTGTATCCCAGGTAGGCAGGGCTGAGAGGAAGGTGACTGCAAGTGGCACCCCGGTGCTCACTGTGCATATGCCGGCTTGAACCAGTTCCAGGGGCACACCAGCCCCTGAGCTGGGGAAAGTCCGGACAAGGGAGAGGGGTGTAACCACCCCCCTCCTGGTCCCACCCATGGGCAGGACCTAGTCGCGTGCCAGCCCCTTTCTTTAGTATAAAGGTAGGAGCAGGCCCCCTTCCCAAATTAGATAATTCTGAATCTTGACTACTTTCCACGAAAGAACTCTTGAACATTTCTGAAGACTCTCCCTTGTGGCTAAGGAGTAGCCACCCTGCACCAGCGGGCACCATCTAAGCGCATGCGGTTTGCTGTAAGTCCATCCTCCGGATCAAGACTGCCCAGCTCGACGAGACCTGGATTCCCTGGCATCTCTGACCTCTACCTGCATCATCAGCCACGCTGAGATTCGTGGGTGTGACGAGACCTGAAGGGACCGGCCATCTTCAAAACTGCACGACGCTTATCCAGCACGACCGCCGAGGGATCCTCGAGTGAGTGCTTTGGGGTTTGAGAAGCCCTAACCCTGAGCAGCTCCAGCACCGAAGTCCAGCCCCCCAGCATCCACGAGATCTGCGTGGGGCCCTTATGCTCTTTGCTGCTCACCGCGTTGTCCGGCCACTTGCCTGCTGGCTTGTAGCCCTCCTGACGACAAACCACGACGATTGTATCGCTGGTCTGGTTGCTCCAGACTGGCCCTAACTCCCCTCCAAAAGAGGAGCACCCCGGACCCTCCTGGTCCACTCCAGACGCCATCTTGACTCCACCGCATGGGCTTGCCTTTGCCAAGGTTTGTTGCCCCAATCCTGGGTCCAGCATCGCCGACAGCAGACACCTTCGTGGGACAGCTCGCACCTCCATCCTGGTCGCCGACAACGCCTCCTGGTCCGAGAGAGAGCAGAGTCCAGCATCGCCCACTCACCTGGTCGAGGTGACTTCATCCGGTGCCATCCTGGTGCCCATCTGATCACTGGCTAGTGATTAAGAACTGAGTCCCCTCTGCTTTCAGGTCGTCTCCATCATCGATTCAGGCTTGGATCCCATCGAACATCATCACTGGTCGCCTGCCAGCAACTTCTTCTTTCAGGCTCCGTAGACTGTAACGAGGATTCCCGACGTCTTTTGAACCCTAGGCAGCCACAGCCCCTGGGCTAGGTAACCTGAGCATTTCGGTGCTCCAACGTAGGTTCACTATCTAAGTGTCCAGATCCTTTTTCGTTTTCAGCCTATCTAGTCGGATTCGTCCGATAACAGTAACCTTACGAATACTAGCATCCATAGACTTTGTCCCGCATCCCGCGTGAGAGTGCACACTCTGCACCCGATCTCCCTAGGCCTCCTGCTCCTAACCTTAGGGTTCAGTAGTGTAGTCCTAGCGATCCTGAAGCCTCTGGATCTTGTTACTTACCTGCTAGTATTTCGCATTCCACTTTTAGTGTATATGGTTTTTCGTGCCCCTCGGGCATTTGTGTAAATTGTGCAACTTAAAGTATTTTCATAAGAGTTTTGTTTTGTGCTTAGCTCCCTGACTCATAAAGAGTTCAGGGTAGACTTGTTATAAATAAATATCCTTTTATTTTCATAACAACTTGTGTGGTGTCCTTTCACTTGGTGTTCAAGGGGTATATGTGATGGTATAACAGCTGGCTTAACACGCCCTCTAGAGTTTAGCCTAAAGACTGCTCTTGTCCACGCTACTAGGATAGCTGGTCTATAAGGTTGACTTACAACCAATCATCAATAAGGGTCGTTTGGTATGATACACAGTGATCACTAGAATAGTGAGCACTATATATCAGGCCAACTTCTCACAACATTGATCTCGACCGATTACATCCCCCCCTCCCGGACTCACCAGTCCGTCGAGTAGCCAAGGGTAGGAGGGAGTGGCAAGCCCAATGGGGACTGACGGACATTTGGCGAGCACAGCACCCACATACCCGGGACTACTCCCACTTCTCTGGCATGCATGAGCTGCATGTGCGACTGGACGGGCTGCTAGGATCGGCGGAACTAGTGTCCGCGATCGTGCGGTCTGAATACTTGACAAGGACCGTCTCCGATCACAACCCCCTAGTAGCAGATTTTCGATGGTTTCCGGGTGCCCCTAATGAACCCACTTGGAAGCTGCGCCCGAGATATTGGAGGATCTGGTGTTTAGGACGGACCTGGAAGACAAAATCGCTGAGTACTTCACGGTGAACGAGGGCATGGCTGGAACGAGGGCCTCAGAGTGGGATGCATTTAAAGGGGTCGTTAGAGGTTACTGCATAACCAAGAAGGTGGGAATGAGGCGGGTCATTCTAGACGACCTGGCCAACGCTGACCAAAAACTCCGCGAGATGGAGCTTCTCCGCCCCGGCCACCCGGAACTTCAGGAACAAACCTCAGCAGCGAGGGAAGCGGTGGCAGTGGAGGTCGAGCGACTGCGTAGCTTCGACTATAAGGCTTACGTACCTAGGTCACTAACGGAGGGGGATAAATCAGGAGCGCTCCAGGCTTGGCTGGCCAACCCCATGAGACGTACCACCCCAACGATGGCAATGCGTACCGCGGAGGGCACCGACGTATGCACTCAGCCAGAGATCCTTGATTGTTATCTGCGTTACTATGAAAGGTTGTACCGCAGTAGACTAACACAGGACACTGCCCAGATTGATGAATACTTGAAGGGTTTGTCGATCCCCGCACAAGAGCCTGAACAAGCGAAAGACTTGGGGAAAGACGTAGAGCTGGGGGAAATCCGCAGCGCCATAAAGGGGATGGCGAGAAACAAGACTCCGGGCCTAGACGGACTCCCGGAGGAGTTTTACTCCACCTACGTAGACCTCCTGGCTCCCCGGTTATTGGTGGTGTATAGGGAGGCGAAGCGCCTGGGACGCCTCCCAGACTCGATGTGCGAGGCCCTGGTGGTCCCCCTACTCAAGCCTGGCAGGGAGTCCAGTGACCCGGCATCTTACCGACCGCTTTCGATGCTAACAGTAGACTACAAAATTTTGAGCAGCATACTAGCGTCGAGACTGTTGGGTCACATGAGCTCCTTAGTGCATGACGATCAGGCGGGATTCATCCCCAAACGTAACACGACAATGAATATCCGCCGCCTATTCCGCCTACTGGAGGAACCCCACGCTGAGGCCTCATGCCCCTTAATCCTTTCAATTGACCTTGAAAAGGCCTTCGACAGTCTGGAGTGGGAGTACCTACGCAGAGTGCTTGTACACTTCGGGCTGGGAGAGGGGTTCATCCGATGGACCATGGTGCTGTATGCTTCGGCGATAGCCAGAGTGAGATCGGGCCCACTGATCTCCCAACAGTACCCAGTGGAACGAGGCACGAGACAGGGATGCTCGTTGTCCCCCCTGCTCTTTGCGCTCGCGGTGGGGCCTACTTCAGAGGGTTACGGACCTCGACGCGGCAGCAATACATCTCCCTTTATGCCGATGATCTGCTGCTCTTCCTTTGAGGATTCGGACAAAGCCCTGACCGGGGCTGATACGGCCCTTACGACCTTCGGGGAGCTCTCGGGCCTTAGAGTGAACTGGGCCAAAACTTGCTTGTCCCGGTTCGAAGGGGGGAGCCCAGACCTGACACCACCAGGGTGATTAGATGAGAGCCTAGCTGCCTCAAATACCTAGGAGTATACGTGTATCACAACCCCGCCGATATCCTAGACGGCAATATCGCCCGGTGTGTTCGAGCACCACGGGGCAGTATGGGCTTTTGGTCCACTTTGCCGCTATCGGTGGCAGGACGCATTGCACTGCTGAAAATGGTGGCGCTCCCTCGGCTGCTATATTACTTTCGGATGCTCCCGGTCTGGATCCCGCCGGCCACCTTCCGGTCCCTGAATTCCATGTTAGTGGTGTTCCTCTGGGGATCGGGCCGCCGCAGAGTGGCACTCAATACCCTGATGAGGCCGAAATCGGAGGGGGGTCTGGCGGTGCCGGACTTCGAAAAGTACTATTTGGCAGCTCAGCTGCAGACTTACACCCAGGAAGTAGCGAGGGAGTTCCGAGGCCCAGAAGAGAGGAGGGGAAGTGGTATGCCCAGACATATCATATGCTATATCGCACTGCGATAACGGTTGGCCTTGAGGGACCTCACACACGAAGAACGCACCATACGTTTGTGCTGGAACCGTGCACATGGCCGAGCGGAGCTGAAACGTCCGTATGCTCCGGAGATTCCGCTGGGGATGCTCACTGCCGTACCAGACGGTGGCGACTGGTCGCGATTAAGGTACTGGGAAGACGCAGGGCTACAACTGGTGGGCGACCTCTATGAGGATGGAGTGTTGTTGCCCTTTCAGGAGATTCTGGACCGCTTGGACATACCCCGGGGGGATTTCCTGCTTCACGCGGCGGTCACGCGGGCGATCCAGACGCACTGGCTGAAGGGCCTGGAGGAGCCGCCAACGTCAATGGTGTGCCAATATGTCATGATGTCGTCAGGGACGGTCAAAGCAGTAACGTGTCTATATTCCAGATTGATCAACAAGGGGCTACCCCCGCTCGATACACTCAGGACTCGGTGGGAGGCTGACATTGGGAAAGACATCCCAGAGACCACGTGGGTACAGCTAATACGCCGAGCCTGGAAAGGAACGCGTCACGCCCGGTTTCAGTTGGTTCATTTCTACATACTCCACCGGGCCTACTTAACCCCGGAAAAAATCCAGAAATACTTCGCCTCGGACACGGCGGCCTGCCCCAGATGCCGGACGCCTGCGGCGGACCTCATACACATGTTGTGGTCCTGCCCTGCGCTGTCCTCATACTGGTTGCTGATAGCAGACACCCTTAATGGAGTCACTGGGAGGACCCTGGTATTTGACCCTGCGGTAGGGATCCTGCATTGGTTCCCTCATACTCCTAAAAACAAACTCTCCAGTAAATTTATTGATCTGGGGCTCATTCTGGCAAAGCGGGAGATAACCAGGCATTGGAAATCGCGAGTTGGTCCAACAGGCACCAAATGGCACAATGAACTTCTAAAGTGGGCCATGGGGGGGCGTGGCCAAGATGGTGGAGTGAACGGACGTGTTCCTCCCGAGCTCCCGCACCCGTCTAGGCCCTGAGCCCTGAAACACTGCTTTTCTCCCCCCTCGCCTGCCCGGAGGACCGGGCACGGTTGGGAGAGCCTCTGCACACGGCCGAGTTGAGCTCCGGTTCCCCAGCCGGCCACAGCATCAGAAGCGGTGAGCCCGGCCGCCGAGGCCCCGAGCAGCGGAGGGGAAGCGGGCCGGATCGGGAGCCCAGCTGGAGATAGCGCAGACCAGGAGGGTCACAGAGAGGGGCCCTGGGAGGCATTGGGGCACGCCGGTGACCCAACGGAGCTGATAGCCGGAGACCGGGGTGAGATGGCCGGATCCCGGTGACGCGGTGGGCCCCGGACCTGCCCCGGGGATTAATCGAAGCCGCGGCTGCGGCCTAGCCGGTGGTGATCGGAAGCCCGAGGCGCCAATGAGACGGCATTGGCTGAGCGCCGAATCGCCGCGGGAGGCATTGCGGTGTACAACAAGCACATCTGCGGCCCGGCGGAGATGACGGCCTGGGCCCGGTAGGCGCTGACCAATCCACCAGCGGAGCGGAGTGCCCCGTACCCGCCCCAGCAACTACCTGAGGCCGCGGCTGCGGCCTAGCCGGAAGGACGCGGAGGCCCGGAGCGCTGGCGAGGTGACACTGGAGGAGGGGCGTTTCTCTGCGAGGAAGGTCCCGGGTCTCTGTGGCGTGCACTTAGAGGTCGGGGCGGTGCAGGACCAGAGTATTGGGGCCGGACTGAGACGGAGCTGGGCCCTGGACGTCCCTTTCCCCCCCCCCCCCTGATGTCGGCAGAGGAGGTGAGGAGCTAGCAGGGGGGAAGTAGAGCGAAGCCGAGCCCCCGGGAATGATACAGGTCGGCCCCGTAAGAGCAGGGGCCTGAAGAGCGCCACGCTGGGGAAGACTAGAGGCCACGGCGACGCCTGGCCGGGGACATACAACCGGGAAGGAGGGGTGACCCCCTGGGAGCAGTGACTGAGCGGAGGAAGGCTCCCGGTGAGTGCGCGGGCATTGAGGGCGCAGCGGACCCCACCGGGTGGCGCAATAGACTTTGGGGAAGCGGTGCACTGGTCCTGAGCCGCTGCGACGCCTCCGCACCAGCTACGGTGGGGATCACCCGATCTGTGGAGGTGAGGCGCTCGCGGAGCGCGGATTGGCGGCTACTGCTATTGGTGAAGTGGGGCGCCTGACTAGCCGGCCAGCCTGGCGGTTTGCGGACCCGGGCCTTTGTTGCTACCCACTGCACTGGTGCTCTGGGTCTGGAATTGAGCGTCGGCTTAGCTGGTGTTGCGGTTCATAGCGTGTGAGCTGCTGGAGCGCGGGACCGATCGCCGGACAGAAGGGTGGCAAGGGGATTAGTCGCACACTCCCGGAGATGCTTAACAGATCCCAAGGCAAAGGGGACAAAAATTCAACGCCGCCAGGAGGTGCAAGTGGCTCTCAAATGGGGGGCGGTGGGGAACCCCCGGTCACCAGATCATTTCTGGAGTCGCTTTTTGGGACGCTGAGGGAAGACTTTCAGGCGCTAAAGCAGGAGGTGGCTGGCGAAGTGCGCGAAATACGTAGAGAAGTGGATGGACTCGGAGAAAGAGTGGCCACAGTAGAAAGCTCTACGCAGAGGCAAGACGAGGAGATCACGCACCTGCAGCAGGAGGTGCTACGCCTCAGAGACCAGCACATAGATCTACAACTGCATAATGAGGACTTGGAGAACAGATCCAGGCGGAACAACATAAGGGTCCGGGGAGTGCCATCCTTGGAAGAGAACACTGGCATACTGGTCTACCTACAGGAGTTGTTCCGTGACATCCTGGGCGAGTTGGCGGACTTCCCCATTAGGATAGATAGAGCCCACAGGGTGGGACCACAGCGACGGGCAGCCGGGCCCCCTCCGGACATTCTGGCTTTCCTTCCAGATTATCCGCTGAAGGAGCGGATCATGACTGAGGCAAGGAGGAAGCAGACGATCGCTTTCCGGGGTCACCCAGTGGCGCTGTATCAAGACCTGTCAGCGACCACTCTCCAGAAACGGAGGGCGTTTAAGATCGCGACGGATTTTCTGAGGCAACACGACACGCCCTACTCCTGGGGGCACCCTTTTCGCCTCATCTTCCGATGGAATGGAGAGTCCCACCAGCTACGGTCCCTCCAGGATGTATGTGAAGTGCTGGGGATCACTGCGGAAGAGGAGGAATCCTCCACTCCAAGGAGGGGAGGTCCTAACGCTAGCGGCTGGCGGAGAGTCCGGGGACGCAGGTCGTCTGCCGCTTCACGGAGGCCAGGCTCGCCCACCATTAGAGCGGAGATGGCAAATGCAATCCAGACTGTTTCCAGGACTTCGGCGGTCGAGGATGAAGTAGCGCTGACCGCATAATCTAGCTCCGGGGGGAGAATGATCACGCATTACTGTTGAAGCAGGCTCGGGGGGGGAGGTTGGGGTGTGGGGGCAAAGGAGGGGCGCTTGTGGCAGGTCGCCCACGAACGTACTTTACCACAGACTTGTCCGGTAGGGGCAGGACTGGGACTATCAGGACTGAGGGTCCTGGGAGGGTGGTGTGAGATGGGTGAGTGGGGGGAATTTGGAGTTCGAGTTGGGGAACGGGAGGGGGGGGAGAGTTGGGGATTGGGGGCCTGGGGAACCGGGAGGGGGGAGTTGGGGACGGATCTGTCCGGTGCTTTAGGGGAGTCCATTTTGCATTGCCAGAACTCGCAGGCCTATTCGATTGATGGTTTGATACTCCCTGTTACAGATCAACTGTTGGGGCGAGGGGACTCTGACTTGGTATGGCGGGGCTGAAGGTAGTGACCCTGAATGTAAAAGGGTTGAACAATCCCACGAAACGTAGAGCAATTCTCTCCCTGTTAGAGGGTTCCCAGGCAGACATATGTCTACTTCAGGAAACGCACCTGTTAGCCGGAGACTGCCATAGGTTACGGTCCCGCTCCTTCCCCACACAGTTCTTTTCCTCCAATGCCACGAAAACAGCTGGGGTAGCTATCCTGGTGTCTAGATCCTTCAGAGGGGAAGTCATGCACAAACTTGTAGAACATAAGGGGAGGCTGCTAGCTTATAGGTTTAAATTGGGGCCCCTGCAGTTTACCGTAGGGTCAGTTTACTGCCCAAACGAGCACCAGGACCGATTCCTTCACATTGCATTAGTGGATGTCACAGCGTCGCCAGACAGGCACATCATTTTGGGAGGGGACCTCAACTTGGTGTTCGATTCCTCTCTGGATAGGTCAGCGCAGCGTTACCCACAGACTGGGGAGTTGTCGAATATGGTGAGAACACAACTAGCTGATCTGGATCTGCATGACCTCTGGCGGGGGCTTCATCCCTTAGATAGGGACTACTCTTATTACTCGCACGCACATAAGACTTACGCTCGGTTGGACTATTTGCTGGTCTCTGGCCCGGTTCGAGACATGGCTACTGCCTCCGAGGTGGGGGTCATCTCTCTTTCGGATCACGCGCCGGTCTCGGGACACTTCCTACCCCCGCAGATCCCGGCACAACATGGGGTCTGGCGACTTCGGGACACTCTCCTGCACAAAAAGACTGTGGTGCAGCGCATAACAGAGTCCGTGCAGGAATTTCAACTGCATAACTCCAACTCCGACACCAATTTGGCGACCCAGTGGGGAGCACACAAAGCGGTTTTGCGGGGAGACTTCATATCAATTTCGTCGGCCGAAAATAAGGAGAGGAAGATTAAGCGGGAGGAACTCACGCAGAAGGTCAGGGAACTGGAGCAAGTGCATCGTCGCACTGGGGCTCCCAGGATCTGGAAACAGCTGAAAGCGGCGAGGAAACTCCTTTCGGCTTTAGACTTAGACAGGGCTGAGTACGCGGCACTGCGCCTGAAACATGCATACTATACAGGGGGGGGACCGCTGTGGCCGATTGCTGGCGGCCAAGCTTAGAGTTGCGCACCAAAGCCGTCGAGTAAAGGAAATAGCGATGGCAGGGGGGCAGTCAGTCACCGAGGACATTGACATAGCTGAGAGTTTTCGCCAATTCTATGCTAAGCTTTACGCGGGGGACGACTCGGTGATAGGTGAACCCGATGAGTATCTGGACTCGGTGGCTCTCCAGTCCCTGGCTCCGGTGCAGACCGATTACCTGGAACGGGAGATCCGGATTGAGGAGGTTGTTACGGCAATTTCCAGGCTGAAACTCGGGAAGGCCCCAGGACCGGATGGCTATACCCCCCTTTTCTATAGAACGTTTTGCACGATTTTAGCGCTCGTATTGACCAAGCTGTTTAATTCCTTTGCTCGCCCTGGTGCTATCCCCCCAGACCTCCTGCAGGCGACTGTCTCAGTTATACCTAAACCGGGGAAAGACGGGACTCAGTGTAGCTCGTATAGGCCAATCTCCCTTCTAAATGTCGATCTCAAAATATATACAGGGATCCTGGCTGCGAGGTTAGCGCAGTATCTCCCGGGGTTGATTGAACCGGACCAATCCGGCTTTGTCCCTGGCAGGCAAACGGTGGATAACACTAAGAGGTTAGTGCATGTACTGGAAAAAGCCTCGTGGATCCCAGGGGAGAGGATGCTGCTTTCGGTCGACGCCGAGAAGGCGTTCGATCGGGTGCACTGGCCCTACCTGGAACGGGTGATGGCACGGGTGGGCATAGGGGAGAAATTTAGGAACATGGTGTTTAACTGTTACAAGTACCCGTCGGCTACGGTACGCGTCAATGGCTGCGGCTCGAGGCGCTTTCAAATTGAACGTGGCACGAGACAGGGGTGCCCGTTGTCCCCTCTTCTTTTTGCTCTCTACATGGAGCCCTTTGCCCAGAGAGTGCGGCAAAATCCGGACGCGATCGGAGTGCGGATGGGAGGATACACCCACACGGTCAGCCTATATGCGGATGACGTAATCTTCACACTAGAGGACCCGAAGCGGGCCTTACCCGCATGTATGGAGGAGGTCGATGCCTTCGCGGGAGTAGCTGGGTTCCGAATGAATGTGGGGAAATCTATAGCATTGGACGTCTCCCTGACGCCCGCGACGAGACAGGACCTGCAGAGGCGTTTCCCGCTCCAGTGGTCGCGGCACCATGTGCCATACCTAGGTATCCTACTAGCTCCCACGTTACAGGCGATGGTGGCGGCTAATTATGAGGAGCTGAACAAGAAAGTTAAGGGTGAGCTGGGGAGATGGAGCAAGGGGACGATATCCTGGCTAGGTAGAATAGCAGCGATAAAGATGACAGTCTTGCCCCAGATTCTGTACTTATTTCGTGCGCTTCTGCTACAGCCCCCTCGGGGCTGGATACGGCAGATGCAGACTGATCTGTCCCGCTTTGTTTGGCAGGGCCGTAAGCCCCGAATGAAAAGGACATTGACGACTTTAGCACCGGAGGCAGGTGGACTGGGGGTCCCTGATCTTCAAAAGTATTTCCAGGCGTCGCAGCTTAGGTACCTGGTGGAATGGAGCAGGTGGGAGTCGGACAAGCACTGGCTCTTCCAGGACCAGGCGGTGGCGGGCCGACCCCTGCAAGAAATACCGTTCCAGCGTAGACCGCATCGTCCCCCGAACCTTTATGCATCCTATATCACGAGGGTGCCGCTGCAGATTTGGGACGCCACTAACGCATCTTTTGGCCTCACCACGTTCCCTTCCCCGTTCACGCCCATTGTGGACAACCCTGACTTTGCGTCAGGGACAGAACCGGGAGCCTATACACACTGGCGGGGGCGGGGTTGTAGGGCACTCTTTCACGTATATGGTGAAGACGGGGTCCTCCCCTTTGTGGCTCTCGGAGAGACCTACCAGTTGGCGGAGGCAGACAGGATGAGGTATTGGCAGGTGCGACACTGGGCCCTGCAGCCACAAGTGAGGGAGTCAGCAGACAGGAACCTGTTGCCTTATGAAAGGTGGCTTGCGACGCGCAAGACGGACGCTAAACTGATCTCCGATCTGTACAAAATGCTGCAACCTCCACCCTCCAATTTTTATAACCCTGGTAGAGAGAGGTGGGACAGAGAACTGGGGAGAACACTTAGCCACAAAGAGTGGGAACAAATCTCGTACAGGGCACGACATTCCGCATATCATGTAGGGCTCACAGAGACCTTTACCAAGGTCTCTACGTATTGGTACCACACTCCGGAGCGCCTCGTTGGCACACTAACACATATTTTATGGGACTGCCCACTGCTACAGGATTATTGGACGGAGGTGGTCAATGAGATAGATGCATGTTTCGGTATAGAGTTGCCCCGCTTCCCGGCCTATACCCTGCTGGGACTCCCCAATGATCTAATGTACCCACTGAAATCTCGGAGGGGGAGACACATTGCTATTGCGCTGGGTTCAGCGATACAGAACATTTTAATACACTGGCGTACACCCACTGTCCCCTCCATCACGGGTTGGTTACACAGGCTGTGGCACGTTCTGGGAATGGAAAAAATATCACTTACACTGGCTGGGGAAATAGATCAATTCCAAGAGCTGTGGCTACCCTTCCACACACTACTGGCAGCCGAATTCAGGGAGCTTACATGCCCGAGATACCTGAGGCTACTGAGACTCACGCCTCCCATACAGTGAAAGATCAGGAGGAAGGGTTGAGAATCGCACACCGGTACTGGGAGCGCATGCAGATGGGAGATGCGAGTTTCTGCATTCTACTTGATGCAGCACCGGACAGAGGGGGGGGGGGAAGGGAGTGGGGTGGGTAAGGGGGTTGTTGGGATAGTTTGTTCCGTAGAAAGAGAGGTACAGCAGGGCTTTTTTTTTCGCATACAGTCCGACGCTTGGGCACTATACACAAGCAAG
Source organism: Lissotriton vulgaris (assembly GCF_964263255.1). NCBI lineage: Eukaryota > Metazoa > Chordata > Amphibia > Caudata > Salamandridae > Lissotriton > Lissotriton vulgaris. Next base: position 186,399 of record NW_028242038.1, on the reverse strand, counting down.
CCACCCAAGGCGGCTTTGACAAAGCTGGGACTATTGAACTCTATAGGTGGCAGCGAGCCCTGGGGGAAGCGTTGATTTATTTTGTTAGAGATCATCTTTTATTGCCTTTTATACTTATGCCTTCACTGCTGTACCGCTGTACTTAATAAAATACTTTAAACATAAAGTGGGCCATGGGGGAGAGCACCCTGAGGTATCAAATGGCGAGGCGGCAGCAGAACGAGAAGGCGTTGGAGGCAGCACAGGAGTGGGAGACGTTAGTGCAGGCCTTGCGCGATTACAGCACTACCAGCGAATCAGATAGTGATGATGGTGTACAGCCTCAGTCCTAGTAGAAATGTATCACAACGATCTCCTATATAGCAGGAAATGGTTTCCTTCCACAAGCTCTTAACACACACACAGCACACCGATGGCGGGGCAGGGGGAGGAGGGTGGTGGATAGAGGTAGAGGGAAGCGTAGTAAGCTCTTATTAACATTGCTGTTTTTCATACCGTGTGATTGGTCCTTGGTCCTCTGGGGGGGTTGGGTCGGGTGGGAAGAAAGGGGTGTTTTCAAGTTGTTTAGAAAAGCAGAAGAAGACCGTTCACTTATTCGGATCGGCACCAGAAGACTACTAGACCCTCATGCGTGGTCTCACCGCAAATGCCGCCCAACCTCCGGGATGTGTGCTGAATGGCTGTGTACAAGGGGTGTTCCCCTGTAGGAGTTTCTTTCTTATGATTGATACAGGTGATGTGTCTCTGATCTGATATGTAACTTTGGCTAATTCCTGCAATAAAAATATATTTAAAAAAAAAAATCAGAGCAACCAGACATCCACCCTCAAAAGGAAGGTGGAATGACCCCCTTGCAAAAAAGATGGCCCTCCCTCTTTTTCCAGCGATCCAAAAAAAAAACAAAAAAAAAAAAACAATGGCCAGCTTATTCACCGAACACTGCCATGCTACATATAAATCAAATGGCAAATGGGAAGGAAAGACTACTCTGTGTGCCTGGGAGGAAAAAGATCATCAAATTCATAACACCACTTGCACACAGACAACCGCCTCTAATGGGTAGGTAATGATGCCACAAACACCAGGGCACATACAGGTTTACATCTGAACAAGAACTATGCCTTTGACACGCCTTTCATTTTTGTTATCATGGCAAATGTATGCAAAAGTCAATATCAATTCTAAAACATGCTAACGGTAGTGCACAGGTTTACAAAAATAAACAAGAGGCTCTTTTCCCCTGCTACTCTACATCAGGATGAGCAATGTGAAAAAGGCATTTGTTTAGCCATCAACAGCTAAATAAAGATATCCTTTACAGTATTCACATGGTTGATTGCCAAATAGCATACAATATCTGCTGTTAAGACAGCTGCTAGATGCACAATTATTTGTTTCTGCTAGTTATCTGCCCCTGTCTAAACAGCAGAAAGTACAAACTATTTGGCCAACTTACTTCAGTTAATACATATGTAACTATTTAATTGCTACAACCGACTATTGCAAAAACGTTTCAACGGATTTGATAATATATATTTAATCATTTTTCTGCTAAATCTTTAAACTTTCAATTTTTCAGTATAAATGGCAATTAAATGAAGACATACTATCTAAAAATTGGGGCTACACTACCTAAGTGTCATCTAAAACAGGATTAGTTACTCATGACACAAACTCCACTGTCCATTTAAGGCGCATGGGCCACACCAAAGGTTACCATTTGTAAGCATTGAGGAATCATGGAACAAGTGAATGGTGAAAATCCTGCACTAAACAAGGTCTTTTTTAGTAGCTGTTAAATGCAAACTCCACAAGATTCTGTATTTACGTATGGGCATCAATATAAACCTGAATTTTAAGAAGCCTTTGTCTCAGAAAGAGAAGTAACCATAGACACCCAGGCTAAAACCACAAGTAAGTGCGATCTCTAGAGTCTAGTTAGTATTTATATATATGTACTGTACTGTAAAGGGGGATGGTTAGGTTTACTCTTGTTCTACCGCAACTTTCCATACATCTTTGTAAATCAGGAGAGCATCAAGGGATGCGCACACTTTGTTCACGTTTTGTTACACCTACCCTAGTACACAATTAGCACACTGTCCGCCCCCTGCAACACTACCTTTCCCAATTCAACAGCTCTGTTTGTCCTTCCCTTGACGTTTTTTGGCGGAGGATGCCTGCATTCACATACCTGCTCATTGCATTATATTGTAATACGTTCTCATTCTCTCTCTCTGATAATAAAATCTTGCAACTAGAGACGGCATCCTACCACCTAGTTTGTAGGTCACGAGCCGCTGCACAATCCTAATGAAGGAAAAAGACTTACTTACCTTACAGCTAAGAAACCGTCAATAATCCTTTCATCTATCCACGGACTGTCAGCCCTCTTTCAGACCCAGGAACAGAACTATGTGGTTTGACGCGGACGCCGGCGCACTGACGTCACACGCCGATTCGCTGTTGAAGAGACTATTCCACGGACTCGTCTCGCGCTTTCTAGTCCATGGTCCGTATTCCACGAGGGCAAGACGACGGACGGACCTCAGGGCAGGAGCCAAGTAGAGCATACCTCAAGAGCTTGGAGGAGCGGGCAGGGAGGATGTAGGCGAGGCGAGGCCTTAGCGCGGTGGTTGTCTCCCAGCAGACAGGGAAGCTGCCGGTGTTCGGCCGGTAGGGCTTGCACGCACGCCTTCTTTGAAATGAACAGTGTGTCTGTGTTTGTGTGTGAACAGCGTGCTGCGCGTGGCCATCTCTTGTCTGAATGCTGGTTTGCCTGCAGGATAGGAGATGTGCGCGCGGACGTGCCTGTACGTGCTCGTCCAAATACCAGAATCGCCGCTCGTGCCCCGGGTGATCTCCCTTGAGAGCGAACTCCATGACAATAGGTCTCGATGCAGAGACCTAAAAAGGAACACACACATTTTGGAATTATATATATATATATATATATATATATATATATATATTGGCACTGCTCAGTACATCTAATCTACTGGCCTTTAGGAAGGGCCTTAAAACATGGCTCTTTGCCCGGTAGTGTGCTTTCTTTCCATTGCTGGATTTTTCTTATTCTTCTGTAGTGGTGTGTGTTTGTGTTCTTGCCGTTTGTCTTTTCCGGTCACTAATTAAAGCGCCGGGACACTCCTTTGGAGTAGCCGTGCGCTATAGAAGACCAAATATATATATATATATATATAAACCTAGTGGGCTTTCATAGAATGCATATATATATATATATGTATGAAAGCCCACTAGGTTTCAAGGTATTCAACAACACACCACACTATGAATATCACTGCAAGTGTAATGCCATTTCAAGATCATCCATTATTTTGCTAAATCTGACAACTATTCATTCCAACAAGAGTCGATCTCACCCTTAAAGTCCACAAGCAAGAACAGCATAATGGTAATTCCGCAGAAAAAGGAAACCTTTCTTACCTCTTTAAGGTAACGCACCATCCGACTCAGAGAGTTCACCAGCGACATGGTAAACCCAGTTAGCCCCGGTCTGTCCTGGGAAGCCATCACCATGCGCCCAGTCTGATGCTCATAATCTCCCAATTCCTTTTCAACTTCCTGAATCATGTGTGTCAGAACCTCCAAGCTTGACTGGCTTTTTGATGGAGCCTCAAAGTTGGTGATCTCCATAAGTGAGCATAAGGACGTTGTTTGTAAATCACTTTTACTACCTTTGAAAACAGAAACAAAATGTATTTCAATAAACATTTGATAGATATGGGGAATAAAACTTTAAGGTCAGCTTATTGACATTTAAGGCAATGAGAGGCGTATGTTTCCTCATCAGTAGCCACAATCTGCCATCTACACCATCTTCTACATGCAGCTGTAAAACTATCTTAAAATGAACATTGCTCAGCGAGTGAAACATGTAATGCCTTTCAGCACTAAATACTTATGTTTTAGGTCTTACTACATACATCGAGGAAGCAACATCAACAGTAAGTTTGAAGCTTAAGCTTGCTTCCTGGATGTTAGTTTCATACTCCCTTGTGGTTTCTTTTTAAGTCGGAGAAGGTATGCACACATACCCAATACAGTCTTCTATGTAACTCAAGTTCTGAAGAGAAGCTAAAGCAGTGACCAAAGGTAAATATTGACTCAGACCATGCTGATGTCAGAAAGCTTAATTTGGTAAAGCTTGCAAAAGTTGGGTACATTTGTTTGGGAACTGTGGAAAAAGGTAGGGCTAGGACCTTTCTCAAGATTTGCCCGGCGCTAACCGCCTTTGTACCATTCAAATTTACCAAGCAATGAGGCAGGCGCCGGAGACCAGAAGGCAGGAAACAGAAGTTTTATTCCGACGGAGCAGAACACATCAGATCAGACAACAAGGTATCATCTCGAGGTGCCCCAACAAGTGAGCTGAGACTCTGGCTTTTATATCTTACAAAACACTTGAGAGTACAATCAGGACAGTATGACGCAAAGGAAAAGACATCCCTATAATCCTCGTGTCAATCCTACCCCACATGCGTTCACAATAGGGACCCTTGACCTGCTGATAAGAGGGGAGGGGTCATCACGCAGTTGAGTGTTCTGCCGAGTCTTAGGATGTGTGCGCCTGATCATATCACAGGGGGTGGGGAGGCCTTGGATCAATAGAGGGTCCTTTGAAGGAGAGCGACCTCATACAATAAGGGGCAGTAAATGATATCTCCCGGCTTAGGCGATGGCCTCGGACCTGTGTGGACAGCTGGACACGGGGTGAGGGGTCATCAAAGGAGTGGTATTCATGCCTCGTGGACAATCCAGTGCGGAGGGAAGGTTGATCAACAGAGGGGCATTCATCGGAGGAGAGGAGGTGTTGGTCAGGCGCTGGCGTGACTCCCAAGGACAGGGTCATGCAGAAGGGTTATGTTCATGAGGGGAGGGAGGGGGAGCCAGGGTGCGCGGAGGATGCTTGCTGGGTCAGAGGGGCGCGCTGGCGATCGATCGTGGACAGGGAGACCATGATGCCTAAAAATGGTGATCGTGCACGTTGTACGTGGGTGACAAGCTGGCGCAGATAATGTTTAGCTCACAAACTAGAATTCCACAGTCCTCCCTTTTAACATATCTCGCCAACTTGTCAGTTTGGATTTATCCCCATAAGGCCACGTATTTCTACTTCATAGAGGGGACTCATGTGCTCATTTCGGAAGTCCAAAGTCTTTGGGCACATACAGTTGGAAACAAGGCCGCACAAAGATGGTAGACATTGGATACCTAAGCAACACCCACATAAGATCACAACAGGTATCAGCATGAAGGAAAACAACCTCCAACCCCAGTTCCTCAAAGTGTCCCAAAACCAGCTCCCAAGCGACCATCCTTCCTGCTCCTGATGAACCTCCGAGGAGAGTCTGTGGAGGTGTTCAATGGCTTTGTAGACTGAAGGCGAGTTGTCTGGCACGTAGGTGCAGCAGCTAGATCCGATGATGCGGCATGCTCCTCCTCGGTCGGCTAGGACCACATCCAGGACAAGGCGATTTTGAAGGGTCACAAGGCGGACCGCCTGAAGCTCCGCAGTGTTGTTGGCGAGGATGCCAGCCGTGATGTTGATCGTTGTTTCTACCGCCTGGGTCAGGTGTCGGATAGCGCGGCTGTTTACCATTGGGCCCCACAGAGGAACAAGTCCCTTTGCTGCATCTAGGAACTGTGCTCCGGTGGAGTCGGCTTGTCCAATGTCATCTGCACGCCTCTGTCGGTGATGGTTGGCAGGGGCCACATATGTGGGTGGAAGAACGAAGGCAATGTAACATGCGCCCTTCCAACCTCTCAGGAGCCAGGTGTAAGCTTTGGTGCCACACACAAAGTACATATTCGGAGAAGCAACAAAGGAAGGTGGGTCAACTGAGTCCAATGTTCTGGTGATTCGGCAGGCACTGTGACCCACCAGCTGCGTTCCATGGCCTTCGAGACACACAAGACCTGTGACATTGATAACAGACAGAGCCACAGTCAGAGTAGCGGTAGTTTGTTTTTGCAGATGAGAGAAGGTGGTCCTGGCTGGATTGTGGAGCACCTGTACTTCGACTCGTTCTTTGGCAGGAATGTCTTTAAGGAAGGTGGCGCCCGTGAGCGCAGGACACAGAGCAACAGAGGTCTTTTCGGTTTTGCTCAGCCAGAACCCAGAGTAGAAGTGCGACACTGTCCGGCTGGAGGTGGCGTTGTCCTTGTGGCTCTCTTGCATGAGGATCAGCCAGGCGAGGCAAGAGCCGTGAACTGAGAAAGGAGAAGGGATGAAGGGGATGGAGTGTCCTATAGCATGTGGGAGCAACCCGCAGATCCAGCAGTTTGTAGCATTTGCAGCAAGGTTGTGTTGGTGCAACAGTTGCACGAAGGAATTGTTCCAAAATTCCCTGCGCCTTTCTCGGAGCTGAGGCGACAGAGAGATTAGATAATGCTCTTTCAGGGGTGTCGGTGGTGCAGTAGGTAGCAATGCCTCATGAGCCGGTGTGCTTTCTTCCAGAATCCAGAAGGAGGTCATGAGGAGGAGGCAGAAGAGGAAGACAATGAAGAGTGCGATTGTCTTTGATTTGTGCAAGTTGTCAGTCTTTGGATTTCTATACTGGGTATTTCCTGTTGCTTCCATCATCTTCTTATCTGGCGCTTCCATCATCTTCTTATCTGGCGCTTCCATCACCTTCAAGGGGCTCGGTAGCGGGCAGAACCACAGACTTCGTTTAGCTTCTCTCCCGGTAACCCTTGATTGTGTTTAGGTTACCGTTCTGAGATTTTAACTTAGTCTGTGGCCTACTTAGCCGAAACTCCCTCCTTTCGACGCAGGAAATACCCTTCTCTGGATGGCACAGTGGGATCAGAGAATTTTGCAAGTTCGAGTGCCTCAGTATCGGGATAACAGTCCAATATCGGTCGGTCTTTGCTCAGGAGCTCTTCTTGGGCGCTGACGTTTTCTGTCGTGGTTAGGTTTGCAGAGACCTTCCGGCAATGATGCGCGTGCAGCCAGTGCTTCTTCCCCTCCACTCGGAGCGCCGTTCGGGTGGTGTTCAGTACCTGCCAGGGGCCCGTCCACCGAGGTTCCAGACTCTTGGTTCGCTGGAAATTTCGTATCAGCACGAAATCTCCCGGTTGGATGTCATGGCCGGGGCCCCTGGAAGCATCGGGGATGGCTTGCTGCACCTGTTGATGAATGACAGACAACGTTTTGGTTAACTTGCACAAATAATCAGATAGTAGGACGTCTGGGACGTCATGAATGGAGGTGGGCTTGGGAGCAGTCCAGAGATTCATCGGTCGCCCAAACACGACCTCGTAGGGGGTCAAATGGTGCTTGGTGGGAGTGGAGCGCATCGATAACAAAGCCAGTGGGAGGGCATCCGGCCAGTTAAGTCCAGTGGTGGCCACTATTTTTGCCAGTTTCAGCTTCAGTGTGGCATTATGGCGTTCCACTAGACCGGCGGATTGGGGGTGGAAGACCGCATGAAACCGTTGCTTCACCCCCAACCCCTTTAGGATTAGTTGGATAACCTCAGCTATGAAGTGGGGGCCATTGTCGCTCCATAAAATTCGACAAATGCCATAGCGAGGGAAGAACTCCTTCAGTAGTACTTTGGCAGTAGTCATGGCAGTGTTGTCACGGGTTGGATAGGCCTCCACCCATTTGCTGAAGGCACATACGATGACTAGTACATACTTCAGGTTTTGACATCTCTCTAGTTGAATGTAGTCCATCTGAAGAACCTCAAAGGGGTGATTGGGGGTCCCAAACCCTCCCCGGGGTACTACAGTTCCTTTCCCGGGGTTGTGTTGCAGACAGATAAGGCACTGCTGAACTAGGCGTCTGGCTGAGTCGGGGATTTTGTCATTGTGCCAGACTTTGGAAATGAGTTCGATCATGGGTGCAGATCCTATGTGTGCGGGGGAATGTGCCATTGTCAGTATGGGGATCAGATATGAGTCGGGCAGCAACCACTTGTTTGCATCCTTCGTTCGCCAGCAACCCTCTTCGTCCTTCAAACCCACCCTTGCCCACTTAGTCAGTTCGTGAGGGGTGCTGGCCGACTGTATGTCTCTGATCATTTCCCTTGTGTCATTCCATTTTTCTGCTTGTGACCTGGTCACATATATGCGTGTCACCGTCCTATTCTCAGCTGTGGTTCGTGCAGTGATGTCGGCTAATGCATTCCCTTGTCCAACTAAGTCTGTCACCCTTTTGTGTGCCTGACATTTGATCACCGCTAATCGTTTGGGGAGGAGAACTGCCTCAATCAGAGCGGACACTAAATCTCCGTGGAGGATTGGGGTGCCGTGGGACGTCAGGAATCCCCTCTCCCTCCACAGGAGCCCAAAATGGTGGACCACTCCGAAGGCATACTGGCTGTCCGTATATACGTTCGTGGTGGTCCCTGCGGCTATGATGCATGCTCGGGTGAGGGCTATCAGCTCTGCTGCCTGGGCAGATCGTTGTGTGATGCAGGCTGTCTCAACTACTGTTCGGGCTGTCGTTACTGCATAGGCAGCTGAAGTGGTGCCATCTGGGAGTTTGATGCATGAGCCGTCTACCCATAGCTCTCCATCGGGGTCAGGAAAAGCAGTGTCTCGGAGGTCAACCCTACTCCTAGTCTGTTCGTCTGTGAGGGTCACACAGTCGTGTATGGGAGGAACGTCGGGGTCGTTTTCAGGCAGGGGTAACAATGTGGCAGGATTCAAAGTCGTGCATCTTTTTAGTGTGATGTGGGGTGCAAGCAGAGTCAACTCGTACCCTGTCAGTCGTGCGCTAGTCAGGTGTTGGGTCTTTGTCTGGTTCAAAAGGGTGTCAACTGCATGGGGCACTAATACAGTGAGGGAGTTGGAAAGTACGATTCCCTCGCTCTGACGGATAGAGACAGCAGCGGCAGCTACTGCTCGAAGGCAGGCAGGTAAAGCTCTGGCTACAGGATCAAGAGTGGCGGAGAAGTAGGCACAAGGGCGCTGCTTAGGACCAATCAATTGAGTCAGGACAGACAATGCGCATCCCTCCCTTTCGTGGGTGAAGAGGGAGAAGGGTTTGGAGTAATCCGGCGTTCCGAGGACGGGTGCTGAGCAGAGTGCATCCCGTAATTCCTTAAAGGAGGCTTGACACTCAGTGGTCCAAGGAAGCGGGGAGGGGACATCTTTGGTCAGCAGGGCAAGTAATGGTTTCACAATGAGGCTGTAATTAGGCAACCACTGTCTGCAAAAAGAGGTTAGGCCAACCAAAGAGCGGACCTGTTTTTGTGTTTTTGGGATGGGGGTGTCTAGGATGGTTTGGATTCGGTCAGGGGTAAGTTTCCTCCCTTCTTTGGACAGAAGATGGCCTAGGTAAGTCACTTGTGGCTGGCAGAACTGTAACTTCTTTTTGGAGACTTTATGGCCATTTTCTGCAAGAAAGTGTAGGAGTTGGACGGTGGCTGTCGTTGCAAGCGGGGTGGTGTCGGCCGCCAAAAGGATATCATCGACATATTGGATCAACACCACTCCCTCTGGTAGCTGGAAGGCATCCAGCTGTCTTTTGAGGGCCTGGCTGTAAATGCTGGGACTTTCAGTGTACCCCTGGGGAGCTCTACAAAATCGGTACGAGCGGGATTTTAAAGTGAAGCCGAAGAGATAACGGCTGTCTGGATGGATGGGGATAGAGAAAAACGCGTTCTTAAGGTCGATAACAGTGAAGGTGGTGGCGGTGGACGGGATGAGGGTCAAAATGGTGGTGATATCAGAGACTACGGGATATTGGGGTACAACCACTTTGTTAATCTCTCGTAAGTCGATGATGAAGCGGTACGCTTTCTCATCTCCTTCACCTTGCTTCTTAACAATAGGTAGGATTGGGCTGTTGCAGACGTTGCTAACCACCTCTTCAACCACTCCTGCATCTACCAGAGACTGAATGATCGCTACCAGTGCCTTCTCACCCTCGGGGGATATCCGATATTGCGGGAGTTTCGGGAGCATAGCGTCCTGTCGTACAGTTATGTGGATAGGATCAATCATCATTCGCCCCACATCAGAGTCGTTTTTGGCCCACAGGTACGGGGGCAGGGTGTCAAGCAAGGACATGTCAGCGTCAGTTATGGGGCACATGTGTCGTGGGGGACGGGATCTGGGCATGTCTGGGTTGTCGCATAGGATGACTCGTATTCCATCTGGGGAACACCTAATGGTAGCTCGAAAATGTTTCAGTAAGTCAATGCCCATAATGGCGTCAGGGGAGTTGGAGGAAAGCAGGAATGTCGCGTCAGTGGTGTTGTTTTCTAGATCAAAGGAAATAGGTACGGACAGGGGGTTAGTGGAGGGCGTTCCATCGAAACCTATCGACGTTATGTGTGAGCCAGACAAGGGTGCCCTTGGAATCAGTCGTTTTGATAACACACTACGTGTCGCCCCAGTGTCTACCAAGAATGGAGACTCTGTACCCAGGACCTTAGCAGTGACATAAGGACCTTGCTGGTCAACACAGAGCTCGACTGGATCCCTCCCTTGCCCCTGGCAGTCCTATGCAAAGTCGGGGGCATGTTCACCTTCGGACAGCTGATATTGGTTCTGCCGGGGACGGTCAAATGTGTTCAGTTTCCCTGATCTGTCATTGTTGGTGCCGTTGGCGTGCCCTCGTCCTTGTACCCCATTTCTTGGACCACTCGCCATATCCCTGGAGTCCCTATTTCTATTCATCTCTAGCATAACCGGACACTGGTATTTCCAATGGCCGAACCCTTTGCAGAAGGCACATTGGTCGTTGCTAATGTCTCTACGTCCAGGGTGGGGTGTGGGAGTGTGATCTTTAGGAGGTAGATCTCTAGGGGCGGCTGGTTGGTAGTTCCCTCTTTGATGTTCCCGTCCTATCGTTATACCTTGTATCTGGGCTATCATTACCCTTTCCTTCAAATCTTTCTTCTTTTTCTCGGATGCCCTATCATTCTCATTCTTTTGGTGCTCGTAATACTGAGCCATCTGAAGGATAGCTGCAGGTTTGGAGGCCCCCCAACTACTCTCACTTGTCTGCAGCTTTTGGGAGACCTCTTGTGTTAGACCCTTTACGTAATTTTGTACAAACAGGTGCTGTCCGGTTGCGGTGGTCATGTCTTGGCCACTGTAGTCGGAGAACACTGTCTCGAATCGGGAGAAGTATTCTGACACATCTTCCTGCGGTTTCTGTCGACAGGCCGTGACTATCGACCAGTCTACCTTTCTTTCTGGGATCAGTGTCTTTAATTTCTGAACTATTTTGTCTGGGAGTTCCAGTATGTCTTTCACTGGTTTCCTTCCAGGTTCTCGTTGTCTATCTAATTTACCGAGTTGGTCCCAGGTATGTCCAAACAGATCCGTGTGGTCAGCCTTCCGGATTTGCTTCCACACGTCAGCTGGCAGGCATAACCCGAAGAACAAGTCAATGTCTGCTAAAGTCATTATCGTCGAACCCAAGGCTGTGCCTAATTCGGTATAAAATGCTGTCGGGTTCTTTCTTAAGTCGGGCAGGGTTTGCTTAAATGTTAGGATATCTTGTCGGTCCCATGGTTGGTAAACCCAATTGTACACAACCCTTCCCTTTGCATTTTCATTATTAATATCATCGCTCGTTCCCTGGCCTCGTGGCGGGATCCAGTAAGGGGCCGCTTCTCTGATAGGCATCATAGTATTGGCTACTTCTACCGAGGTCGTTTCAGGAGCTGTAGCCTTGGCTTCTGGTTTCTGTTCCGTGAGGTGGCGGAAGACCTCAAGCATCTGCATGAAGAGCTCCGTCGCCTCACGTTCAGTCCCATCTCCAACATCAATTTTCCTATACAGTGTTGTTAGTTTAGCGGGACCCTTACTTTGATACCTATCTTCATACGCGTTCAGGGTGTAGTAGCTGAATCGCAAGATGAAATGCCGTCTGTGGCTGTCGGCATGTGAATTATATACGCTCATTGTATAATCTTCGCTCTCCCTTCGTTCTACTAATGTCTTTGCTATTTTGTCGATCCCATCCCGCTCATCTTTGCTCAACCTATTTAGTCTGGCTGGTGATTGTTTGCTAGACTCGGGGTCGTCTGATGAGGTTGTTAATGTGGCTGGTGCAAAGGCCGTGAGGGCTGGTGCACTAGCACTGAGATCGCTTTCGCTCACACTCGGAGCGTGAAAGCTTTGTCGGCAGGGGGCATATGGAGGGGGCATGTAGATGATTGGGGGACCTAGCAGTAACTCATCGTTCGCCCGTTGTTTGGAGGGCAATTCAGGTAGAGCGCAGAGGGGGTCCTAACAGGACATTGGCCTGTCGACCCTGATTCTTGGTTTCGCATAGTATCTTTTCTTTCTTTTATTTCTTCTTCTAGTTGCTTTGCGGCTAGGTGGGCTGCCTTTCGTAATTCTTTCCCTATTTTTGCTTCTTCTCTTTTCTTTCGTTGTTCCGTTTCTTTGCGCCACATGCCGACACTGTCGAGCATAGTGGGCGTGGTCTTATTCTTCTGGAGCGCTATTTCTAATGTTTTTATTTTATTTTCGTCAAAGGAACCTATCAGTGGCCACTGACTTTCAGGGTTCTTTTTCGTATATTTATGCCATAGTTTAGTGTAAGCTATAGCGACTAGTCCATACTTAGTGAACATGTCCTTATTAGGGGTGCCCTCCAGTGGAGCTGGATGGTTCATCTCTAATAAGCGGTCCGGGCTAAACAGGCTACCAACCAGTGGGGAGAAGACAGGCATGACGGATTACAACGGGGACAAAAGTCTGCACTACCTATCTTATCACGGCGGACAAAGACTAGACAGAATATTTCTATTCTACGTTGTTTGGAGGCCGTGAATACCTCAAAAGAACCAATACCGAATAATCGGTCAATCAAACAATCCAGTGGGGAGAATAAGTGGGCACGAAAAGTTATCGTTACCCACTCTTTCTCTACCTGCAAAGAGAGACCTTGTTCTTCCCTGTTTGCAGACAAAGAATCTCCAGACAATAATCCACGAACGACAGTTCGGGAAACAGTGGGGGAGGAAGATAGGCACGACGGATTACAACGGGGACAAAAGTCTGCGTTACCTATCCTTCACTGCTTGCAAAGAGAGAGCCTGTTTGTTTTTCCCCGTTTGCAGACAGTGAATCTCCAGAGGGTTTCAACAAAGCGTAATACTAGTATTATCCAAACAAAACAATATTTTTCCCAATTTGTCGTGTTTACACGACCTTACCCGGACCGCATGGACGGTTTCCTGTCCTCTGGATCCAGCGCCCGATCGTCCTCTCTTCTTCGTGATGCCCGTGGCACTCCTGATGGTTCCCAGTCAGGACCGTAGATCACTCGAGAGAGGTCTGTTCAGAACTAGTGAAGGTCGGATGATCGGCTGTCAGACGAGGGTCTATCGGACACGAGCTCTTCCCGATCGTTGCAGTCGTTCACTCTGTCATCGGGACCTCTCCCACTGGATCCACGTGTCGCTGATGGGCCCCACGCTTTGGGACGCCAATTGTGGAAAAAGGTAGGGCTAGGACCTTTCTCAAGATTTGCCCGGCGCTAACCGCCCTTGTACCATTCAAATTTACCAAGCAATGAGGCAGGCGCCGGAGACCAGAAGGCAGGAAACAGAAGTTTTATTCCGACGGAGCAGAACACATCAGATCAGACAACAAGGTATCATCTCGAGGTGCCCCAACAAGTGAGCTGAGACTCTGGCTTTTATATCTTACAAAACACTTGAGAGTACAATCAGGACAGTATGACGCAAAGGAAAAGACATCCCTATAATCCTCGTGTCAATCCTACCCCACATGCGTTCACAATAGGGACCCTTGACCTGCTGATAAGAGGGGAGGGGTCATCACGCAGTTGAGTGTTCTGCCGAGTCTTAGGATGTGTGCGCCTGATCATATCACAGGGGGTGGGGAGGCCTTGGATCAATAGAGGGTCCTTTGAAGGAGAGCGACCTCATACAATAAGGGGCAGTAAATGATATCTCCCGGCTTAGGCGATGGCCTCGGACCTGTGTGGACAGCTGGACACGGGGTGAGGGGTCATCAAAGGAGTGGTATTCATGCCTCGTGGACAATCCAGTGCGGAGGGAAGGTTGATCAACAGAGGGGCATTCATCGGAGGAGAGGAGGTGTTGGTCAGGCGCTAGCGTGACTCCCAAGGACAGGGTCATGCAGAAGGGTTATGTTCATGAGGGGAGGGAGGGGGAGCCAGGGTGCGCGGAGGATGCTTGCTGGGTCAGAGGGGCGCGCTGGCGATCGATCGTGGACAGGGAGACCATGATGCCTAAAAATGGTGATCGTGCACGTTGTACGTGGGTGACAAGCTGGCGCAGATAATGTTTAGCTCACAAACTAGAATTCCACAGAACAGTAAGAAGCGCACATTACAATCGTTGTTGCAGTTATGTATTAGGCATAACACGTTGCGTCCCTTACTAACCGCTACGAAGAAGAGGGGTGAAAATGACATTCTATACCCCTAAGTATTTATAGTATTTTAACTTTTTTTTTTTAATTGGTCATAAATATGTTTCCTTTAAACAATTCTTCGAGCCAAAAAGATGATACACAGCATCTGACTCTACCTGAAAAATGTATCAAGCCCTCAACTGTGTGGCATAAGACCACGTTACAGGAATGCATGTTTAAGGATTCTAATAGGTTTCTGAGTCATCCACAACAGGCCAAAGACAAAGTAGCAAACCTTTGGGGATGTTGATTCAGTGGATAATGTAACCCCTCTGCAGACTGTAGGCCTCTGGCCTATACCCAACAAGGGTAGAACCCTAGAAAAGAATCTGCAAAAGGAACAGCATATCCATCATAACTTATATTAAGAAGTATGTAACATTGTTTTTAAAAAATACTATCACCATCGAAAAACTATTCAGAATGACTCCACTAAATTGAATAGAATGGCTTCGGATAACCTAGTCTTCTTTCAAAAAAGACTCTAGTCCTTCATCCTGAATCACTGCAAAGGTACGAAGAGAAAACAAAATGGCCATCTTGCAGATCTCCTAGGAAAGGAGAGCTCAAAAGAGTGCAGCTGTGGCATCAATGCCCCACAAAGAAAGTGGCACTAGTCTTTCAGTATCCGTAGATATTTGCAGAATACAACCTTCTACCAAGAACGGTTTCTTGGTGCTGAAAATAATTTTTACTGGTGAACTATGAGTTCAAAAGAAAGGATTTTCTAAATTGAGAGAGAGAGATGCAAAGGCTTTGGAGGATAAATAAAAAGCCAACATCTCTCTGAAGCAATTGACAATGCTCTCAAACGAGTGGTGCAAAATTTAGGGAAATCTAACAAAAATTGCTGTGACAATCTTAGTGCTCTCTAGGGTCCATGCCAAAAGTATCTGTTGGTCATAACGGCAGGAGAATGACAAAATATGTCTCTATGCATTATGCATTCATGGTTTTGAAAGCTATTATGCAATGAACTGGCAGCCAATGAAGATATTTTCTAGCACTGGAGACAGTCAGAAGTCTTGAGGCTGCAAAGGAGGTAAGATGCTACTTTCTGTATTAGGTTTAGTCATAAAATATGTTTTTAAGCACTGTCAGAACACCCACATTGCCATAATTCAGTCGAGACTGAATATTAGATTTGTCTGCTATTTGATTAATCAAACTGTAATCAAGTTTCGGAACTACTTAATTAATCAAGGACACTAACCCCTGCTTTTGGGCACTCTGCAAAGCCCATGCTGGACTTTGGTTTGACTTTGCCTTTTGATATTTACATTGCGATTTGTTCTAAACATGATTTCTATTTAAGAATGAGATAGAATACATATCCTCTGGTCTGAGAAAGACCGTTCTTGGTTCCTTGTTTCTAAGTAACTTTAATTTCATAACTAGCTTGGTCTTTCCAAGTAAAAGAATTAAGTTTGTCGTTTTGAATCTTCGACCTTTTGAGGACAATATATTTTGCCATCCCTTTATTAACTTGAGTTCCAGGGCGAGAACCACTTGGGTCAAGGCTTCGATGGCAAGGAATCTGCTGATTTTCCAGATTCTGCGCAGATGGAAAAAGCATGCTGCGACCGACGAGCTAACCCGGACCTTCATGGTAAGAGCGTTGCTGATCATAATTCTCAGACTTTTTACTGACGAGGCCGGAGCTGGGGAGCTCCCCAAAGATAAGGGTCAGAAACTGGAATTCCACGGGTAAGCTGCACTACCAGTAAGAGTCATCTCTGTTTTATCTGGATTTAGTTTAAGTTGGTTAGCATTCATCCAGTCACTAATGAAGTTCATTGTAGATTGAAAGTTGGTGATAGATGAGGTTGATGGATCGATGTTAAAGATCAACTGTAGGTCATCAGCGTAATTAAACACCACAACCTTTCTCTTACGCAAGGCTAGGCTCAGGGGGAGGATGTACAGACTGAAAAGAAGGGGTGACAGACAGGATCCCTGAGGCACCCCGCAGGTCAGTTTTATTTGTTCTGCCCTGAAGTTGGCGAGGCGGACGGATTGGGAGCGATTACGAGGAAAGAGGTGATCCGTTTCAGTGGTAAACCCTGTAACCCAGCGCTGCCGACACAGCGGACCAAAAGCTGATGGTCAACCGTGTTGAAAGTAGCAGACAGGTCAAGGAGCACCAGGGCCTGGGCGGTACCCTGGTCCGCTCCCTTTCTTAACTCCAAAACTGCCAGGACAACATTTTCCGTGGAATGTTCTGGTCTAAAGCCAACTTGATGAGGGTCCAAATAGAGGGTCCGTTCTACAAAGGAGCTGAGGTTGTTGGCGACATCGGCTTCCATGACCTTGCTCAAGTAGGGTAGCAAAGAAATGGGGCGGTAGTTGCCAGTTACCTGCGGATCTAAGCTAGGTTTTTTAAGGATAGGACCAACCTCAGCCCTCTTGAATAGTTCTGGAACAATCCCTTGGGCGAGAGAGTTGTTAATGAGCGATAGGGGAGGATCAGGGCAGCGTAGGAACACTTCCTGGAGAATGTGAGAAGGACAGCTGTCCAGAGGGGAGCCAGAGCCAATTTTCTTGAGGAGGCCAAAGAAGGTTTCTTTGGTGACAGGAGGAAAGTGCTCCAAGGAGGCGGTGTTTGAGTCACAGCATAAATAAGGCAGAGGGTCTATAGGTTTAGAAATGCTTGCCTTAATGGTAACTATTTTTTCAATAAATAAATTACTGAGTGAGTCGCACAGAGATTGAGAGGGAGTGGGTTTCGCAATAGCTCTATCTAGTTTAGTGAGGTTATCCACTATCAAGAAGATTTCCTTGGCTTTATTGACTGAATGTAATATTTTGGATGAAAAGTATTTAGCCTTGGACTGAAGGATCGATGTTTTATAGTCTTTAAATAGAGACATAAAGATGGCCTTAAGATTAGGGCAGTAATTGCATCGCCATTTACGTTCTGCTTGCCTAAGAATTAATTTCTTTGCCTTCAACTCTGTTGAGAACCAGCATTGTGCATCATGGGGTCTCTTTATTTTAACTTTCCTCAGGGGTGCCAAGTTATCTCTAGCCCCATCCAGCCAAGTATTGATTTTTTCCGCTTGAGTGTGAGGAGACTCCTCCCAGGCAATAGGGGCCAAGGCAGTTAACAAAGAGCAGAGGTCTTCCTTGTCCACCTTGCTCCAGTTTTTGGATAAGAAGTTGCCTGGTGGGGAAATGGTGTCAGAGCGGACAGATGGGATGGCAAAGGTAACCAGATGGTGGTCCGACCATGTACAAGGAGCCACTTGCAAGTGAGAAATATCCAGTTGGCGGTCCAAACCTGGTCAAGGGTATGCCCTTTGACATGGGTGGCGACTTTTATATGTTGAGTACAATTCAATCCCATTAGAAGTTCTGAAAATTCAAGAGAACACGGGCTTTCATGTACATCGTTGGGCCAGTAGTTAATATCTCCAACAATAAAGACTCAAGAGTTATTGACCACAAGTTCGGCTATCCTGTCGGCCACCAGCTGGGGAAATGTGGGCATGTGGGAAGGGGGTCTATAGAGTAGCACACAAATAAATGAGAGGTCCTGATATTCAAATTTTAGTGAAAGGCTATCGACTAGGGGGATGCCTAAGGAGACCAAGGAGGTAAATTTGTGTTTCTGGTTGATTATGGCTGCCACCCCTCCTCCTCCTGCCTTCCCTGTAGGTCGGTCAGCCTGAAGGATGAGGTAGTTGTCGGGAAGTGCCGCAAGAATGTCAGGGCCAGAGTCCTTTGTCAGCCATGTTTCAGAGAGAAGGAGGATGTCTGGCTTAACAGTGTCCTGCAGGTGAAATATCTCATACTGGTGTTTTACCATAGAGCGCATGTTTAGGTAACATACCAGTAGTCCTTTTTCCACCTGGTATATAGGGCAAGGTGGAGGTATTAAGCATTTGTTGTTTAAGGGAGGCTTAGGGACGATAGTTTCCAGAGACATAGCAGGAGGGGGATTCCCCTGCGAGTAGATCCCAAGAGAGTTCAATCTATCCTTTGTACAAGGGCTAATATCCGCAGCTCCTTGCAATTGTTTAAGTTCTAGTGATGAGTACGTTAAAAAACGGGCATAGTGTATGGCGCCTGCCCACGGACGGGTGCAGACGAGCTTGCCTTTGGCACGCCACCGCCGCGCCCGCTGCGCGGCAGAGATAGCATTAGTTTAAGTAGTGTTGCGGGGCTCCGCCCTCTCCGGGATCCAACCCGAAAGAGGGGAAGTTGCAAATATCGTGGCCGGTATTCCCTCCTCTTTAACCAGGATAAGGACCCGTGGTGGACAGGGGAGCAGTGCGGGTCAATACAAGGTGAGGTAAAGTGATTTGAAAATTCAGTTTTAATTAAAAACGTTTTAGCAGGGTTAAAATGGTACAAATCGCCCCTAGCAAACAGCCGAGAACACACACTTAATTTAAAGGTGCCACGCATGTCCGCTGCGCGGCAGCGAAAGCAGTAGTTTAAGTATTGTTGAGGGGCTCCGCCCTCTACGGTCTCCAACCCGGAAGAGGGGAAGTTGCTAATATCTTGGCCGGTACTCCCGCCACTTCAACCTGGATAAGGACTCGTGGTGGACAAGGGAGCAGTGCGGGTCAATACAAGGTGAGGTACAGTGATTTGAAAATTCAGTTTTAATTAAAAACGTTTTAGCAGGGTTAAATTGGTGCAAATCGCCCCTAGCAAACAGCCTAGAACACACACTTAACTGAAAGGTGCAGCGCGTGTCCGCCCCTTTCTGTCCCTGAACATTGCAAGGCATGAGGACACTTGCTAGTTCAGCCCGTCTAGCCTCCCAGCCAGAGCCTGCATCCTCTTTCTGCAGTGACCAATCTTCACTGAAATACATTGTGTTCCAGACGCCACACTGTACCCGGCCACCCTCGTGCCGCTGGTGGTGTTCAGTTGGTGTTGACTTGGACCCTGCCCACCACTCACCTTAACTACCAGAGATTGGTCTTGTAAGTTGCTGTACTATACCTGTTTGCAGAACTGTTCTTCATTCCATAGGACAATATTGCAGAACTCAGGAATTGCACGGTTTCCACTTTTTAAAGTAAAAATTATTTATATTTGAAACCATACTTACCTGAACGATTAAAAATATATAAAGATTGATGTATGGCGGCATATACACGCGGAGCGCCGCGAGTACACTTACGTCTCAGCGGTTCATGGCTCCCTTTCGCGCCTAGACTATGTCTTCGTCCCACGGGCCTACCTTGCCAGAGTGAAAGGGGCGGCGATTCGGCCTCGCGGGCTCTCCGACCATTCCCCGGTGGCGGTCCAGATAGACCTACATAGACCGCGCCAGCCCTTCCGATGGCGGATGTCCACGTGGCATCTGCAGCGACCCGACTACTCCCAGCATATTCGTGGCGCTATTGCCCAGTACTGGCAGGATAATCTAGATGTGGGGGTGGACGCGGTGACGGTTTGGGAAGCCATGAAACCCACGCTGCGGGGTGTCGATCTAGCATGGTGCTCGTCGGCTCGCCGGGCGCGGTTAGAGGGCATAGCCGCGGCGGCGGAACGGGTGGAGGAACTAGAGGCGCGCCACAGAACTGCGGCGGATGACATCTCCCTGCGACAACTCCTGCAGGCGCAGCAGACGCACTCTGCAATCTTATTGAATGAGGCTCGACAAGCGTGGCTGGCCACCCGTAGCCGGGTAGATCAGTGGGGCGACAAATCGTGCAAGATGCTTCATCGACTATGTCAACAAACCTTGCAGCCTCTTACGCTCCCAGGCCTTGTAGACGCTGCGGGTGTGGCTATCACGGACCCGGCTACTCTGGCCGCAAGCTTTGCACATTACTATAGGGGTCAGTACGCCTCCCAGGAGGCTCTGGCTCCCGCCGCCATCGCCGACTATCTTGCCTCGGTCCCCCCAGCTGCGGTGTCAGATGAGGTGCGGGACGCTCTTGACCTCCCCCTGACGGCGGAGGAACTTGGACGGGCTAGGTCAATTGAATGTGGGCAAAGCGCCTGGACCAAGTGGCTTCCCCAGTGAGTTCTATCGAAAATTCCATCTGCAGCTGGGGCCGCATTACTTGCGTGCATTGGAGGCAGCGCGTAGGCAGGGCCGCCTCCCGCCGGACTGGAGGCATGCTGAGATCGTTGTGTTCCAGAAGCCGGGGCGACCCCCGGACCGCCACGACTCCTACCGGCCTATCTCCCTTATTAATTTTGAGGCCAAGCTCTTGGCCAAAGCACTCGCGAACCGCCTGCTTCCACACATCATGCCCTCGTGCATCCTGATCAAGCTGGCTTTATGCCGCGCCGGGCGACGCGGCACAACATTCGGCGGGCGCAGGCGGCGATTGATGCTATCGGTGCCAAGGAGGACCAGGCGGCATTTGTTGCTGGCAGACATAGACAGCGCCTTTGACTCCGTCAGCTGGACCTTCCTATTCACTCTTCTACCTCTGTTGAACCTTGGCCCGACTTTCATCTCCTACGTCCGCTTGCTATACACGGAGGTTACTGCCTCGGTGCGGATATCGGGGGCGGCCTCGGCACGATTCCCGGTTACCCGAGGCACACGTCAGGGGTGTCCACTCTCTCCCTACCTATTTGCGCTGGCCATGGAGCCGCTAGCTGCTAGGGTCCGCGCTGACGCGCTGTATCGGGGCTTCGTCTGGGGTTCGGACCACACGGACCGCATTGCTTTATATGCAGACGACGTGCTCTTCTTTATGACCGACCTCCGAGTTACTGGCCCCCGGGTTCTGGAGTTGATGCAGGGCTTCGGCCAGGCGTCGGGACTCTATCTTAACCCGCGCAAATCGACTCTCTGGGTGCTGGGTGATGGGTGATGGCGCGATGGACTTTCCATGGGCTGCCTCCCTTCGGATGGCAGTGGAGGGGGTGAAGTACCTGGGAGTCTTTCTCTCTGCCTCGCCTACGGTGGCATGGGGCCGGAACGTTCAGCCGGTCTGGGACCGGGTCCAGCTGGACATCAAAACGTGGACACGTATGCCCCTTAACATATATGGCCGGTCGGCCATCTTCAAAATGGTGGCCTTGCCTAGTCTTCTTTACCAGCTGCAGAACCATCCATACCCGATTGACCCGCAGTGGTTTCGCAGTGTTGACTCAGTGTTGGGCAGGTTCTTGTGGGCTGGAGGTGCCTCTAGAGTGGCGCTCCATACGTGCTTCCTCTCTACCTACCGCGGTGGCTTGGCTACCGCGGATATGCTGTCCTTCTATCAGGCCTCCCATCTCCTGGTGCTCAATGAGTGGTGGTATGGGGACCGTGGTGACCCGGCCTATGCCCTAGAGCACGTTCTGATGGACGGCGCCTCTCTCCACACTCTGCTGTACTCGGCCAGGAGGAGACGGCTGCTCCCCCGCGTGACCCAGTTAGTGTTTGCCGTTTGGCGGAGGGCTCTACGCCGCATGGGGTGGTGGGGCAAACTTACGGCGGAGACTCCGCTGTGGCGTAACGGCCTGCTGCCGTCGCTGGCGTCGCTGCAGGGCTTTGACGGCTGGGACGCAATCGGGATTTCGTCCCTGGGGCATGTCCTCTCCGGCACCACTCTTAAATCCTTTCAGGAGCTCAGCACTGAGTTCGACATGCCCAGGTCCCAGTTCTTTCGCTACCTCCAATTTCGCCACGCCCTTACTCCTAGCCTGGCAGGGCTGGAGCAGCTCCCAGACTTCAGTCCCATAGAAGCAAAGCTGTTCATGGGTGACTTGGGTGATAAAAAAGTCTCCCAGATCTACCGATCCCTGGTCACGCGCTGCTCCCCCTCACTCCTGACACTGAAGGCCTCATGGGAAGCCGATGTCGGCCCCTTGGACGAAGACGATTGGCGCGAAGCCCTGGAATCCCCCCGGGGGACGGCCATTGGAGTCCGCCTCCGCTTTATACAATTTAAATATCTGCACCGAGCTTATTTTACGAGGGAGCGACTGTGGCGGGCGGGTCTGATTGCCAACCCGGAGTGTCTGCGGTGTGGTTCAGAGAGGGGCACCCTCCTTCATACTGTATGGTCTTGTGAGCGGTTGACTCGGTTTTGGGCTGGGGTTTGGGGTTGCCTGTCTGAGGTGCTGGGATGGGACTTGCCTTCTGCATGTGTTGGAAAACATTGGGGGCAACGTCTACAAGCGCCACTTACTGCTGTTGGGACTGGTGGTGGCAAAGAGGGACCTGGCGCAGGCCTGGAAAAGCGAACGAGCCCCTCCCCTTAGTGCATGGAAGGCAGGCCTGGACTTCATCATGGGACTGGAGCAGCCTGTATTTGAGGCTCGGGGGTGCCCCCGCAAGCATTTCAAAATATGGAAGCGGTGGGCGGACTATAGGGGCCTCCCCCTCGACCCTCCTATGGCTCGGACGATGCATTGCCTCAAGACGTGGACCCTGCACCATAGGCCGCTGGCCGGCCCCACATATGTCCCTCTTCTATTCTGGTTGCTTAATGATCGCGTGCACAGGGTTAGGGTGGGATAAGGGGTGGGCAGTAGTTGGGGATTGGGGGGAGTTCTGGGGGGTTGGTGGGTGGCTGTGTGTTCTGCATATTCTGAAAATTGCTGTATACGAGGGGTTCGATGCTATGCCATAAATGTGCCTTTTTATACTTGCTGTTGACAGTCTCCTCCTGATTGTGGAGGGCTGTGCCTGCACTTGCTTGAACCTCTAATAAAAATGGTTTTGAAAAAAAAAAAATATATAAAGATACTGGCCATTTTTATTATTTGGTGTGGGTCTTCTTCTTGAGCCGTGTTGTCATTTATTAATCATTGTGGGTATTTTGAAAATGTCTTTCACTCCTCTATGTTAAACCTAAGGCTACTTGATCACACTATCCTCTAATAGAGCACTTTGGGATTGCATAGCAAGCCCCTGTCCACTAGTAAGGGACCCCCTGGACTGTTTATACAATATATCATATTATGGATATATCACATAAAGACGTAGGAATGTTAAGTTTCACACTTGTGGCTCCTCCCTTGTTCGCTGGTTTTATAACCAGTTCTGTATTCCGTTTAAGTTGTTCCGGTGCTTCCTTATCCTCGCTCATTAGCTTTTTGAAGGGAGTGAATTGTTTATTATTCAATTCTTTCATGTCATGTATCACAGCCTGTTTGAAGGTTGCTACCTCTTGGGGGAGTGCTGAGATTGATTGGGTAAACTTCGATTTTGGGTGTCGGGGGGGTGTCTCCTCTGTTCTATTATCCTCCTTCCCTTCAAAGAATTTTCTTAGTCTTATATTCCTGAAGAATTCCGCCAATTCTGGTTATAGTTGAAAGCCATTCAATATGTTCGTTGGTACAAAACCAAATCCCTTGTTCAAGATACTTTCCTGTTGTCCTGTCAGGGTACATCTATAAGATTGATAACCAATATAATTCCTTGCTTGTTCTGGGGACTTGGCCCCCTGACATGCTCCTGGTCACTCTTTGGTTCAAGTCCTCCCATTGTACTCTCTGTTGTCCTCTTCCTAAAAAAAGAGTTTTGGATCTGTGCAATCCCTGCATGTGTTGTATGGGAGGGATCACGGATGCCAACCATATCCTTGATTACTGTAACCCGGTAAGGTAGGATTATAAACCCTGACACCACCATCCTATTTTTCATTTAAATCCTGCCCGGGTAGACCAGGAATAAAATGTAGTGGCTAGTTTTAGATTTCAGAAAGAACTAGTTACTTACCTGTACACTATGGTTCTCCAGTATTATCTTTCATAGATTCACATGCTTGTATCTTCCCCGTCGTCATGGTGGGAGTCTCCCAGTAAATAATAACCATAGCAGTAGAAGAAAAACTGCCTGAAACCATAGAGTAGTGAAACCAGAGGGTAACCTCTCCTCCTCATTATGTGGCCCAAACTACAGCCAATCAGCAGCCAGCCCCAGCCTACACCATTCCCAGCAGAGCCAACATACCTCAGATTTCCTACCGCCCAAGGGTGAGCTATGCAGAAAACCAGAGATAAAAGGTGGTCTACCTAATGGAAACGGGGAGGCGGGCGGGCGCATGTGAATCTATGAAAGATAATACTGGAGAACCATAGTGTACAGGTAAGTAACTAGTTCTTTCTCCAGTATTCAATCTTTCATAGATTCACATGCTTGTATCAGAGTAGATAGCAGTCCTTGTAGTTAGAGCGTTTCTAGGCTAGACCCTTTCCTTTCCCGGAGCTGTGTGCCATAAATTGCTTCTATTAAAAAATAACTTATTACAAAACCAAAGGAATGAACAATCAAACTTTGCCATTATAATCATTAGCGTAAAGAGAAAAAACATATCATATAGAAAAAATTAGTAGAATACAATTCATAAACATGTACCTTTTTTAAAGAGATGTCGCAGAACTGCCTGTCCCACTGCTGCGTCTGCTTTCCATTCCGTGTCCAGACAGTAATGCTTAGTGAATATATGAGCAGTCGACCAGGTTGCTGCTCTTCATATGTCTGGAAGGGGTACTCCTGCTAGCAATGCAGAAGACGTCGCCATTTTCCGTGTATCATGGGCACGGACTTTCATGTCGAGAGGCCTTCCTGCTTTCTCATGACAGAAGGCAATAGCGGATGCAATCCATCTGGAAATGGAGGAACGTGACAGGGCCAGACCTTTTCTGGGCCCCGAGTAAGCGACAAACAGTTGGTTTGATTTGCGAAAATCTTTTGTCTTCTCAATGTAAAACTTTAGGCATCTGCCAATATCTAAAGTATGCAGAGCTTTTTCAGCCGCTGTGGAAGGATTTTAAAAATATGTAGGCAGGATCACAGGGTCATTAAGATGAAAAGAAGAAGGTATTTTAGGCACAAAGTTTGGGTTAGTTCTTAGCATCACTTTATCTGGCCTGAACTGTATAAAGGGGTCCAAAATAGAAAAGGCTTGGATCTCGCTCACTCTTCTGGCTGATGTGAGCGCCAGCAGTAATGCTACCTTCCATGACAAGAATTGTAGTTCCGATTTGTGGATGGGCTCGAACGGAGGTTTCATAAGTTATGACAAGACTGTGTTAAGCTGCCATGAATGTGGAGGACGCTTAACAGGAGGAAACTTTCTGAACAGCCCTTTTAAGAACTCTTTGATTAGTCTGTTAGACCACAAAGATGGACAACCTGGGGATCTTTTGTATCTGGAAATTGCTGCTAGATGGACCTTAATAGATGAGTGCGCCAGCCCTGATCTGGCTAAATGCAGTAAATCAGGAAGAATTTGCTCAGCAGAGGACGACAAGGGATACACTGCGTTAGCAACGCACCAATTACAAAATCGCTTCCATTTTGCAGTATATGTTTTGTTGGTAGACATCGCTGTGGCACTCTGCAATATTTCACGGCATTCCGGAGGAATAACTACTGACTGGAATTTGTGCTCAATAGGTTCCAAGCCAACAACTTTAGAGAGGTCAATTGTGGATGAAGAACTTGGCCCCCGTTCATGGAAATCAGATCCTTGGTTATTGGGAGCTGTATCTTTGGTTCCACCGACATTTGTAGAAGCTCCGTATACCAAAACTGCCTCGGCCAGGCTGGGGCTATTAGAATTATCTGGCAAGGTTCTGCTCTAATTTTCCTCAGTAATCTGGGAATTAGGGGAAAAGGAGGGAAGGCATAGGCGAACATCCCTGTCCATCGGAGGTGAAGAGCATTCCCTCTCGAGCCTTGCTGAGGGAACCTGCTGGCGTAATGTCTGCACTTTTTGTTGCTCTGAGTTGCAAACAGATCCAGGCTCGGTCTGCCCCACATGCTGAAAATCCGATTTAGCTGGGCTTGGCATAGTTCCCACTCGTGGCAAATGTCTGATGACCTGCTTAACAGATCCGCCCTTGCATTGTCTATTCCTGGAACATGTTCCACTTGCAGCGTTATGTTCTGACGCAATAGCCAGATCCAGATTCTCTGTGCTTGAATCGATAGAGGTTTCGATCTCGTGCCACCCTACTTGCGCAGATAAAACATTGTTGTTGTGCTGTCTGTTCTCACTAAGACCGATGAACCCTGGATTCTGGGAAGGAAGGCCTGAAGGCCCAGAACGACGGCTTTCAATTCTAAGAGATTGATGTGAAGTTTTTCCTCTTGCGGAGACCAAAGGCCCTGAATCTCTAGGTCTTGCAGGTGTGCTCCCCAACCTCTCAATGAAGCATCTGATGTCATCACGTAACTCGGTGACTGAGGTTCGAATAACAGCCCCTTCGTAAGGTTGCTCCTGATACTCCACCATGACATTGCTCGTTTGATCTGACTGGTTATGATCAGCTTGTCGTCGAATGATCCCAGGGCTTGGACCCATTGCTTGCCCAAGGCTTCTTGCAGCGGTCTCATCTGCAAACAACAGTTTGGGATCAATGGAATACAGGAGGACATCATCCCCAGAAATGACTTGAATATTCTGATGGAAGTGAACTTTTTTGATGTCAAAGTTGCAATCAGATTCAAGATTTTTGTTATTCGTTCTTCTGACGGGAACGCTTTTAGTTCCTGTGTTTTCAGGATTGCTCCTAGAAATTGTAGAGAGCGAGTTGGATTAAAAAAGGATTTCTCTCTGTTTATCCGAAGACCTAAACTTTGGAAGAGATCTATGCACATCCTCAGAGATCTCTGTGTTGTTTGGAACGATGGTCCCTTTATTAACCAGTCGTCCAAATAGGGAAAAATTTGGAGAACTTGTTGTCTTAATTGTGCCGCTATTGGAGCCATGCATTTTGTAAATACTCTGGGGGCAGACTTCAGGCCGAAAGGCAAAACTTTGAACTGGTAATGGCCCCCCGCCACCATGAATCGTAGATACTTCTTGTGTATCGGAATGTGGAAGTATGCATCCAACAGGTCTAGAGAGACCATGTGGTCTCCCTTGCGAAACAACAGAAGAATTTCCTGCAAGGACAGCATACGGAAAAAAAAATCTTTATGTAATTGTTCAGATCTCTGAGATCCCGTATCTGTCTCCATTTTGATGATTGTCTTTTCCTTATAAGGAAGAAGTGCGAATAAAAACCTTTTTCCCGCTGGTCTGATGGAACCTCTTCTATCGCTCCTTTCAGTAGAAGAGATAAAATCTCTGTTTTGAGAGCTGACAGATGTTGATGAACTCTGAACAGAGGTGGACGGTTTGGAGGTCTTTGTGAGAATTCCAGGGTATGACCCTGTGCAACGATGTCTAATACCCATCTGTCCGATGGTATGGACTGCCAATGCGGGAGAAACTGAGAGAGGTAGTGGAACTGGTCGGTCTGAAGCGGTATTGGAGGCGCCTGAGGAACATCACTGTCTGCAACCAGAGTCTTGCTTCCCTCTGGCGGCGGACCTTCTTCCCTGTTGATGGAAAGAAGTGTTTGGAGCCCGATATTGCTGGTTAGAGGAGTACTGACTGTATCCCTGCTGGTTGTAAGGTTGATACTGATTTGATTGGAAAGAGGATCGTTGTTGAAAATGTCCCCTGGAGCCTCGGCCACGAAAGGACTGAAAACGGTTCTGCTGTAGTGAACCCAAGGATTTAGCAGTTTCCGTATCTGCTTTTATTCCCTGCAACGCCTCGTCAATGTGTTTTCCAAAGAGGCTTTCGCCATCAAAAGGCATGTCCAAGATTTTAGATTGAACCTCTGGACAGAAGGATGTGGCTTTGAGCCATCCTTGCCTCCGTAGAGCTACCGCCCCGGCCATCTGACGGAAAGCTACGGAAGCTATATCCATTGCCACATCTATGGATTCTGATGCTGCCCTGGCTCCATCCTGTAAAATGGTAGTTGCCTCCTCTTTTTGGTCCTCCGGAAGGTGCGACAGAATTGGTGTGATGTCCGACCACATCTGCCTATTAAACCGGCTCAGAAGCGCCATAGCATTAGTTGCCTTGTTTGAAGCTGCTTCCATGACTACGAAATGCTTACCTATGCCATCCATCTTCTTGCCCTCTTTATCAGGAGGTGCCACGCATGTTGCCATTGGGTTCTTGGAGCGCTTCTGCGCTGCTTGGGTCACCACCGAATCCGGTAGAGGATGGCCAATGAGGCATGCTGGAGTCGTCTCTATAGCGCAATACTTTTTATCCAGCTTGGGTATAGAAGCTGGAACTGAGGCTGGATTCTTCATCAGCTTGAGACCTTCAGCCCTGACATGATCAATAATCGGTATAGCTCTCACGGATTTCCTGGATGACTCTTTGAAGTCGTAGAGGAAAGATTCACTAGCCTTGGCTGGCATTTCAAGCTGAAATTTCTTATCAGCCTTTTCCATTAAATCATGAACACTGGCTATGTCTTCTGGCGGAGAGCTTGATTGGGGCAATGGAGACACCGGAGACGTTGGAACTATATATTGGTCCCATTCATCCCCAACCACGTCATCTTGGGTGATTTCTCCTTCCTCCATCATGTAGATCCTCACGAATCGTGATAACCTTTTGTACCTCCTTCCGAGGAGGTGGAGGAGGAGTAGGAGGCTGAATCAGGGGTGTTTCTTTTGCTGGTTGTGAAACATTCCGAGCGGCCGCGGAAGAGACGGCGCATTATCCTCCAGAAATCGACGGTATTAACTGTCAATCATGCTTCTCAGATCTGATATAAGAGAGACAGGCACTGACATAGCCTCTTCCCTCGCGGGCGTATCTACTGCCTCTTCGTCGTCATAATGGTAAACCTGATGAAATGACTCATATCTCATCTGGCCCTTGACCGGCCGATCTCTAAAAGAGAAATGCTCCTGTTCCTCTTGCTGGCCTTCCTCATCAGTATCCTGATGCTTCATATGGAGCTGCGACGGACTGTACGCAACACCGTAGGATCCTTCCTCCTCAGATTCCTGGCAATCCAGAATAGTAGAGGGCAGCAGGGGTGAAATCTTTGGCGTAGAAAACTCCCCTCTTTTGCTCGTCAACGGTCCCGTTGACAGAGTCATCCTTTTAATAGAAATATAAGTAGAAGTAATCCTTGTAGGAGATGCCATCGTCGACAATTTTTTCATCGTCGACGGGGTCGTCGGCGGGGCCGTTGACGACGTCGTAGACGGGGCCGTCAACGGAACAATCATCTGCATCGTCGACGGTACGCTCGTCGACTAGGATCTTGCCGTCGACGAAGGTCTGGAACTCACCATCAACGGAGTCGTCATCGTCGACGTCGACGAAGCTGTCGTCGTCGAGATTGTCGTCGTCGTCGACGAGGTGATCGTCGTCGAGGCCGTCGACGGTCTCGTCGGCTATCTGACTGGAATTTCGATAGTTTTCGTCGGCGGAAGCGACGACGGAGCCTTCTTTCCTGAGGAAGGCTTGAGAGGAGTTGGAGGGAGAGAAGTAGAGGATACACCTTCCTTAGATTTTCCTGCTTTAGGTTTCTTCCCATCTCCCTTTTCCTCAGAGGACCCTCTCTTCTGTTTTTTAGAGGTGTGTCCTTTGGCTTCCCCCTCAGACTCAGAGTCTGGAGCTTTCCTTTTCTGAAGCCATAATAAAAGGCGCGCTTCTCTATCCTTTAGAGTTTTGGCAGAGAAGGTCCGACAATACTTGCAGTCCTTAGGAATATGCTTAGGGTACAGACAGTACAAGCACTCCTTGTGAGGGTCCTCCGAAAATAGCCTGGCCTTTCCACAGGACCTGCAAGCTCTGAAAAGGCTCTTCTTGGAGCTTTCAGCCATTCTGAGATTATTAGTGCTGACAAGAACAAACACAATACCGGACTCTCAAGAGTGAAGGTCAAAAGTTCAGTGAATAGAGAAAAAACTGAGCAGAGCTCAGGGAGACTCCTTCTCACACGAAGGCGGTTGGAATCTGAGGTATGGTGGCTCTGCTGGGAATGGTGTAGGCTGGGGCTGGCTGCTGATTGGCTGTAGTTTGGGCCACATAATGAGGAGGAGAGGTTACCCTCTGGTTTCACTACTCTATGGTTTCAGGCAGTTTTTCTTCTACTGCTATGGTTATTATTTACCGGGAGACTCCCACCATGACGTCGGGGAAGATTCAAGCATGTGAATCTATGAAAGATTGAATACTGGAGAATCTTCCAATTTAATTTCTGATGCCTTTATTTTCATGTTTGTCTTCCCCTTCCCTTTGCTCCACCCTAGGCGTTTGTCTGCACAGGGGTGTTAAACAGCAAGCCTGATGATAAGCATGCCACAATTTGTGGGTGAGGGCAGTTTTTTACGCATCTAGCACATGCCACTTAAACTGAGAAAGAGTGTGTGAGTGTGTGAGTGTGTGTGTGTGTGTGTGTGTGTGTGTGTTTTATTTTCCAATTGGGAAGGTAGGGTAGGAATGTGTCCTCTCCCCCTTCTTTGTGTGTGTTATATCACATAAAGAGCCAGCTTCCTACAGCTGCTAAGGGCAGTTTGCAACCAGGAGCAAGGCTGACTAGCAGGGCTGCACTTGAACTCCTGGAACGCCCCAACTGCTCCACTACGACGGATCATGGTAATAGCTGTAAAAAATTACAAAAGTGACTCACCAACTCATAATCCAGCATCTGTATTTTCCAGAGCTACAGTCACAGTTACAGGCACCTGTACCAGATTCTAGGTTTCTGAGCCACTACCATTTGTCTTCCCCGGCATGTTTCAGCTTACCTTGAACAAATGCAAGAATCCTTTAACAGATTGGACTTGTGACCAAGATACCAAGACGTCCAGGCATAGTTGATTCTGGGTTGGGAGACGTTTCCCAGCTACTCCATATCCCTTTTTGGAGGCCACACAAGTCACCAGTCTCTTGACTTCAGGTCGAGCAACAATAGCACCCAATTTCAATTCCAGTACAGTGTGCCTGAAATCAGTGGGAGCACCTTCACCTTGACCAGCGACTCTTCAACACCACTAGTTTGCCCGAATAGTGTGTGTTTCCACACCCTTTTGCATGCTCAGGCTCCTGATTCCTCGACCCAGAGCTACTAATTCCGCTTTACCAACTGGATTCCTGGTCCCCCGAGAGTTATTCTAGCTGCTCTGGTAAGCAGATTAAGAGTGATTGAGAGGGTGGTGGTAAGTATATCCCAGTTACTTCCCAGCAACAGGAAGTACTGGGGCAGGTCGAGTCAGTTCCATCAAATCTACACACATCCCATAATTTTCAGTATTTCTAATTGCACTCTAATAAGCTAATAAAACCTGCAAATAAAGCAGTATAGTGTAGACGGACAGTGGACTAATATTCTGCGATATAACTTTTACATGCACCCATGTTAAAAGTTTCTTAACTCTGATGAATTGATTCGGCAGAGCCCTTCCATTTAGTGGGCACAGCATACCGCACAGTTAGGTGAGATTGATATGGCGGGAGCCACAGTTGAGTGAGAACCCTAACATCCAAATTGAATGCACCTTTAAAGACAACATATGAAGAGCTTAAAAAACATCAGACTGGAAGAGGGCAAAAGAGCATATCTGGTTTATTGATAGGTGGCAACCAGTACCAGCATTCACTAATCCAACCTACATTCTGCTCTTTTGATGGACACACAAAAACACTTCCATTTCATCCCGATGCAACTAAATCAGATTCAGCCCAGCATATCCACCTTGCTGCATTCACTTATTCATCAAAAAGACAGGTCCTGATCCCAGTCTCTCAGTCAGAGACAGCATTTCTATACTTGACAATGCAGCAAGGTAGGAATTATATTACCTGGCACTCAACCACACTCCCCACAGCAGGTTGGTGTTCGACAATTGATAAAATGACATACTCATTCCTAGAAAACAATCAACATCTAATCACCGGCCACCTAAGGAGTTTGATGATATGACCTAGAACTATGACAATGCCAGGGACACCTATCACTCATGTCATGTCTTGTCTGCCCGAAGGAGAAGATCCACCCAATTTTCAGACAAATTCCTGATACCCTATAATCTTTTACTACAGGCTTGAGGCCAAATAATACCAATTAAGGTTAACAATGAATTCTTGTTAAACTCCGACACCACCAAGGCACAGGCTATCAAACTACTGATCCTGCTTGCATTTTAGAAGTATTCAGCTACAGAGATAATAGAGACCTCTCAAATGGATCTCTCATTTCCTTCGCCCAATTTATCCCTTGAAGCCTGTAAAATGATATCTCCACCGACCAAGCTTCATAAACCATCCAAAACGAATGCTCTCCATCAGGAGCTACTGCGATAAACAACCAACGCAAAACACAAAAGGGTGGACATTACTTATGCATAAAATCTTCTGCTCTCATTTTCTGATCCACTTCTGCAGCACTCCCTAATATAAGAAGAACAAAGACCAAAGATTTGAGCGTACTGCAAGCTCTGGTCATCTTTCGGAAGACCAAGCAACAAGAGGAAACTTGTGGCACATAAAACCATTAAACTGCTTTTCTACTCTGATAGCTAAAAATAATATGGTTCATGTGTACTAAACAGTGAACTCAAACAACCAATAAGAGCAAACAGTAACCATTTAGAGGTAGAAAATCCATCTGGCAAACACACTTTCAGCAATTGATCTCCTATAGTAAACATTGCCTCCTCTCCCATTAAAAAACTCTGTCTCAACTCTCCTCATACACTGAGAACTCAGAAGACCACAGCACCCAATCCTCAGTTTCTACATCATGTAAAATCACATTTAAAACAATCACGAAGGACGTCTGAGCCACGTCAATAAAACAGAGTCAAACAATCACTTAGATTTGATGATCTAACTTATACAGTATACTCCAATGACGAAATACTAACCTTTTTTATTGCATCTTGTACTGAAAGTGAAACCGGAGTCATCCTACTAGAAAAAACCTTCAAAGAAAAATCACAGAGAACACAGTTTTAATGGCAAAATAAATACAATGCCCCCGAGGGAAAGAAAGCCAGTAACTGAGTCAACACCAAGTTTAGGTATACCAGTCTGGAGAAAGCACAAAGCAGGTACGTGTTTTCCTCACAATTCAAAAAAATGAGACTGCACTGGGATCTAAAAATAGGGACCGATAATCAAGCTTTCTCAAAATGACGAAAAGTGCTGTCAAATAACCATTGACTGGAGATGCCTACAAAACCTTTACAAGGAAAGCGCAAAGAAAAATTCTATATTTTGGACAATACAACTGGAAGGCTATATAGAGGTTTCAGAATGTACCATCTAAAAAACCTCAAACACCGACATTTATAAACAAGTTTAGTTATATTCCGACTAGCATCCACCAGCATATCACCAGATAAGCTATGTTAAACAAATGTCAGCCTCTCCATAAGTTGCTCAGTTCAAAGTGAGTGGCCCAGTTCTCTTGGCATAAGAAACTGAAGGTATGGCAGCAGATCCAATCTCCACTAATGAAATCCAAATTGAAAGCCACCTCAATCACTGCATATCTATCAATCTGAACAAATAGAAAAAATCTGAAAAATAATTTCCCAGATCATAGTTCCAATTGACCAGCACCGCATTCCCAATAGCATTCCTCCTCAGAAGGTTCAGAGCGCGAACCAGCCATATTTTATTCTGGTGAACTGCACAGTGATCACCCGTAGAATGCATGAGCAGAATGACATAGGAACAATGGACATGGCATTAGGCAGAACATATGCCTACCTGGCTAAAAGAATGCTCAAAAATTAAGGAGATGAACCAAGCTAGTCATTACAATTAATCCCAATAACTAAGCACTTAATCAGGCCGTCAGATATGTATTGTGCACACTAATAAATTGCAAAACCTTTCACATACACACGAGAATGTTAATAATAAACACGCTGAGCAATACAGAACCAACAAGTCATTAACTACAATACCACAATTCACACAGTTTGCACAGAGTGAGAATATTCATGCCCCTCCTGAGAAGTACTACACAGAGACTACCTAAACAGCCACAAACTACACACAGGTTTGGATGGCAGGCCACAAGACCCACCCATACGAAAACTCAACTATAGCGGAAATCAACACTCTCGACATACCTTGCTTGCTCACTCTTGGTAATTATCAACAGAAGGATTAGCTACAGCAGACTCTCTTGCTCCCTTCAATGTGGTTAACTACTCAAGCATAGAGGGGAAGTCTGCAGCAAAAATGCATGTCGCAGCCAAGTAGTTATCAAATGTTGGCTATATAAAAACCACATAACTAAACAAAGCGACTACTCTACACCTTAAAGCGTTTCACAACCTTGTTAGGGTGAAGATCTATATTGTGTTAAGAAGTTTGAAGCTTACGTACAGCATCCATCTTTCGTTATGGTCACTTGCGGAACAGGGTCGAGAAAGGGGTGGCCCGCAACAGATTGTTGCTGTTCCACCACTACAAAAAGCGATGGGTGAGGGCCCAAATAAACACTAGATCTTCCCAGCGACCCTCTGCTTGTGACCATTGTGCAGTTAGGCACTCATGTAGCAGATGCATGTGTATTCTCACATAGGGAACTATGGAAGTGCAGGAGGCCACCATGCCAAGGAGGTGCATAACTGTCCTGACCGTTGAGTGGTGATCTGGCTGAAAAAAAGGCAGTAGCAACCGGAAAGCTTGAACTCACATTTGGATGGGGCACGCTTTCCTGATTACAGAGTTGAGAACTGCTCCCAGGAAGGTGAGATTTGACTGAGTTGATGGTAAACCCCAGATCGTATAAGAGGTCTACGGTGGTCTGGTATGTGCCAGTTTGTTTGCACTCTTGATCAGCCAGTCCTGCAAATAATGGAACATGTGGATGCTGCCCCTTCTGTGACAAGTGGCTACGAAGGTACAACATTTTGTGAAAACCCTGGTGGATGTGAGGATCCTGAAGGGCAGTACTTTGAATTGAAAATGCTGCCCGCTTACCAACAATCGCATGTACCAGCAATGTACAGGGTGGATTGGGATGTGAAAAAAGGCGTCCTCCAGTTTGAATGCGGTCAAAGTCGCCTGGCCGCAGTAGCGGAATGGCATCCTGGAGCACGACCATGTATAAGTGCTCTGACAGGATACTTTCATTGAGAGGCCTGAGGTGGTGTATAGGCCTGAGTGCCCAGTCTTTCTTGGGGATAAGGAACTACTGGGAATATATCACTTTGCCATACAGGTGTTGTGGCACCAGCTCTATTGCCTTCTTGCAAATGAGTGCCTCCACTTCCTCATGAAGGACGCATAGATGTTTTGGGGAGAGGCTGTGTTTCCGTAGAGGAAAGTTTGGTGGGGTTGCACAGTTTTAGGCAGTTCTCTTGCCCGATGGAGAGAACCCACTGACCACAAAAGAAACCCCTATAGTCTTCCTCCAATGACATTACACCTGCCGGGGGAAGAGAGAAGGAGTCAATATATAGCGGGCGGCTCCCTTAGTCACACTCCCTCTGCCCTTAAGAGTGGTTACCCAAATAGACTCCCCTGGAGTAGCCCTGTGTAGGTGGCTGTTGTTGCGGTCTCTGGTAGGAAGCAGATGCTTCAGGGTAGTAGATTTGGCACGTACTCAGAACTGGGACCTACAAAAGGAATCCCATGGAGAAGGCGTTAAGGGAGACGTCATAGCCTTGACCGTATATTTGTCCTTTTTAATTTTCTCCAGCATCTGATCAACCTGGGGTTCGAAGAGGTGCTCCCCATTTAAAAGCAGATTGAGCAGATGCTGTTGAACCTCCAGCTTAAAGCTGTAGATTCACAGCCAGGCATGGCACCTAATAAGGACATGTGAATTTATGCCCCGCGCTGCAGTATCAGCTGAGTCTAGGGAACGCTGACTAGTGGTGTTTGAAATGATTTTGCCTTCTGAAACAAGTTTGCGGTCACACTTTTTATTTTATCTGGGAGATGCTGGAAAAGTTCCTCCATTTGGTCCAAGTGGGATCGATCATAACTAGAGAGCAGTCCAATTGAGTTGGAAATTTTCCAGTGAGTCGCCAACTGGGTGGTGACCAACTTACCAGACAGGTCAATCTTCCTATTCTCTTTATTTGGCAGAAGGGCATCACCAGTGCCATGGGTATTTGTGTGTTTGCGCACTATATGGACCACTAAGGAGTCCGGTAGGAGTTTGACTTGTATATAGGGTGAGTCGTAGGGTAAAGACATATATTATTTTATATCGGCCCTTGGGGTGACTCTCCTAGCCTTCACAGTCCCTTTGAAGATTTCAGGTTTGGTTTTAAGCATCTTAAACACAAGGAGATGATAGACAGCGCACTGACACTTTTCAGACACTCACTCCCAGTCACAGATCTGGGTTGAATCCATCATCGTTCTTTAGCTCACTTTGCCACCCCAGTTCAGACCCAGCCATATGTAAATTAGCCTTGACCCTGTTCCTCATGGAACAGTCCAGCCCGAACTGCTAACCCAGGTCTCCCCTGGACTGGAAACAAGAATCCTGGGACCGATTTCAGGATAAAACCCCTCAGCAGCCAGGCTAGCTTTAATCCAGGATCAAGACTGATTTGCATACGGCTGGGTCTGAACTGGGGTGGCGAAGTGAGCTAAAGAACGATGATAGATTCAACCCAGATCTTTGACTGGGGTTGAGTGTCTGAAAAGTTTCAGCGCTCCGTTCATCTCCTTGTGTTTATGCGGTTTTCAGCAGGCCTTTCAGCATGGGAAGCACTGTACTAAATGTGGAGTGGTGGCTAGCATTTCAGAGTCCTCATCTTCTTGGAGCTTGTGCAACCCTACCTTGTGGAAAGTGGCAGCCCTGTGAATGACCTTGTGAAAAGAAGTAGTATTGTCAGGAGAGGATGGTGTGGTGGGGTGGGGTAGTGGCATGGGTTTGTATCCCCCCCCAGGGGATCCACGTTAGTCAACCCATTGGTCTACCCTAGACATGAGATCGAATAGGGCCACGTATGGATGTAGCAGGAACGAGATGCTTCGTCCCATCAGGAGAATGTGGGGAACCCTCTGGTGAATGAGACGGAGGGAGTCCCTAAGGTGGTGGGGAAGAGGAAGCAGGTGGAGGGGGGAGGAGAACAGAGACAAGCTGAGAGGACTAGTGCTCCTATCCTGGTGCCTTTTAACTTTGGCTGGAGGTTTAAGATCCCAAGCAAGGATCCTCCTTGAGTGTTAGTTTCCCTTTTAGAGGGACAGTGCCCTAGACCTTTGGAGGAGGCTTGATAACAATCCTTCTGGTATGCGGGTGAATAAAAATCAGTTTTTGCCTGGCGTCAAGCTCCTCTTGGTGATGCCGGTCTGATTTGGTTCTTAAATCAGCGGGACAGGGGTTTGGGCACCAGACGCTTCGGCAACAAATATTTTTTATGGCCTACAGGCACCCAAGAAGCTTTCAGCATGATAGGATTTTCGGATCAGAAGAGGGTTTTGAGTGTGTTTTAAGTGCTGGTGCAAAGGTGTTGTTGGAGATAGAGGCTAGGTCTTGTGCAGCTGTTTCAGTGCCCGTGGCTCGCTTGGTTTCAGATCTACTGCCTTCTGTAGATGGCAACCATGGACTTGAGGCAGTGGCGAACCAGAAGCCTGGCGCTGGACTTCTGGGCTCGAAGCCCGACTCCTCCTCACTGTGCATGGCCTGTGTTCAATATTGGGGAGGTGGTAGTGGGAGGGATGTCGTACGCACGGTCGAAATCTTGTTGCATGGATGTATATCCTGAACCAGGAGTCCTCTGTCTCAGACTACGAGTGAGAGATAGGCTGGGGATGAAGTGGACTGGCTACAAGCCTGAGAGCTGCTGGTGTGATTCACCCTCAAAAACGTGGCCCCCGAAGAGATCAGGGGTGTCATCTTCCTGCTGATGAGTCATGGTACGTCCAGCAAGCAGTTGGTCTCGTCGGTATTGCAGGATCTTCTTGGAGTGGAAGGTGAGACAGGCGGAGCAGGAGGCCTTGCCATGGTTGAGAGAGAGACAGACAGAGGTTACACACTTGATGGTGGTCTGACCAGGGGTATTTCGAAAGACACTGTGGACAGTACTAGAAGGGAGTCCTTTTAATTATGGAGTCTACTTTCTTGAAGAGGAAGACTCCGTGAAGGCCCCCGGCCAGCAAGGGACCCGAGAAGGGCATCAACCCAGTCGCCAAGCCAGACAAAGGTCTGAAAAGTACTGCAAGATTGTGTGCATCAATAGGAGTGGAGGAATTGTAAAAATCGGTCAAAATGGCACTTCTCAGACCACCACAGACATACACTACATTCAGAATAAAGCACCCCTCTTTAGGTTTTACATGTATAGATTAAAAAAGGCGTTGCAAATTCACTACCCCAAATTCACTATTCCCCACGGAGCCGCCCGAGGCATTGGTATTACACACACTTCTCAGTGCCTCCAATCGAAACAAGCTAGTCACTAAATTATCCCACGCTGCTCGCGAAGACGGGCCTATTAACAGAGACAAAAGTCTTGACTCCTGGAATGCATATCTTGACCCACCACTCACCCAGAAGGACTGGGAGATCTACTGCCAACTCACTAGCGCTCTCACCTCAAATGGAAATCTCAGAATTATACATTTCAAATTCTTGCATCAGGTCTACTACACTCCATATAAGCTTTTTAAATATGGGCTCAGAGACACAGATGCTTGTAAGCGATGTCGGATTCTCAGGGCAGACTTCTGGCATTGTAGTGTAGTTCCTATTTTCCCAATAGGCCCTGCGCATTGGAATAACAAACAGTAGTGTAGACGTAGAAGCACGGATCTTCCAGGACTCCACTGACTATGCTAAACTTAATTGGGTTTGTTACCAACTAGCTCAGAGGTCACTGGAAACTTTCTTGACTGAATAGGAAGTGATCAGCTTCCCTGGTACAGACAAGAAGGGATTCAGTTTTCCAACAACAGCATAAACATGACAACTTTGCTCCTTAGAATAAGAGTCAATCTCTAGAGTCGTGTGAAACAATAGACAGTTATTTTACTCAGTCAGTTTTGTGCAGATTACTTTCACCAATATGCAGAGAATAGAGAGACGGGCGTTTTCAATAAAAGGTATTATTTATTGAACAGTCTTCCTTCTCATACAAGAGAAATGAATTGCCACAATTGCAAGACTAGTTATTATAAAAAGTGCATACAGTAAAATGAGGATTGCGAAATACTGTAAAAGCATTGATATGGTTTCTTAGCCATACAATGGTTAAAATGAATAAAATATATACATTCATATATACATTTGACTAACGTACTCAACTGGTGCTTCTAACTACGCCTACCCCAGTGTACCTGACCTAAGCCTAATACTTGGGAGGGAGTAAGGAAGTAGCCGTTTTAGTTAAGTTGGTTTTGCCAAGGTTTCCTTCAAGAATTCTCTCTAAGCGTTTAGTCAACAACATACCTCTGGAATAGAATCTTGGAGGTCTTGTATCTCCTTCCAGGACTCGATATCCCAGTCACTCGCAAGAGTGGGCTGGAAACGCCGGAGCTGGATTTCTCTGCAGGAGAAAAGACAGCGTCTCTCTCAGCGCGTCGAGGAAGAGGAGGGGCAGCGTCCGTGGGCAGCTTGCATCTGCTGGGCTCTGAAGGGGACAGCTGTTCTGCTCCTATGTTTACCACACCATCGCTATCATCGATGTCGTTGAGACAGCAGTAGCGGCAGTAGTAACATCAGCGTTTGCTTAAGGCAACATTGGTAGTATTTATACCTGAAAGGTGTCTGGTTTGAAGTACGTTTTTGGACATAAGACGTCAATAAAGATGTCACTAGGAAGTGATCGTCTATCAGTGCTCATTAGAGTTTTATTACTAATCAAAACATAGCAAGCGGGGTTTTCCCAGGTTGCTGAGTTTTATCTTGTTGAAGAACTCGGAGTGTAATCTAGGAATCTTAGATAGTGGCTTCTGCTGTGTCATTTGCTCTAATGAGCTGCAGAGGGAGATTCTGAAATGTGGCTCTGATCATGTTAGGCCAGAGACGAGTTTCTGGAATATCACTCTTGATCGTTTATGCCATTATAGGGAAATAAATGGATTATATCCGTATAGGGGCATAAGGTCACAATATTGATCGGGGTCCTAGATTAGAACGCGACACCCACTCCACGAATTTATGTCCCTCAATTTACTAAAAACTATAGCAAAGATGCATGTGTAACATTACCCACCCCAAAATACATATATGCATATGAAAATGGCGCATTTGAAATACATGGAATGTACTGTACGTCTTTAAGCATAGAAATCATTCAAAATTATAGCATATGTAATCAATGAACGATTTTGCGAAAAAATTACACATGAAATATCTCTTAATACATAAAAGAAGAGCGATATAATTTCATCACATATAAATGCATTTGTTATAAAATGTACTAGAGGCTGATGTAAAGTTAATATGTCTCTAGATTTACCTAAAAATAGAAGCTTCTGTTCTTTATGAATAGGTCTACTTTAAGCAAAGAATTTTTGTGCCAGAAAAAGGTAAATATTTTTAAAAAGTGTTCAATTCAAAAAAATTCTTGTTGAACGGGGGAATAGAGTTCCAACGCTTTTCAGCAGTTTTTGTTGATTAAAACTGAAGGCCGAATTCAGAGTTCATGGGAACGCTGTGTGTCGGAATGCTTTTCTAAATTATTGTTTCTGTTCAGGGGAGAACATCATATCAGACAGGCTCTCAAAAAATTGGTCTACAAAATCAGGTGACAGTTCGACCAAGTTCGATAACGCTGTAACTTGGCAGGTGTGAGAATGATTGCTATCATCAAAGTCTGGATCAGCAATGCTCACAGAAGGTCGTACCTGGGTGATGTTGCTTTTATTTTTCGCTCCACTGTCACCACCTAGTCGTAGCACAGGAGTCTCAACGAATGCAGTCATCAGGATTGGTAGCCGCTGGGGACAACACAATGCGTGAGCCGTTATAGGACTTAGCAAAGTATCGATATCCATTGGTAATGCTGATGGAAGTGCAAGACAGATGTCCAACACGCACTCATCTTCGCATAGCATACATCGAAGCACAGGTAAGATGCAGGTCTGCCATATCGGTCTGAATGAAAGAAACCAGGTCATGTTCAGATCTCTCAGCCTGGCCAATCCAAGGACTCTAGTTATTCGGTCCCGGTAGCGTATTGCGAGGATCGTTTCTTCCATCCTTGTCGGAGTCATGTCTGAGTTTTGGCTTGCCATATCGGAGCAGGAGGGTCAAAAATAAAATGCCTGCTACAAGTCCCAAAAATAGGGGTATGCCGCCAAAGACTGAATGGACAAAATTAGGAATGATTCCTAGAATTGCTTTGAATGGTGTTAACAGTCCCGTAAAAATCGTCTTAAATATGCCTGGGATGCCTGTGGCACTAGACATGTTAAGGAGTTGGCTAAGCATTTCTGTGAAATGCACGGGGCAATTTGTTGATAAAAGGTCATGAATCTCTGATGTTGTCCTTGCAACTAGGAGATCATACGTCTCTTTTGATGACGTGATGGGCACTGTTGTCTGCAAAAGCACAGACTTCATTCTGCTTAAAGTATCAATTCGTATAGAAGAGAAATTCAAACGAGGCCATATGGGAGTCTCCGTGTCTCCAGGGCCGTTTGGAAACAATGCTTGCACACAGCATTTGACCATGGAAGTTACGCTTACGAGATATGCTTTCCCTGGCAAAAGGCCACAACAGCTGTGAACCGTTCTTAGATTGTAACTCCCATTCGAGAGCTGCTTAAAGAAAGGCTCTATCTGTGTTGCAGGTGTGACATGTTGGTGGCATGAAAGGTTGTTAGAATTTCCTTCACAGGCTCCATGTAAATTAATACCCTGGCACAAAAGTATACCGCTTAGTGAATGTTTACAGTTTTCACCACTAAGAAATACATTTTTGTTGTTGTCACTATGGCATGTGTGTGTGTATGGTAATTTCCATGTTGACTTAATGTATCCTTTACCTAATCGTTCATACTGGCCAGTAGGTATGTATTCAAGGCAATTTTTAAATCGGAAAGTTGTTATCGGAATTGTGATAATCCTGTGTATTATCCATTCAATGACAGGACTTTCTGACATTGTCAATGGTAATCTCTCAAGTTTTTCGATGCTTAGGATTGTATAGTCTGCTCCTTTCTGTGCCAAGCTGATTTGTTTATCAGTAAGGTTCAAGAATGACGTTGTGTTGATTAAACGCCAAGGCACATAGCCTGATTGAAGATTTTGCAGCGTCCAGCCTAACTGTAAAATAGAACGCAATTGTGACTGGCCATGCTGTAACATTAGCAAGTCTTTGTCTATTATATCTATGGCAGATGATACAATATTGTCCAGCGAATATATTCTGGAGGACAGAGTCATTAACCCATTGTCCACTACAGAAAGTGATTTTTCCAAATTAATACGATCAATTTCTCGTATTTTTTCTGCTGTTTCAATTTGTGTGACTTTCCAAGCCTCGTTGTATGTCGCATATATACTGGTCGCTATGAAACGCTTTTGACGCTGTTTGCGTGGTCCCATAATAAAATCGCGCAAATCAGCACCATCTTTAAGTAAAGATAAGTGTTGCTTAATTTCAGCCAGTGTGGATGATTCTAGCCATTCAAGGCACAGCTTCCC
The DNA here is from genome assembly GCF_964263255.1 of Lissotriton vulgaris. Taxonomy (NCBI): domain Eukaryota; kingdom Metazoa; phylum Chordata; class Amphibia; order Caudata; family Salamandridae; genus Lissotriton; species Lissotriton vulgaris. Next base: position 143,679 of record NW_028242038.1, on the reverse strand, counting down.
TACACTGTATGTTGTTACTATCCCTGGATGTTGTCTCTGGGAGTATCTAGGGTCTGGTCTGGTCATTGTTAACCCCTGTGTTTTATTAGGGAATCTATCTTGACAGTTGTTTGTGTCAGTAGGCCAGATTAACCACTTTTTCCAATCAGGATGTGTTCTGTTTAGATGTAAAAATTTTGATACGTCTATTTCAATATCTGTTGGTGCATTATCAGGTATTGGCTTTGGAATAGACAGTTTGTTAATGTCTTTGATCTTAGCTAGGCCAAGACAGGTTGCTTGGTGAATTGTGGCATTTAAAAACATCAATTGTTCTGGGATCATGCAGGCTCGAAATAATGCTCCTAGGCCTTGCACCTGCCAATCTTTTGTACCCCAGATGGTTTTTGTTTCAATGTTATTTTTCCAATAATCAAAACCAAATGTCATCATTTTTTCATAAAATGCTTCTGAATATATCAATTTAGTATTTGTCAGCATTGTTTTCAACCCTGTTTTATCTAACAATGTATAATAAAACGTTTCTGCATCACTGATATTAAACCCTGAGAAGTACTGGAATTTCTCATAGAATGTTTTAGAACTGCTTTTAGGTGGAGTAGCACAATGTTCCCATTGGTTATACTATACGACCCACCAGCAACAGGCCGCCCGCAGAAGCTGGAACAAGATCACAGCAGACCAGCTCGCCACCTCCCTGAGCCAGCACCCTCCTGCCAGCTCAGCGAACCCCAGCCAGGCCGCCGACAACCTCACGAAGTGGATCAGCAACTGCGCGGACGAGCTCGCCCCGCTGAGGACCCCGCCCAGCAGACCCGGCAGCAAGAAAGCCCCGTGGTTCACCGACGAACTCAAGAGCTCCAAGAAGAACTGCCGAGCCCTCGAGAAAGTCTGGAGAAGGGAACCTACACCGGACAACACGACCTCCCTCAAGCTTGCCACCCGGAAGCACCACCAGCTGATCCGCGCCGCCAAGAAAACAACATTCAAGGACCGGTTGGACAACAACGCACACAACTGCAAGGAGCTCTTCAACATCGTGAAAGAGCTCTCCAACCCCAGCGCAGGGAACAACGACATCACCCCATCGCAAGACCTCTGCAACTCCCTCGCTTCATACTTCCACAACAAGATCGCGGACATACACAACAGCTTCAACAACCAACCAACGCACACCATGACCGAACAACCTCCCCCCACCACCACCCTCCACGCCTGGACCCCGATCAGCACCGAAGACACCATACGCACAATGAACTCCATCCACTCCGGATCACCGACCGACCCCTGCCCTCACCACGTCTTCAACAAGGCCGACGCTGTCATCGCACCCCACCTGCGGGACATCATCAACACCTCCTTCCACACCGCCACCTTCCCTGAGAGCTGGAAACACGCCGAACTCAGCGCTCTCCTCAAGAAACCAACAGCGGACCCCACCGAACTCAAGAACTACCGCCCCATCTCGCTCCTCCCGTTTCCAGCCAAAGTCATCGAGAAGACGGTCAACAAGCAGATGGCCCCCTTCCTCGAGATGAACGGATCCCTCGACCCCTCACAGTCAGGCTTCCGAGCCAATCACAGCACCGAGACCGCCCTCATCGCCGCCACCGATGACATCCGAGCCCTGATGGACAATGGAGAAACAGCGGCCCTCATCCTCCTAGACCTCTCCGCGGCATTCGACACTGTCTGCCACCGCACCCTAGTACAGCGCCTCAGCAACGTCGGAATCCAGGACAAGGCGCTGGAATGGATCATCTCCTTCCTCGACGGAAGAACACAGAGAGTCCGCCTACCACCGTACAAGTCAGAGGCCTCCGAAGTCATCTGCGGCGTCCCTCAAGGGTCATCACTGAGCCCCACCCTCTTCAACGTCTACATGAGCACCCTCGCGGCCATCGTACGCAAACACAACCTCAGCATAATCTCCTACGCCGACGACACCCAGCTGATCCTCTCCCTGACCAACTACCCCGCCTCCGCCAGAGCCAACCTGCACGATGGGATGAAAGAGGTAGCCGAGTGGATGACGACCAGCCGCCTGAAACTGAACTCTGACAAGACGGAGGTCCTCATCCTGGGCTCTTCACCCTCCGCCTGGGACGACTCCTGGTGGCCTCCCGCCCTGGGCACTGCACCCAAACCGACAGACCATGCACGCAACCTGGGCTTCATCCTGGACTCCTCCCTCTCCATGACCAGGCAAGTCAACAACGTCTCCTCGGCGTGCTTCAACATCCTACGCATGCTACGAAAGATCTTCTGGTGGATCCCCTCCGAGACCAGGAAGACCGTCACCCAGGCCCTCGTCACCAGCCGACTGGACTACGGCAACACCCTCTACGCCGGTACCACCGCCAAGCTCCAGAAGAGACTCCAGCGGATCCAGAACGCCTCAGCCAGACTCATCCTCGACATCCCACGAACCAGCCACATCACCGCACATCTGAGAGACCTCCACTGGCTCCTCCGCCTCCTCACCCACGCACACAAAGCCCTACACGACCAGGGCCCGAGCTACCTCAACAGCCGAATCAACTTCTACGCTCCCAAACGCCACCTCCGATCAGCCAACCACGCCCTCGCCGCCGTCCCCCGCATCCGAAGAGCGACTACGGGAGGAAGGTCCTTCTCCTACCTGGCCGCCAAGAACTGGAACTCCCTCCCTCCCGACCTGCGCCTGACCCAAGACCACCTCTCCTTCAGGAAGAAGCTGAAGACCTGGCTGTTCGAGCAGTAGCGGCATCCCCACCTCCCCCCCCCCCCCAGCGCCTTGAGACCCTATGGGTAGGTAGCGCGCTATACAAGTGTCACTGATTGATTGATTGACTTAAAAACATTTCTAGGTTGTGCAGATTTATGCAAGTAATGATCACCATAGTGTGTGTAGCAGAACATCTGTTCATAACTAGACAAACCTTGTAAATAATCATGTTCTGTGAATCTTGCTGACATTACTAAATCAGACATCATATTATTAATACTTTCAAAGTCCCAATCATCAGAGAATGTACTAGGTTTTATAAAGTCACTTAATGAAACCTTGAATTGATGAGAATACGGCAGGATTTCGACCGGACCATATATTTCATAGTCAGTTTTGTCCCATACTACCCCGCCGGGTATTGGAATGGCTGTGACATTTACTGTTGACAGTTCTCTTTTCTTCACGTGGGATGATCTGTGTGGTTTGAGGACTAAGTTGATGTTCTGACTTGCTGTGTCCATTGAATTGTAATAAACCTTCCTAAAATTTAAACTAAAATTAGGCATAGTAGGAGTATGAATACCCCTGAAATAATCCAATGCTCAATCAATGGTGCATCCATATATACTTCTTTGTTTTGTTGAAAGAGTTCTGTTGCTTTTTCTTTAAAAGTCTTTTTTGTTTCTGGCATCACTTCGGGGTTGCTTTGATCCTCAGAAAAGTTATTGAAGTTGATGAAGTAGCCAGAGGCAGTTCTGTCAATTGTTGGGATTGTTCTTTCAATTTGTCTTTCGGTAGCACATTCTGATGCCAAATCATTGTAGACTGGTGTTTCTTGACGAACTGTTTCAATCTATGTCTCAAGAGGCACGAGTTCAATGGCATTATTGCATAGTCCCTCTCTGTGCACTGCAGGCTTATCGAATGTGATTAGTCTTTCAGTTTGAACCTCTTGGATTGTTGCAAGTTTGGGTATTCTGTTGTTTCTCGGGAGTCCACTGGGCCTACTGTTGATTATAGGCCACATGCTTGTGGTTTTACCAGGTCGATTGATACAACTCTGTTCTCCTTTTTACCAGCAAGGGGCGGCAGTACATCTGACCTTGTTCCGTTGATTGCTAAGACAGGTACTGCTTTTCTGTAAGAAGGCCCAAATTCCTTCTTCACCGCTATTTTTTCTCTGACTAGATCCCCAATCTTTGGAATCCAGACAGGCCTTGCTGGGGCTGGTGGTGCCTCGTCAGTGGTAGCTGGCTGTTGCTTTAACTTTATGTTGCTTAAGGATTTTCTTGTTTCGTTCAAGTCCTGTAAAACAGCCAAACTATCTTTGATGTCAAAGTCTGTTTTCTTATCTTCTACCACCGATACCTGACTATCTAAGTCCTGAATTCGCATTCTAGTTCCGAACAATAGTTCGTATGGGCTGAAACCTTTTAGAGAATTTCTTGGCAAGTTGTTTAGGTTTAACTGGACACTTATTAAATGTTTGACCCACCCAGCACCCGAACCTAATACCTTCGCTGTTATAGATTGCTTTATGTCCCGTTTTTTTCTTTCTACCACACTGTTCCCTTCGGGGTGTGACGGACAAGAATACAGCAAGCCAACGCCCATGCTGGCCATGGCCTCCTTATAAGCTCGAGAGCTGAAAGCAGGACCCTGGTCAGAATGGAACATGGCAATTGCGTATGTGCCGATAAAGACTCGCAGATCTTTTATAACCGTTCTGGCGTCAGCCGAGCGCTGGGGCCACATTTTTTAAGTGTGATTAGCCTTAATGATATACAATGGGACGCGTTTCTCTTGTTTGATTGCGCGGATAGATCGCCTTATGCTTTCTATTAGGGTTTCTGACACTACACTGGCCGGTTCTCCACTGCGATCTCTGTTGCAGTCTTCACAGTTTTTTGCAAAATCATGAATTCCTTCACTCATTTCCGGCCACCAGTACTCCGATTGCAATTCTCTCAGAGAGTCCCTGATTGTTTGGTGTCTCAGACCCAACCCCATATGTGCTTCCTGTAATAGGAAACCTCTCCTGTTCATGTTTGGAATTACCCAATACTCCAGGGATTCGAGCAAAAGGAACAGAGTTTGCATCAATTACGTATGCATAATTGAGTGGATAGTTCACGGGTAGTGCTGCACAGTCGCCTTTTACGGACGTTTTTACTGCCAGCATGGTTTCCCCGTCTATGTATTTTTCTGAACGCTTATTGTGGCTACGGAAGCCGGTTTAGTTGCTTCCGCTATGGCTGTATTAGCCAATGAATTCCCTGCAACGTGAACGCCATCACGTTGATGACTCAGAGAGTGTATCACGTGAGTCTTTTGTAGTTCTTTCTGTAAAAGAACTATTTGTTTCCAAAGCATTTTATGCTTGATTGTGGCACCTGTGTCATCTTTGTAATCATTTTGAATCCAGCTCTGCAACTTATTATTGTAAGAGTTGACGCAAAAATGCGAATCGCACACGATTAGTGTCGGGAATTCACGTTCTGCATTTTCAAGCTCCATCTTTAAAGATCTGATTTCAGCTCTCTGAGCCGAACAGTTTCTCACTGATTCAGTTTTGTTATTTTCGGTCTGAATTTACCGCACAGCCAACAACCTTTAACAATCGCACAGGCTGCATCGTAGGATTTGTTCTCTACGTTGAAATGCTGTACAAATCTATCTGTATAGATTATACAGGCGTACTGTGGGAGAGGCAGAAGTTTGATTGGCAGAGGATATTCTTCTTCATATGTCAAATCATTCAGTTTTTCGAATTGCGGGGCGAAATAGTATTTCACATCTTCCGCTCCAAGAGAATCTACACACTGTATCCATTTTGGATCCAGTGACACTTTGGGCAGATTTACTGGGCTGAATAGCGCCTCGAAGGCGGATTCCGCTGTGAGGATATTGAAACTTCTACCATGTGCTAGTTCTCGTTCATTCGCTAATGCAGTTTCTACTGCTTTCACAGTATTTTCTGTTGGGCTGAATGTTTTTTCCGCTTGTGTGTACAAGTGAGATTTAATTGAATCGGTACCTTTTCTCCCTCATTAGAGGTCAGGTACGTGAATCCGCATCTTCCTGGGATGACTCGGATTACAAGATTGCGTGTGTTGTCACGTGTATCTAATTTTGTTTTTGCTAACATGTCTGTTTGCAGTGATCTCAACATTTCTGTGTGTTTTTGAGTCCAGATGATTGGTTTAAAATCAGGTTTAATTAGTTCATAGAGAGGTTTAACCCTTTCTGCGTAATTTAGAATGTAAGTTCTACCGAAATTCAGGAAGCCTAGAATCGATTGTAAGTTCTTCAGCGTTTTTGGTGCTCTGAGTACAGCGCACTTCTCTAAGAAGTTGTCCGCTAGGCTTTTTCCTTCACTTGATAATTCGTATCCTAAAAATAATTCTGTCAGATGGGCAATTCTTGACTTTTTAAAGTTGAATTTGTAACCCTCTGCTGCGAACCCAAGTATAATGGTGTTCACTCTTTTCAAGTGAGTCTCCAAGTCGTCGTCTGTGAGATAGATATCATCTACGTAAGATAATGCCTCATCATCATATATTTGTAGTAACTCTGTTACTCTGGCTGAGAATAGTCCTGGGCTGTTCTTGAATCCCTGTGGTAGCCTACAGAAATTTATCTGAGACCCCATTACTGAGAAAGCGGTCAAGTATCTGCTTTCTGGTGCAACGTTTTGACAAAAGAAACCATTAGATATGTCTAATGTTGTTTTGTATTTTTTGCGAACTATGTTGTTCATTAGTGCCGCACTGTGCTAATTTTGTACTGCAAATGTTTTGCAACATGAGTTAAGGTGTCTGTAGTCCAAGACTAGACAATACGAATCATCTGGTTTGGAGACAGGAAACAAATGATTGTTCATTTGAGAGGTGCATGTTTCAATCACCCCTTGGTATTCAAGTTGATCTAAAATCTCCCTGACTTGTTTTTTAGCTTCTTGCTTAATGGGATACTGCCTTTGTGCAGTCGGTTGACTTTTTAACTGGATTTTGTGAGGAGGAGAGTCCTCATCCCATCCTACATGATTTTTATATAATGCCGGTGCCTGGGCCACTGCCCATTTCCTTGCATAAGTATATTTTTTGTGAATCGGAATGTGATTCGAGAAGGCAGGCATAATCATTTCTTCGCCACGAGGGCACTCCCTGACAAACTCCGGGGGCCAATCTTTTTCAGCTAACAGAATGTCATAGCCTTTTGAGAGTTTATCCCAAAATGGACCCCTTATTTTCCTAGTCTTATCACCCTCTATACGCAGTGTTATTTCATATATCTTATGGGGCTCTCTAACTCTGGTGTCGCAGTTTCTACTTGAATGTATTCATTCGTGTCCACTGTCTCCAGATGACTCATCAGGATCTTGCGGGCTATAGTGATTTCTGCTTCACTGTCTAACATAGTCTGTGCCCACTCCCCGTTTTTCAACTGTGTCCTCAGTATTCTCGGCATGTTCGATTACTCTAATACTGGCTACCTTCTTTTTTGGAAATTGTAACTTTTTACTCTGAGCAGGTTCCTTGTCTTTGGACTTGGTGTGCTCTCCTGGGTCTGACTGTCCTCTTCTTTCCGATTTCTGCGAAAAAGTTTGAGAGGGACGTGTATCAATACTTTGATATCTATCAGGCTTCTTCAAATTATCCCTATTTCTAAGGTTATATCTTTTCTCAGAGGGCTCCCTCTGGGGAGACTGGTGTTCTCGAGCCGGAGTTCTTTCCCTCCGCCGAGGAGGCCTTCCTCTGGACTGGAAAACTTTTTCCTTGGGAGTGGATTGTTTATTTCCATCCCAGCTCTTTTTAGGAGTGTTTGAATTATTTTTAATAAATAATTTTACTAACTCTCTATATGCCTTTGTTCATTCTCTTATTTTAACTAAGAGTTCTTCACTTGACATTTTATCAATGTCCGGATGTGGTGTGTAGCTGGCTAGAACCGGCCACGTTGCTCCTGGTCTACCTAGTGGACCGAGCCAGGTAATATGATCAATGTGTTTTAGGGCGCCTTTAAACCAGAGCAGGTGCTCTTGGAATTTTAATGGGATTTCAATCTCCTCGAAAGGAGCGTACTCTTCCGGTGGATCCCCTACTATGTAGTAGTGGAACTAGTGTGTTGCGGCGTTTGCCGCTGGAAATTTTATCCAAGAATAGAATACCTCGGTCTGCCAATATTCGTGTGCCTCTATCACGAAGACGACTGTGCCACCTTGTGTGGTCAGTCCATTTTCTATAAGTTTTGACGTTATAGATTTTCTTAAATGTGCCGGCATTATTATTCCACCCGGTTCAGTAGTCCCGTCGGGACCCTGCTGAGTCACATCTACTGCGGCATCAGTTCCGTTGTTTTCTACTGACATTTTATAAATGCAGGTTTTGCAGAGCAGGTTTCCAAGGAGACAAAGATTAGGTGCACAATATTTTGGAACACTGTATCCTTCAACGTTGAATAAACCAGAGCTTTACATAGGAATCTCTTCCTACTAAGTTCGGGCGGATTTTAACCTTTCACCCACTCCAGACGTCTATTGGAGTATTTACGGTAGAAAGGGGTCTGTGTGAAAAATGCACGACTGAGTTACTCTAACGTCTTGCGTTAGTTTTATCGCCTTACCAAACGTTGGGCGCCATGTAGTGTAGTTCCTATTTTCCCAATAGGCCCTGCGCATTGGAATAACAAACAGTAGTATAGACGTAGAAGTGTGGATCTTCCAGGTCTCCACTGACTATGCTAACAATCCTTCTGGTATGCGGGTGAATAAAAATCAGTTTTTGCCTGGCGTCAAGCTCCTCTTGGTGATGCTGGTCTGATTTGGTTCTTAAATTAGCGGGACAGGGGTTTGGGCACCAGACGCTTCGGCAACAAATATTTTTTATGGCCTACAGGCACCCAAGAAGCTTTCAGCATGATAGGATTTTCGGATCAGAAGAGGATTTTGAGTGTGTTTTAAGTGCTGGTGCAAAGGTGTTGTTGGAGATAGAGGCGAGGTCTTGTGCAGCTGTTTCAGTGCCCGTGGCTCGCTTGGTTTCAGATCTAATGCCTTCTGTAGATGGCAACCATGGACTTGAGGCAGTGGCGAACTAGAAGCCTGGCGCTGGACTTCTGGGCTCAAAGCCCGACTCCGCCTCACTGTGCATGGCCTGTGTTCAATATTGGGGAGGTGGTAGTGGGAGGGATGTCGTACGCACGGTCGAAATCTTGTTGCATGGATGTATATCCTGAACCAGGAGCTCCTCTGTCTCAGACTATGAGTGAGAGAAAGGCTGGGGATGAAGTGGACTGGCTACAAGCCTGAGAGCTGCTGGTGTGATTCGCCCTCAAAAACGTGGTCCCCGAAGAGATCAGGGGGTGTCATCTTCCTGCTGATGAGTCATGGTACGTCCAGCAAGCAGTTGGTCTCGTCGGTATTGCAGGATCTTCTTGGAGTGGAAGGTGAGACAGGCGGAGCAGGAGGCCTTGCCATGGTTGAGAGAGAAACAAACAGAGGTTACACACTTGATGGTGGTCTGACCAGGGGTATTTCGAAAGACACTGTGGACAGTACTAGAAGGGAGTCCTTTTAATTATGGAGTCTACTTTCTTGAAGAGGAAGACTCAGTGAAGACTCAGTGAAGGCCCCCGGCCAGCAAGGGACCCGAGAAGGGCATCAAGAGGAACCCAGTCGCCAAGCCAGACAAAGGTCTGAAAAGTACTGCAAGATTGTGTGCATCAATAGGAGTAGAGGAATTGTAAAAATCGGACAAAACGGCACTTCTCAGACCACCACAGACATACACTACATTCAGAATAAAGCACCCCTCTTTAGGTTTTACATGTATAGATTAAAAAAGGTGTTGCAAATTCACTACCCCAAATTCACTATTCCCCACGGAGCCGCCCGAGGCATTGGTATTACACACACTTCTCAGTGCCTCCAATCGAAACAAGCTAGTCACTAAATTATCCCACGCTGCTCGCGAAGACGGGCCTATTAACAGAGACAAAAGTCTTGACTCCTGGAATGCATATCTTGACCCACCACTCACCCAGAAGGACTGGGAGATCTACTGCCAACTCACTAGCGCTCTCACCTCAAATGGAAATCTCAGAATTATACATTTCAAATTCTTGCATCAGGTCTACTACACTCCATATAAGCTTTTTAAATATGGGCTCAGAGACACAGATGCTTGTAAGCGATGTCGGATTCTCAGGGCAGACTTCTGGCATTGTAGTGTAGTTCCTATTTTCCCAATAGGCCCTGCGCATTGGAATAACAAACAGTAGTGTAGACGTAGAAGTGCGGATCTTCCAGGTCTCCACTGACTATGCTAAACTTAATTGGGTTTGTTACCAACTAGCTCAGAGGTCACTGGAAACTTTCTTGACTGAATAGGAAGTGATCAGCTTCCCTGGTACAGACAAGAAGGGATTCAGTTTTCCAACAACAGCATAAACATGACAACTTTGCTCCTTAGAATAAGAGTCAATCTCTAGAGTCGTGTGAAACAATAGACAGTTATTTTACTCAGTCAGTTTTGTGCAGATTACTTTCACCAATATGCAGAGAATAGAGAGACGGGCGTTTTCAATAAAAGGTATTATTTATTGAACAGTCTTCCTTCTCATACAAGAGAAATGAATTGCCACAATTGCAAGACTAGTTATTATAAAAAGTGCATACAGTAAAATGAGGATTGCGAAATACTGTAAAAGCATTGATATGGTTTCTTAGCCATACAATGGTTAAAATGAATAAAATATATACATTCATATATACATTTGACTAACGTACTCAACTGGTGCTTCTAACTACGCCTACCCCAGTGTACCTGACCTAAGCCTAATACTTGGGAGGGAGTAAGGAAGTAGCCGTTTTAGTTAAGTTGGTTTTGCCAAGGTTTCCTTCAAGAATTCTCTCTAAGCGTTTAGTCAACAACATACCTCTGGAATAGAATCTTGGAGGTCTTGTATCTCCTTCCAGGACTCGATATCCCAGTCACTCGCAAGAGTGGGCTGGAAACGCCGGAGCTGGATTTCTCTGCAGGAGAAAAGACAGCGTCTCTCTCAGCGCGTCGAGGAAGAGGAGGGGCAGCGTCCGTGGGCAGCTTGCATCTGCTGGGCTCTGAAGGGGACAGCTGTTCTGCTCCTATGTTTACCACACCATCGCTATCATCGATGTCGTTGAGACAGCAGTAGCGGCAGTAGTAACATCAGCGTTTGCTTAAGGCAACATTGGTAGTATTTATACCTGAAAGGTGTCTGGTTTGAAGTACGTTTTTGGACATAAGACGTCAATAAAGATGTCACTAGGAAGTGATCGTCTATCAGTGCTCATTAGAGTTCTATTACTAATCAAAACATAGCAAGCGGGGTTTTCCCAGGTTGCTGAGTTTTATCTTGTTGAAGAACTCGGAGTGTAATGTAGGAATCTTAGATAGTGGCTTCTGCTGTGTCATTTGCTCTAATGAGCTGCAGAGGAAGCTGCAGAGGGAGATTCTGAAATGTGGCTCTGATCGTGTTAGGCCAGAGACAAGTTTCTGAAATATCACTCTTGATCGTTTATGCCATTATAGGGGAATACATGGATTATATCCGTATAGGGGCATAAGGTCACAGTATTGATCAGGGTCCTAGATTAGAACGCGACAGCATCTTGCCTGGACCTGCAGACGGGTGTCTGAGTACTGGGCAGCCCTGATAACTACATTATCGAAGATTATTGGGACCAAGTTGCAGTGATCTTCACAAATATGCTTGCTGGGGTTAGTTCCTTTCCTAAAAGGTCCGGTCGTTAGGTTGACGAGAGTGCCACTGCTTGTTGCTAAGAGACGGGTGGCGATGGTGTGGGATAATAAACTGAGCCCATCAACTGAATTGGGGCTTAAAGATCTGTCACTATGTAGAGAAAACTTAGCCCTATACGAAGAGGAATTACCACCGTCCTCAAGGCCAAACGACATCAGGGAGCCCTTAGTAACATACTTACGTACTGCTAAGCAGCAAAGTTCAAATAACATAACATAACATGTACTTTTGTATAGCGCATGTTTCACCCGAAAGTCTCAAGGCGCTGAATAACAAATGTATTTTGTTACCTAACTCAATGGTACTCATTTTATCGACCTCAGATGGATGAAAGGCTGAGTGGACCCGCCAGGATTAGAACCTATGACCATGAGGTCGAACACAGGCCCCTACAGTGGATGCATTTGTCTACTGCGCCACCAGACCCGGCTGGTGGCGCAAACTGCAAACAGCTGAAACTATGTAAACATTTATGCCACATATTATCTGTAATAATGTCAGTCTGTTTAATCTCTTTCACATGTATATTTCAGATTTAGTCACAGGTTTTTTCTGCTCTTTTTCTTCCTTGTTTTTGTTTCTTTATTTTTCTTTTTGTATTCTATTTCTGTCTTGTATTCTGGTCAACTTGATTTCGATGTATAGTATGCTGATGTTCTATATATATTTGGTTTCTCATTGGTGTATTGTAATTGTTATTCATATAAGACGTTGTGAAAAAAATCAATAAAAACAAAATAAAAAATAAAAAAAATGGAACAAATGCCCATACGCATTACCAGTTATAAGAGGAGTAGCTATGCATCAAGACTCGAAAGACTTCTCTGAACATGGCATGAGTATGCAAAGCATGTGTATTTACAGCTATACATGCCACAAACAAATTCCCCTTCCTTTTTATGGAGGAAAAACCCTTTATTAGGCATCCTTCTGAAGAAGGATATTGGTACCAGGTGGTCTATCCTACAGGTGCCTACTCAACGTTTGCGGTAGTCTCATCTATGTAGGTCATTTAAAACTGAGAGAAGGCAGGGAGTGGTAAGGCAGTAGACTGGGATTCGGTGTTGACAGCAGAGCTGCAATGAATGTTTGAATTTCAAGCCCTGGCTCTCGCAATCAGCGGTCGCTCCCACTCGCTCCTCCTCGAGCCCTGCCTTCCAGAGATAGTGCAGCTGCATAGCGCCTGGTATCACTTGTGCATAGCGCTCCTGTATAGCGCCTGGTATCGTTTTCCTCTAATTAATTAATTTTAATTTGCATTTGCCTGGTATCGTTTTTCAGCGGAATAATTTAATTTATTAATTTGCTCAGTGCTCCTGCTTAGTGGCAACTTTATTGACTATTCAATTAACAGCGCGTGTACTGCATTTTGGCAATTTTAAGATCGACTGTGCCCCTGCTTAGAATCGCGCTACCCTACCGCCATTTTGCTGTTGTTGTTGCTGTTTACCTGTCCCCGTGTCTCCTCCCCGCTCCCGCCTCCCAGCTGACCCTCCCACGCTCCTCCCCCCCCACTATCCATTTATGGACAGATGGACCCACGCGCAGCGTCCACGCGCTACTGCCGCGCCGAAGGTGCGCCAAAGGTAAGCCCGTCTACGCCCGTCCGCGCCAAGCCCGCGCCCAGCGCCAGACCCCCTGGCCCCCGCTCCTCCCATCCCTCCGGCATCACATACGACGCCTCCGCCCTCTTAGAAATAAACCCCGGCCGACTCCCCAACTGCGCCCAAGCCGCTCCTGGACACACCCATGGACCGTTCACATGCAACTCCTGCAAGTATGACGGCACCAAGACCAACTCCTCATCCACTAACACCAAACAGAGATCCGACACCACCCACCTTAAATGCATCCTGCTCAACACCCGCTCGGTCCAAAGGCACGCCATCGACCTCTGGAATCTACTAGACACCATCTCTCCGGACGTCGCCTTCCTAACAGAAACTTGGATGAACACCTCCTCAGCCCCCAGACATCACCATCGCCATCCCGAAGGCTACAAGATCATCCGAAAAGACCGCACCAACCAAACAGGAGGAGGCATCGCCATCGTCCATAAGAATTCCATCTGCATCTCAACCAGCTCAGACGTCAACCTCGCTAGCCCCGAGCACCTTCACTTCCAGATTCACACCGACCCCAAGACCACACTCAGAGGCACCCTACTCTACAGACCACCAGGACCCCGTGCACAATTCATTGAAGACATCACTGACTTCATCACCCCACACGCCCTCCCCTCGGAGGACTACATTCTAATGGGAGACCTCAATTTTCACCTAGATAATAGCAACGACAGCAACGCCACCACCCTCCTGGACAATCTCGCCAACCTCGGACTCATACAACTTGTCAATACCCCCACTCACTACGCAGGTCACACACTCGACCCTATCTTCACCTCCAGCAAACATATCTCCTTCAGTCACACCACAGTTCTCCATTGGACGGACCACAGCTGCGTTCACTTTACCTACAAAAAGACCACAACCCACAACCATCCTCAACCCACTTTGCGAAGAAACTGGAACAAAATCACCATCGACCAGATCTCCTCATCGCTTCTTCAAAACCCCCCTGCCCACTCTTCAAACGCCAACCAAGCAGCCATCAACCTCACTCAATGGCTAGCCAACAGCGCTGACAACCTAGCACCTTTGAAAAAACGTCAAATCAAATTAGGCAGCAAAAACGCCCCCTGGTTCAACGATGATCTTAAGAAATCCAAGAAACTCTGTCGCTCCCTTGAGAAGGCCTGGAAAAAAGACCCAAACACCAGCACCAGGGACGCCTTCAAAAACGCCACCCGCATACACCACCAACTGATCCGGACCGCCAAGCAAGCCTCATTTCAAGACCGACTAGACAACAACGCCCACAACAGCAAGGAACTATTCAACATCATCAAAGAGTTTACCAACCCCACTGCCAACTCCAACGACATCACTCCCTCTCAAACACTTTGCGACGCCCTAGCTTCGTTCTTCCACGACAAAATCGCTGACATCCACAACAGCTTTGACAACCAATCCACCCATCCTTCTGCCGTACCTCCACCCCCCTTGAACATCCTTAACGACTGGAACCCAATCTCCACCGAGGATACCATCCGCCTGATGAATTCCATCCATTCAGGATCCCCCACAGACCCATGCCCTCACCACATCTTCAACAAAGCAGATTCCATCATAGCACCACACCTCCGAGACGTCATCAACTGCTCCCTCAACTCCGCCACCTTCCCGGAAAGCTGGAAACACGCCGAACTCAGCGCCCTTCTGAAAAAACCCACAGCAGACCCCACCGAACTCAAAAACTACCGCCCCATCTCGCTCCTACCATTCCCGGCCAAAGTCATCGAGAAAGTTGTCAACAACCAGCTCGCCGCCTTCCTCGAAACCAACAAATCCCTCGACTCCTCACAGTCCGGCTTCCGAGCCAAACACAGCACTGAGACCGCACTCATCGCAGCAACAGACGACATTTGAACTCTACTGGACAATGGAGACACAGTCGCCCTCATCCTCCTCGACCTCTCCGCAGCCTTCGACACAGTCTGGCATAGCACCCTATTACAACGCCTCAGAAACATCGGTATCCAAGGAAAAGCACTGGATTGGATCACCTCGTTCCTTACAGGAAGAACTCAGAGAGTCCGCCTCCCACCATTCAAGTCAGAGGCCACTGAAGTCATCTGTGGCGTGCCACAAGGATCTTCACTCAGCCCCACCCTCTTCAACGTATACATGAGCCCCCTTGCGGCCATCGCTCGCCAACACAACCTCAACATCATCTCCTACGCTGATGACACCCAACTGATCCTCTCACTCACCAAAGACCCTAACACTGCCAAAACCAATCTACATGAAGGAATGAAAGAAGTAGCCGAGTGGATGAAACACAGCCGTCTGAAACTGAATTCAGACAAAACAGAAGTCCTTATCTTAGGTACCTCCCCCTCTTCCTGGGACGATTCTTGGTGGCCAGAGGCCCTTGGGAAAGCACCCATCCCGACGGACCACGCACGGAACCTGGGAGTCATCCTGGACTCCTCACTCTCGATGACCAGACAAGTCAACGCCGTCTCATCATCTTGCTTCAACATTCTTCGCATGCTCAAAAAAACATTTCGCTGGATCCCCACCGAAACTAGAAAAACGGTCACCCACGCACTGGTTACAAGCCGCCTGGACTACGGAAACACCCTTTACGCCGGTACCACCGCAAAACTTCAGAAAAAACTCCAACGCATCCAGAACGCATCAGCCAGACTCATACTTGACATCCCGCGTAAAGACCACATTTCTGGTCACCTGAAAGACCTCCACTGGCTCCTCGTCAATAAGAGGATAACATTCCGCCTCCTAACCCACACACACAAAGCACTTTACGAACTTGGACCAGAATGCTTCAACACACGACTCTCCTTCTACACCCCCTTCCGCCAACTTCGCTCTTCCAACCTAGCCCTTGCTGCTGTACCTCGCATCAACAAAACCACCATGGGGGGAAGATCCTTCTCCTACCTAGCGGCTAAAACCTGGAACACACTTCCCACTCACCTTCGCCTAACTCAGAACCACCTAGCATTCAGAAAGCAACTTAAAACCTGGATATTCGACAAGTAATTCCCCACCCTCTCCAAGCGCCTTGAGACCCTCTGGGTATGTAGAGCGCTATACAAATTATTTGACTTGACTTGACTTCCTGAAAGAACTGCAAAACTGGTTTAGAGAAAATTGATTAGCGGTCCATACTAGCACGGGCAAGACTATGAAGAAGAATATTCTAAGAGGACAATGCAGGCGTTCTTGCTTTGGTACCATGATCTTTAAGTTAGGGAATGGATTAAATGAGTGAACTGCAGGACTTCATAGATGGAGGAAGTGAGAAGGGCACTGACCTAGAAGATGTGTATTCATTACAAAACAAAGTGCCCTGTTAGGAGGGAACTTAAAGTGGCATATTCTCCTTATCTGGGCTAATCAGCACTTTAGGGATTGTTTAGCTTGACCTGATGCCTGGGGTGCAGAGTTTGCCTGAGACCTCAATGACTCTGGAGTTGGAGATACAATTAATAACAAAAACAATATGGGTACATTCATGTTACACTACAGGATGTCAGGGCCATGGTGAAGTAAAAGCAACCTGAATAGAAGTATCGCTTTACTGCAAGTTAAATATTAATGTTAGTTAAGCCTATATATGCACTCTATTTTAATAGATAATTTTTGTTAAGCATACAAAAGTAACACAGAGAAGAAATAGAGCTGTACATGAAGAAATGGTATAGATTATCCACCACCTCCAAGTCCAGTTCATACCTATAAATCATACATTATACATACTGAGCAGTGTGACGAGAAAGTCAACATCTACACGGTTCAGAGAGGTTAATTATTTGATTTGCGATACAACTGAGAACAACTCTGACACATAAAGAATTTTAGCACATTTGTAAGTTTCTGTGATGCATAGATCACCACAATGCAGAGGGAACGCCGCATACCAAGATGTAAGCGAGTAATTGCATTCAAACTAACTGATGTTTACAAAGAAGCTACAACTCTTCCCGATCTCGAGTCAATATGATTTAGCATAAAAAAGGAACCCAGTCACCGTATAGCCTCCCTATCTGCTCTGTTAGTGTCAAGAGCCTTTAGCTGTGCTTAACCAGAAATTGTAATGAAGATGTTTTTACGTTTTGTTTTTTGGACCACTGTTTCACTGGTTGCGCAAAATACTACTTTGAAACTAGCCTTGCCCAGCCTGCAGAGTTCAAAATCTGACCTCTAACCAAAGGATTCAAGCAGGGGCTCACTGAGTGTGTCTGAAAACTGATGCAGCTGCGGATTAAAAATGCTTCAACATACATGTTAATAGTAGAACAGAAGTAATACATGGTAAGATGTCAGTAAGCTGAAGAATACAACATCTTCACTTTTTTAAACAAAGCCTGTGATCAACTTCGAGGGAAGACTATGATACCAGATGACCAGACTGGTGTTCTTGAACAGAGGGTCCTTTAAAGACCGCCGCACTTCTGAATACTCGCACTTAAGACACTAATAATGCTTAGTTCAATAACAGTAGTCAGAGATGGAAAAGGAGACCAAGTCAAGGATTGTTCCTAGAAATGTTTATCATGTGTTTGTAGCAGCCGCCAAACGATACCACAATTTAAAGTAATTTTTGCAAGATTAAACATGAAATTATATCAATCTGTTTTACTTTTTACTGCTTTCCATTGAAATTGCTTTATGTTGAAAATTGTAAAGAAATGATAATAGTTTAATGAAATGCAGTTAATTGAGTTTCCTTTCATTTTTACCAGGCAATGTACCAATAAAGGACAAACCTTTTGCTCCAGTGTGTATAGATTTCTTGTGACAAGGGTTCAGCACTTGACCAATATTAGTTGTTTCAGAGGTTTCATCGGGTTTCTCCGAAAGAAGGCGTGACCTGGCCCTCTGCACCACAGTAGTTCCATTCAGTGCTGTTTGAAACAAGATTAAACAGAGGTAAAATATTTAAGGGTCATACATTAAATTTGTCATAGTAAGGTAGCTTTTTGTGTCCGTGGTTCAACAGGCAAATATGTTGATTCATGACAGTCAAAAGCACTGAGGACTCCAATGATATTCACCAGAATATTCAACTGTGCCTCCGATTGTCAACAATACTACAGCTGGAGCATAATCATTTAGTTGTACTGCACCACTTCAGGACAGACTGATGGCTAGAGAATTTGTCCGGCATCAGGGGACTACTTAGGACTGCTTACTATTCTCATCAAACACACAAAAGGCAAAGGGTGGCCGATTGCAATAAGTCGAACCACTGGCAAACACTCAGGATACCAGTCCAAATCATTTTTCTTTTGCCCACCATGCCACCTCAGTTTGGACCCAACCACATGCAAATCAGTCTTGAGCTTCCTCCTCATAGGAACAGTCGAGCCCGAACTGCCAAGTCAAGTCCTCCCTGAACCGGAACAAAAGCAACCCAGGAAAGACTTGGCCCTAGTTATGGGCTCATCAGCCAGGGTCAGCTTGGTTCCAGTGACAGTGAGGATGGGATCTACATCTGGGCCTACCCATGCCACTTAGGATGGTATATGAAATACCATCCTAAGTGGCATGATGGGAGGCTGCATGCAGAAAGTCTAGTCACTGTTAATAGCTTGGGGTACCAATCCAACCCATTATTCTTTGCTCACCATGCCACCTCAGTTTGGACCCAGCCGTATGCATATCAGTCCTGACCCTGCTCCTCGTGGGAACAGTCCAGTCCAGCCAGAACTGCCAAGCCAGGTCCTACTTGAACACAAGCAACCCAGGACCTGTGTCACCCTAGTTATGGGCTCAACAGCCGGGTGCAACTTGGTTCCAGTGACACAGTGAGCATAGGGCCTGATTGTAGTTAGACGTAAATATAATAAAAAAGTCTCACACCCACCTAGGTATCCCGTTATTCGCAGGGTGGATGGACATAGTATAAAATCAGTTAAAGAGGGTCAATGGAGATTGGGGTGTGATAATGTGCCTTATGCAAAAGTAATGGTGAATGTAATGCGGTCATCTATCCACAACAGCATTTTGCACATGTTAACTTGTTATCGGCATGCACATTTTGTGCAAATCTTTTTGTCAGTGGATGTACTTGTCAGAAAATGATAATAAATACAATTAAAAAACAAAGAGGGTCAATGGAGGATATAATGGTCCTAGGACCTATGGATGAGACATTTTCATTATATTTGGCTTCCCCGGTCACTATAATATTCAAAGAGCTCCCTGGAAAAGGGCAGACCCCATCCTGGCCCTTAGGAGGCAGGATGAAGCCGCTGATTAAACATGCCACCACTACAGTGGTTGAGGGTTATTCATAAAAAAGAAAAAGACTTCCTTTTTCTTTGTTCATTACGATGGTGATTATTCTGTATTGCACTCTACCCTTGTTTGTTTTGCTGCCCACTGGGTCTTCAGATCCCACAGCAGAGCCTGCATATGCCATCTGGAGTGGTTTACCTGCAGGATGCGATCAGACACAGGAGCCTCAGAGTCAGTCTCACTGAAATACAGCCTTGAGACTGAAGCATCACGATCACAGTCCAAATTCCCTGGACTTTCCGTGCCGGACAGTAGGCATTTAACTGTACCGTGTACAGAAGAACTCTGGTGGAAGGAGTCATGTGTGACTTGAGCATTTTGACCGTGAACCCCAACAAATAAAGATTGTTCACCACAGTCTGGAGGTGGGCGAGCCTGCCTTTAACAGCTGATCTTCATGGTAGGTAAAGACTGCAAGCCCCAACCCCCGAAGGTGAGCGGCAACCACCACCATCACTTTCGGGAACAATCAAGGAGCATTGGTGAGGCCAGAAGGGAGCACAGCTAACAACGTGCACAGAGCCCATTGTGAACCGCAGGTAACACCTGTGGGCCTTCAAGACGGGGAAATGAAAATAAACATCCTGCAGGCCGAAAGCCACCATCCAGTCTCCAAGGTCCGGCATAGAAATTACGTGGGCAAGGGTGAGCATCTTGCGGCTGTCCTTTTCCAGAAGATTGTTGAGAGGGTGTATATCCAGAATAGGATGGAGACCTCAGTCGGTTTTTCGGCAACCACCATCTGATTCTGGTGGCGGAACCCTCTCAATGGTCCCTTTAGCCAAAAGAGCCCCACCTCCTTGTGTAACAAGGACAGATGATCCTCTGACAAACGGAGTACAGACGGTAGCATTTGTGATGGGGTCTGGAGGAATGGAAGTGCATAACCTTGCCGCACAATCTGTAATACCTACTTATTAGAGATGACTGCTTGCCATGCAGGTAGAAAGTGATGTATCCTGCTTTCTACCGGATATCTGTGCGCCGAGCAGGGTGCACTAAAGAGCTTTATCACGGGTGGCAGTGGAAAGTGTGGAGGACTGGGAAGGACAGTGCTGTTGCTATCCACGCAGCCTGTTGGAGCCTCTACGGAGCCCATCACCCTTCCAATGGAATCAGTGGTGTTCAATCTACACCGGATTGTTAATTGTGCCACATCACTGTCATCAGATATGGCATGAGTAGGTCGTTCGGGCTTCATCAGGAACTATGGCAAGCACTTGCACCACCGATTTCCACAACGTGTGGGAATAGCACCCCAAAAGACAAGTGGTATTAACAGAACGCAGGGCTAAACAGGTAGAGGAAAGACCTTCCTCAATGTGTCCAGCCTCTTGTACTCTCTGACCAGGGGGACAATGGGATAAGGACCTGGATTGACCTTTGCTGAGGAAGCCTGCACCACCACACTTTCAGGAGTGGAATGATAGGCCAGGAACATGGGGTCCCCTAGAGACAGGCCACTTGATTCACCGCAACCTCCAAAGGGGGTTCGGACCAGGCTCCCTGGAGGATGCTTATAAGGGCCTCATTAAATGGGAGCATGGGTTGTGAGCTTTTCGCCGCGGCTGCAGTACATCCATCAGAAAAGTGGCTTTCACTTTCACTGCCAGAAGCTAGAGGGCAAGGGTGTCAGCCCCCTGTTTTATCACCAGTGCAAAAGATGCACTCTTCTTGGCCGCCGGACAAGGGCGTTACCTACCTCCTAATTCCACTTCCCTTCAGGCAAAAACCTTGGCCAATATCATCAGCAGGGTCGAAAAACCCCATACTTGGCTGTTTTTCAAACTCAGCATCCAGAAGCAGAGGTGCTATATCAGAACCAAAAGGTTGCCGTGGGCCAGGTAGTGCCCGTCTCGACTTCAGACAGACTCTATTCAGAGCCACCTCGGAGTAGAAAGCATTTGGTTCGTCACGTGGCATCAGTAACGCCGGTATCGGCAGCAACTAATCAAACCACAGCAACAGTCATGGAGCCAGAACAGGGCTCGGAACTGGGATCTGGCAGATCCAGGAGAGGATTCAGAGGGCCCGACTGGGTTTGGGGGAAGACTCAACAATGGTAACCCAGTCAGAAAACCTCCAGATTCCTTAGGGCCCAAAGGCGCTCCAGAGGGTGTCTGGTAGTTATGATCATCTAGGTGGAAGAACCTAGAAAGGCTAACTTTATTGGCATGGTCAGTTCAAGGTCTGTGTTCCACTGTAAAGTCCATAACCTGTCGGGAAATGGACCATCTTAACAACTTGGGGTTCACTGCTCTCATCTGCATCAACCATCTAAGAGTTCTGTAGTTGGTTTGAACTCTGAAGTTAGTCCCAAACAGGTAGGGGCTCAGCTTCTTCAAGGACCACACTACAGCAAAGGCTTCCCTCTCAACTGCACTCCAATGATGCTCTCTGGGGAGAAGTCACCTGATAATCAAGGCAACTTGCTGAACCTGGCCCAATTCCCTACTGAAGTGAGGTGCCTTCAGGACAGGTGCTGAGGACAGCGCTTCCTTTGAGGGTTGACTGTGTCAAAAGCCTTTTGATACTGCTCAGTTCAGATAACCTTTGTGGGTTGTTTCTTTAAGGTAAGTTGAGTTAGTGGTGCCACCATCGTACTACAACCCTTCACAAAATCTCTTGCAATTCCCAGTCAGACCAATCAAGAAGAAACCTTTTTCATAAATCCC
The DNA here is from genome assembly GCF_964263255.1 of Lissotriton vulgaris. NCBI lineage: Eukaryota > Metazoa > Chordata > Amphibia > Caudata > Salamandridae > Lissotriton > Lissotriton vulgaris. Next base: position 121,603 of record NW_028242038.1, on the reverse strand, counting down.
TTACTCGCAAAAATGTTTTTAGAAATGGAGGAGAAGAATGAGTTCATGTATTGGCAAAATGTATGCAGTAATTCTGAGGTATAAAGTAGCAGCCAGGAATTATTTTAAAAGTTATTAATCTGATTAACATCTCTTGTAGGAGAAACATGGGACCACTTAATGCAAATAGTTGGCTGTAAATGGGGCATACACACTTTTTGTCACTTCTGGAATGTGTGTAAAACCAACTCCGGCAGACTAGGCAGACATGCTGTTACTTTATTTAGTGAGCATATAAAAAACAAAAACAAAAAAATCACAGCTCTCAGTGATGCCTTTTATTTGAGAAAATCATACCTGCAGTACATACATATGCTCAATCATGCTACAAAATATGGGATTTTGTTTTGCAACCTAATGGAATAAGATCCTTTCATAGCTGAACTGGAAACTGGGGATGTTCAATCCCCACAATCAACCCACAATATCCACAATTGCTCATATTATGATACATAGCCTCGGAAAGTCTTGGGATTTCAGAACCCAAGTGCTCTCTGTCACAATCAGGCCAGGCAGGAGAGCACAAATCTCCAAAGTGACATGCCATGTATTACAGTATACCACATATCCTGTACATAAAGTGATGGATCCATAACTACTTTTCTTATTCATTAACATGCGTTTATTATTTAAGAACAAAACAATCAGAAAGGTAAACACCAAATTTAATTTTCATGACAACAAATAATCTCAGTAGACCATTATATCTAATTTCAAAATGCTTATACAAAATATGATTCTGAAGTAGATTATCAAAAGGCATTAGTTGTGGAGGACAAGACTATAAAATATGGGCGTAGCAGATGATGTGTGTTTACTGTCACCTCACCCAGAAAAGTAACTCTAGCATTTCCTGTATACCACTGGGCAGTACAGTTAGGTCTCCAGAAACTGACAACTAAAACATTAGGAAAGCGAATCTCTACACTTGCTTCAATGGCCATGTACAAGGTTTGGGTATTCTGTGGTCTTAGAAGGAGATACAATATTTGGGGGCAGACATTGTCAGTTTCTTGAGAAAGAGCATGAAATAAAGATATCATTGGGGTGCAGGAAAACGATTGTGGCAGGTGGTCAAACTTTGAGTTTTCTGGGAGAGATATGCAGCATTAAAATTAATATTTCAATGAAATGATTGTATGTATTTGATTGCGCATCTTATACAGCGTTTGTCGGGGGCAGAAAAAGGGGATACTTACTTCAAACTTCTATTTTTAAGAAAATGTAAAATCACAGAGGATTTGAAGCAAGGTGGCAGACTTAATTTGACATTTTTTTGAAAACGGGAACTAAAATCTGAAAACCTCTGTTAAGAAAGTATTTTCTGCCTGTTGATAAACTGAGCAATAAGGGTAATGGCTTTGCTTAGAATAGCAAGTGATGCACAATGGAGCACAGTTCTAAGTAGATACCCACTGTGTCACCCCCGTCTCCTCTTGAGTAAGAGCACCGACACTTGAGAATGAAAAGGCCTAACACTTTGGCAACAATGTTTCTTTAGGTGTCTAATTTCTCATGGATTCTTTAAAACTCATCTACCAGGCACCCAGTAATTACAGATTTAAACATGACCATCTAGATAACTGTAAATCTTCTAGAATTTAGTAACAAAAATCTATATCATTATGAAACAATAAAATAAAATTAGAAATCATTACTTTAAAAAATTGTAGAGAAACTACAAGAAAGTATTGAAAGAATGCATGAATTAATATCAGCCGCTGTGCCACTACAGCCAAGAACATCGCATACAAATACGCCATTGCCCTAATCCAACAGGAACAGTGTAGCCCCTAACTCCCAACCTTCTAACCATCACTTTTCGCTAGGTTTAATGGGTTTCCTAAATATGAGCGGATTGCCCAGTGGTGGGTTCCAAGCTCACTGTGCCATGTGGCCAGGGCCACAGCAAATATGCCATTGTTCGGCCGCAACGTTTTTCGTGTAAATATAGTTTTGCCACATAATCCATCATCTGCTGGATAATCTGCAGATTACAATATAAAACAATTTGTTTTGTAGCTCAAACGGTTCAAAGGTTACAAAAAATGCAGCAATACATGTTGCTGTGCAGTGGAATGTCCTTTGTAAAGCTTTCCTGGTCACGTTTCTATTTCTTATTGCTTTATTTGGGTGTTAAACTGGCACTAATGAGATGTAACCAATGTTCAGACAGTGTTAACAAGTGTGAACATGGGATAATGATGAAGTCATACTATCACAAAATGTGCTGCATTACGCTGCATAATTGATCTTTTCTTGCTGCATAATGTACTAAACCCTTCCGCATATGGCACAGACTACACCTAACTGATAATACCCAGCAAGCCGGAAACTGTCTGGGGTTGCTTGTGTTCCTGTACAGAGAGAATGTGGCATGGCAAACCAGCCTGGATCATCTATGGTGGGGAAGGGCCAAGACGGATTTGAATATGGTTAGTTCTGGTCTGTAATGGCACAAGGGAGCTGAAAAGGATGGATAGGAGTGCCGACTGCGAACACATCAGAATGACATCAAGAAGCCACACTTGTTCAGCGAGTACATACCATTAGTGACCAGGAAGGGAAAACTCGGTTCAGTGTTAGGTAGGAAACAAGATAGTTGGATTGGACTTTCTTTGTCTCTATTGATATTTAACAGAGTATACTCATAACAGTTGTTCGCCTTGTTTCAGAACTTAATGACGGGTTTGATACAACTCTGTAGAAGCAGAATTGGAACAAAATGCTGGAGATACAAGTGCAGTCCACTACCCCATAAACTGTAGAAGACATATGGACTAACCTGTGCCTGCCAAGGATCGCTCTGCAGCAGGAGTTGATGGAAGGTCTTGGTTTGCTACGGACTGTCCGATTGGTTTTTGTGACTGATTCTCTTGCAAGAGTTGAGCCTCCAGCATGGTATTCTCTTCTTTCAAAAGATGGAGCATCCTAATACAAATAATAATAAAATTTACTATTGAAGCAAAATCGTCAGCTATCTTGAATGGTAAACAATTAGAGGACTGCGCATCACAAGGTGAACATTTCAACAGGTCCTTACATATGGCTTGCACTTCTCGATTCTCCTTGTTATCAAAGTGTATGTTCAGGTCTCCTAAGATAAGGACATTTTTATACCCGAGGGCTGAGTGAACTACTTTTTCCTCCAGTTTGGCCATAAATTGGGTTACTAGGCCGGGTGGGCGATAGAATGTAAAAGCCTGCTATGGTGTTATCTTCCACAGCTGACAGGGTAAATGGGCACGCCTCACAGTTTTCCAGGTTTGCTTCCTTAATGTTGCACTTCATTATGGATTTATAAATGATTGCAATTCCACCGCCTCTTTGGCCTTCAAGATCTTGCCTACCTATCATGTAGTCAATCTGGGAGTGAATCCAGGATATCTGGGGTGGAGCTCTCGTTACACCAGGTCTCAGTTAGGAATAGTGCATCAAGTGTTTTTTCCCTCAGTAAGTCATAAATCTCGCATTTGTGTTTAGTCAACGACCTACAGTTTAGTAGAGCCAGTCTTGCCCCCCTGGTTTAGGGTCTCGGTTGTGAATGTTAGAGTCTTAGCACAGTGCCCACATTTTAGTATTTTATTATTTACATTCATATTGTGTTTACAGAGTTCATTGATCGGTTGTGCTAGGTCAAGTAATTTGTCTGCTGAGTACTTAATCCTATTTTGAGATCTACAACTGGCAGGGGTTCTGGCCCCTGGTCACGGTCGGGTGCAGACAGGCTTGCCTTTGGCGCGCCTTCGGCCAGTTAAAAGTAATACCACTGTTCCATTTAACATTGTTCAGACTAGAAACCCTTTTAATTTACCAATGTCACAGTTCCTAAGCATTGTCCATGCACAGCCTCGAACAACATCTCAGCACCTCCATCAAGTTTATGTTTCTGCCAACATTTCAGTAACTGTACCACCAACAGGGCCACAATTAGCCCCAGACAAAACAAAACAACATAATATACTGCCTTTTCTGATGTGTTTAATGATGAAAGCACAAATGTTATAGGTTCTTTTACTTAAAGACCTGATTCCGGGAGCAGATGACCTGCGTAGTAAGATTTATGGGAAAAATGCAAAAAGAAAAATCGATGGACGGGATGTTGAACAATGTCAAATGCTCACCCCTTGTACAGAGATCTGGGCCTACGTCCATAATTTGGGCTCACTACGCCATTCCAGCTTGGACACAGCCATATGCAAATCATTCTTGATCGTGCTCCCCATGGGAACAGTTCAACCCAAACTGCTAGGTCAGGTCCTCCCTGGACCAGAAACAAGCTTCCTGGGTCCGGTTTCGGGGTTTCAACCCTCATCAGCCAGGCTAGCTTGAATCTGGTGGTGTAGCGAGCATGGGACCCGCACACTTCGACACAACCTTCCCACTTAGGGCGACAAATGCAAAAAAACAAACCGCTGAATCAATCAAACATTCACCCCCACTCACAGATCTGGGTTAAATCTATTGTTTTTTGCACGCCACACCGTTCCAGTTTAGACCCATGCATATGCAAATCAGTCTTTACCCTGTTCCCCATGGTAACAGTCCAGCCCAAACTGCCAGGCCAGGTCCTTCATGGACCAGAAACAAGCATTCTAGGACCAGTAAGATGTATGCCCTTAATGAGGACAAGACCAAACACTTAAGAGAATGTAAAACAGTATTTGGCAAAATTGATTATCACACTCTCTTATTCGGCAATATCACCTTTTTTAACGTCTGTAAGGCTACCACAGGAGCTTCACATATATTGATGTCACTGGGCTCTAAACAGGACCACTGTATAATAGGTATCCCCTGCCTTTGGTTCCCGTTTTTCTACACTAATGCAAGATAACAGTTACCTCAATGAAGCTGGATTTGCCTAAAGTATGCCAGCTGGTTCATGTGAGGCAAGGAGATGAGTGAAAGACCGCATTTAATGCAGCATATGACCTGTTTGAGTAATGTCTTTTGGTTTATGCAATGCTCCTACCAGCTTACAATATTCTGATGAGGCTTTCCCCGATTTCCTACACAGATATGTTATAATTTGCCTCTATGATATACTTGGAACACAAATGTAGTCAGTTACGACATGTTTGTTGCGCTGACTGCATTATGTTAAACACATCTCTATCATAAACCCAGTCAGTCAGACTTTCACATGATTGAGGTAGTGTTTCGGCGTTTTATATCTATGCTTACCGGCTGACAGGTAAATACTATGTTCCACCACCTTAGCAGTTCGGCGATAAGTTGGGGGACAGTTGCAGTACATGGGAGTCCTGCAAAGGCTTTAGTTCCAGAAACAATTCAAGGGAATCGCCACCCCACTGTCCCCCCAAGGGTCACAGTCAGATCCTAATTGGAAGGCACCAATGCAGGCATGGTCTAACAGGTACCTAGTCACGGTGGTTGAAGAAGTTTGCCAGTGGTGTCATGGAGTCCACCCAGGGGCAGGTCCAACCCTTTCTCCATTTGACTCCAAGGTTATCAATGGCGAGCAGTCACAGGCTTCTCAGAGAGGTAGTGTTGTGGGGCAAGAACTCAGAAATTAACAATCAATGAACAGACACAATAACAATGTCCAGCTCAGTGTTTCTTTTTTAAGAAAAAAAGTACTTTTATATCACTGCAGATCTAAGTACTATATCCTCACTGGTTAAAGAAGTGAATAAGTTCAATGATTTTTAAGCTTTTGAAAAAAGTGTTCAGCAGATTTAACAGACTTTCAACATGTGTTTGTTTCTTGTACTGGGGGTTAAGCGAAGACTTGCATTTTATATGCTGGTTGCTGCGGCGTAGTTCGGGCTGTGAGGCAGATTCAGGCTGGGTTCCCGCCAGCATGGAATTTATCTTTCTCGGTGGAGGGGGAAGGGCAGCTGCAGCCTCACTCATTACAATGTTCAGAGGGTCTTCAAGCTCAGGTGTGGCAGTAGGCTCCAGGTTGAGTCCCATGGGCAGTGCCTCTGGTGCAGTTGCGACCTAAGAGTCAATCAAAGCATGCCTCTTCACTGGGGATTTTTCTAGTCGGCAACGCAGTATCAATCTCTCAAGCCTGCACAAGTTTCTGGGCAAAACAGGAGTACTCACTTTGCTATCATCTTGTTACGGTTCACTCAGAACTTCAGAGCTTTCTCAGAGTGCTCATCATGGAGGGAACATGCTGGAGCTCTCCTTCTGGCAGTGTCCTCTCCTGCAAGCCCAGGCACACACATTCACTCTGTCACAGAAATATAGGGAGGATCCCTCATGGCTCATGGCTCGACCCAGTAACTGATTTCACTGAAGAGGAACCACCAAAAAACGACAGGGAAACCTCTAAAATTGTCAAAATCCAATGTAGTCTTACAACATCTCAATGACGAGTGCCTGGACATTGGAGGTCGCAGAAAACGTCAAACACCTTGGCGTCAAATACCTCTATATTGAACGATTGCCAGTGCCTTGAGGAGGAGAACGAGGGTCCCAAAGGGGAATCAGATCAGTCTTCCATGAGCTAAGGAAGAGACTGCACACTTCCTTACCCCTCTAGGGTCAGCAGAACATGAGGCAGAGCAGCCAACTTGCTCCTGCTTTGACCCGAGGTTGAAGTCCCTCTCTATCCAAGGGCGCATGCAACACAACCCCAGACAGATTTTATACCTTGTGATGAGTGAGAATCCAGGAGTCAGACGACACAAGCATTGGGTTTGGCCTTTTGTGATTTCTTACCCCAACACAAGGTACAACTGTCAAAATAAGCCAGTACTGTACTCAAAGAAAAGGTGTCAAAAGAAAAACCTCATAAGAACAAGATGGTGATGGATTCATGTCGCCTGCAATGCCTAGAGCGAGGTCGTGATAGATTCACACCACTGGCAATGTTTAAAAAGAGCTGGTGATATATTGACATCATCAGTAATGTTTAAAAAGCATTTGCAATGCAATAGGTCTCGCATTCACGAGAGTCTGAGCTATTGGCATTGTAAATGACAATGCCTTTTATTTACGTTTTACAAACTAAAACATAGTAAAAGGCATTGTCATTTACAATAGCTCAAACTCGCGTGAATGTGAGACCTATTGCACTGCAAACGCTTGCTTGTAGAGCGCTGTGCTTTTCACAAGCGCTACTGCCTACTTGTTAACAGTAGTTCCCATATAAGGTCCCAAAGGCGAGACCTATTGGCTATGCCAATGCTTGTACTGCATATGCTTGCAATAAGAAATCAAAAAATATGTAGCCATCGCACAAGCTTGTCATGGCAATGTTTGAATGCTGAACTGCAATAACATCGTTCAGCCAGACTCTTCAAAGACAGAAGTAATGATGAATTATTATTGTATGTCGACCGAGCTTATTGGCCATGTGTGATGCTTTGAAACTATCCTTGTGAAAGAATAATACAGGAGCCACTCAAAAGCAAGTGAAACTATATCCACTTACATGATGTGGAAGACTAACCGCCTATTCAGTGGAGCCTTCTCATTTAAAGTTCAGCAGAGAGATAGTAAACAGTCTCTTTCCAGTTATATGTAAAACGCTCTGTTGCCCGTGTGGCTGGGTCTGCGCTATATAAATACTACAAATAAATAAATATTAAAAGACATTGCTTTGTCTCTAAGGTCGATGTCAAACAATTTGCAAACCTCTACAAAACGGAACCAAAGCTAATTATCACAACGAAAAAGATTTAGATTTTGTTTTATCTCAAATAGGCTAATTGCATTAAAAACACACACACAAAGCAGCACAGGTACAGAATGAGGGACAAATCCACGTGTCTTTCTTATGAAGAACAAAGTATTGGTTTCTTGGTAGCACATACATCTCAAAGATTTGTGGCCAACTGCAAATGGTTGTTAATGTACGACCTCATCTAGGACTCCTTGTGAGTTCTGCAAATAAAATATTGCACAATTGCCAGCACTGGTGAAAAAAAAAAAAATCGCATTATCTTGCATTCAACACCTTCAGGACTGATGACTCTTTGCTACTGACGTCCATCCGCAGCCGTGGCAACAGCACAGTATTTCTGACCAGTATGTATTATGTTTGTATGTTTCCACATACCAAGCAATGACTGCACTTGGTTTGAAAAAACCTAAAACGACCTGAAAGTTGGCTGCGCGTGCACACTAGCACTTGAACACTGCTCCACTCTTAGTTAACAGGCACACATTCTGAGGCACCACGTTTTTGAATAAGCTGAACATGTTTAAGGGCTTTCACACCGGTTCTTATCCAGGAATGTCATTAGAAAGAGACCTTTCAAGAGAGGAGTTTGCTGAACTCGGCGATGACAGCAGCCAATAGCATTTCAATGACGGAACAGAAAGCTATGCACACTGTCCTTACAAATCACACAAACCAGACCATTTGCTTACATAGCACATTTACCTCTCTAAGCCACACTCAAACAAGACTATGTGGAGCTGGCGCTGGTGTGCCTCGAGCTGCTGCAGCGGACCCTGGCGTCTTTAATCCACCTCGTGTTCCAGTGAGGGTGCAGCACACGTCACGAAGAGCTGACGCTGCTTTTCTAGCATTTGTCCGACCTGTCCCTTCACCTCATTGTCCACAATAACCACCTGAGTGGCAGGAAGACTGACGAAGGGCACCCGGCACGGGTCAGTCATCTCTGTATGCAGCCTCCAGACTTTGCTATAATGCTCGCATTGTTTTACATTAGCTGGAATGACAGGGGAAAGAGAAAGCGCGGCATGCGCACGTTGTAGGCACGCCGTGAGAGTGCACATTGGCTGTCCGGCCACGCTGGGTAATGGTGATGTGACGTGATTGAGAAGCCTAGCCACAAACTGGGACATGTCAGGGGATGACTGCTGCACCACCATGCCAAAAAGGTGAGGCAGAGGCGGCTGTGAGTGGGCTGTGGAGAATGTGAAGCTGCCAACAGGGCAAGGAGTGAGGTAGGGCCCAACCAGGAGAGTAAGGACAGGGTTTTTAAAATCGGCTATACGGAATACTTCTAGCGAGCTAGAACGTGCAGGGTGGGGTAGGATTACTTGCAATAAATGAAAGCTTTTAGAAAACAAGCAGAGCCGAGGACTAGAGGTAAGCGCAGGGGGGCGGGGGGGGTTCGTGTGCGTGCGCCGTTACTGCATGCGAGAAAAGCGGAAGCAGGCGCTGTGTGTGCGGGTCTGAGAAGCACGTCCACAGACCCAAAACGGTGGGTGCACCGGTCTGTCTCCCTTGGGAGGCATCTCGACCACAATAGTTCTCGCTGGCGAGACCTAAAAAGTAGGAGAAAAGACCTCTTTCTGCAAAACAAAAAGTAGAAATGTGAAGATGCAGCAAAAAGATCTTGCACAAAGCCAATACCCAATAAGGAGGCTTTCAGTCACAAAACAGCATTAGCAAGGCAACAGTGTGCGGGGATCATCTTTACGTAAGCCTGTAAAACAAACTGTCTCACTGCACTGCCTGATGGAAAGGATGGTCGGCTCTGGAGTTTTTTTAAAAGCCGAAGTGTTTAATTAGCACAATGTCTGCCCAAGTCTATTAAATGCTAAATTTTCCTTAGATTTTGAGATTTAAAAAAGGGGGTAGTTCAGTAGTGTTTACAGTCAAATGTACGGTATGTCAATATGGCTAATTGAATTTACTTTTTAAAACCATAAGAAGATAAGTAAGAAAATATTCCTCTTATAGGCATGTTTTCGTTGCATAACTTTATTAAAAATGGCGTTCCTTTATCCAGAACAGATATTCTACTGTTATTTGTGTTTAGATAGCTGATTTTAAGAGCACTACTCACATTATTTCACTGGACTCGGTCCAAAACTCCTCGCACAGCTGCCCTCGCGCTGTCAGCTAACGCCCAGAAACCACAGCGCCATTGCCGGAGTGCAGATAGGCCACGCCCCCTGGAGGGCACGCCCCCCTTCAGAACAGGTACTTAACCGCTGTTCTGAAGCGCTGCTTGTCAGAACCTTTGCACTCCTGAGGCAGAAAGCCGGGAGCTAGCCACCATTGCATTTTTTAAAAAAATTGTATTATTTGTGTTTAGATAGCTGATTTTAAGAGCACTACTCACATTATTTCACTGGACTCGGTCCAAAACTCCTCGCACAGCTGCGCTCGCGCTGTCAGCTAACGCCCAGAAACCACAGCGCCATCGCCGGCGTGCCGATAGGCCACGCCCCCTGGAGGCCACGCCCCCCTCCTTTCCTCATAAAAGTATGTGCCTACACCGTACGGGCAGCGGACGGGCGCAGCGGGCACGCCGTTTGCGCGCCGAAGGCGCGCCTAAGGCAAGCCCGCCTTCGCCCGTCATCTCCTCTCGCCACCCCCCCTGCCCAAAATACACGGCTGACATACTATTATGACAAAAGTCAGCTCCTAGCACTTAATCCCAATCGTCGATGCGAAAAGCTGGAGGGATGCATTGGACAGACTGCTCTCCAATGCAACTCCTGTAGCCTATTTACACCTGCGCCAAGACTACCCTGCTCCAGAACCACTACAAAAAACCCTTCTTCGCTCCGTATCGCTCAGCTTAACGTTAGGTCCCTGGTTAAACACCATGCGGAGACACATACTTTATTAACAGATGTAAACCCAGATGTACTGTTCTTAAGTGAAACATGGCTCCAGGACGAGCTAACTAGCATCCCCAATCTAACCTTACCAGATGGGTTCTCTATGACCTCCATCAATAGAGGAGGCGGCATCGCCATCATTTACAGAACACCTTACAACTGTACCTTTGTAAGAGAAGATATTACGGGCTGTGAAGGCGCACGGTTCAAAATCACCATTAGCCCTCAGTTCTCCCTTTCTGGCCTCTTTATCTATAGACCACCGGGCCCCACCTCGAAGTTCATAGAGGAACTCTTAGACATAGCGCATTCCATGGTCACAAGTTCCGCTAATTTTACGATCCTGGGGGTTCTAAACCTCCACTTCGATGCCATCTCGGATCCAACTATCAGCAGTCTTTTAGCGGACCTTACAGCCCTGCAGCTGACCCCTATCATACAAACTGCTACTCACTCGGCGGGCCACTTACTCGACCCGATTTTTACTAACATCCTGGAAGCCAAAGCTGATCCCCCTGCACCTATGGGTTGGACGGACCACTTTCTTGTTTCCTTCGTGATCCTGACCGATACTCAACCCAACAGGGCAGCACCCACCTCCTGCCTGACCCTGGCACAAGCTCCAAAAGATAAATCTGCCTGCCAGCCTAGGAGAACCTAAATTTGAAATCACGAACGACATTAACAGGCTATATGCCACTTTTCAGGAATGGATCACCAAGGGTCTCGACACCATCATACCAGCGAAATGGACTAGAGGACGGAACACCCCCTCGAATCCATGGTACGACGAGAACCTAAAAAGTCTGAGGAAAGAATGCAAAAGAAAGGAGCGCCACTGGAGGAAGGAGTATAGAGACGAGGATAAAGCGTCCTACTTAAACATACTTAAGCAATACCATAAAGCCATTCGCACTACCCGTGCAGCCTTCTATGCCAAAGAAATTGATTCCAGCCCCAACCCCACAAAAACAATCTTCAAACTGGTCTAAAAGCTACAAAATGGCGGCAACTCTGCCGCAGGCATTTCCTCCACTCAGCAGTGTGAAGACCTTGCCACTTTTTTTTATAAACAAGGTGAGAAAGATCTATAACACCTTTCCACAGAACGCCTCTGTGCCGGCCAGCCCTCTCCAGGTCCCTAGCATAGGCCCGAGCTCACCCATCTACCGCCCATCTCCCTCGAAGACCTAGCTAAGCTCTGCAAAAAGGTGAAATCCGGCGCCCCCTCAGATCCCATGAGACCAGCTCACTTTCTGAATACTCTGGACTTTTTTCTTCTCTCTCTGGCCATGCTCCTTAACCTTTCCTTTTCATCGGCCATAGTACCAACATGCTGGAAACAGTCATGGGTGACCCCTATTAATAAAAAACCCACGCTGGACCCCACAAAACCGGAGAACTACAGGCCCGTCTCACTGCTCCCCTGGGTGTCCAAACTGGCAGAAGCCCATGCCAATACCATACTCACTGCCCATATGGCCGAAAATAACATCTTGGACCCTTCCCAACACGGGTTTAGGCCTGGACACAGTACGGAGTCCGCCCTCCTCTCCACCACGGAACATCTTAGGACAATCATGGACACTGGTCGGAGTGCTGCGCGGATATTGCTGGATCTCAGCGCGGACTTTGACACGGTATCCCATGATATCCTGTTGAGATGTCTGGAGGGCGTAGGGATCAGGGATCGGGCACCAGAATGGTTTCGATCATTCCTCACGAACAGATCCTTTCGGGTGTCAGCTCCGCCATTCACCTCCCACTGTCATGCCATTTCCCAAGGAGTTCCACAGGGTTCCGCCCTCAGCCCGTCCCTCTTCAATTTATACATGCAGCCCCTGACGACAGTGGCCAAAGAATGGGACCTCACGCTGGTGTCGTATGCTGACGACACACAGCTAGTTATCACCCTCACTGAAATGCCCTCTACATCGGCTACAAAATTTAGAGAGGGGTTGGCCGCTGTTGCCGCCTGGATGACTGAAAACTGCCTTCAGCTGAATGCAGGAAAAACCGAGGTTCTACTTTTAGGTAAGAACCCCAACCACTGGAGCAGCCAATGGTGGCACCCCCTGCTGGGGCCCACCTCCCCACCCAAATCCCTGGTCAAAAACGTAGGCGTTTGGCTGGATTCTGCACTGAGCTACCAAACCCATACCAAAAAGGTAACAGCCAACTGCATTGGGCTGCTGAGAAGCCTTAATCCCATTCTAGGCTTCTTTGATTCCAAAACACGGCAGCTCATAGTCCAAGCCACTATCCTGTCCTGACTGGGCTATGCGAGCGTACTACTACTAGGCGCTAACAAAGCCGAAACAACTAGGCTCCAGCGTATACAGAACTCTGCGGCCAGGGCTATTGTTGGCCTTCCCAGAAGGTGCTCCGTGAGAGGCACTATCCAGAGACTCCACTGGCTGCCGGTGGAAGCCCGTATTCAATTTAAGGCCCTTACCACTGCTTTTAAAATTTTGAATGCTGAGGGCCCAGAACTCCTCCGATCGCTGCTTACTCCATACACCCCCCAGCGCAATCTGCACTCTACTGGTCAACACTTAGTTGCGGTCCCGCGCACTAAATTCAACCACATCGGAGGTCGCTCTTTCAGACTTCGGGCGGCAAAACTATGGAACGCCCTACCCTTCCATATCCGCTGTATCGACAACCTACTCACCTTCCGCAAAGCAGTTAAAACTCACCTCTTTTCAGGTCGGTAGGTCCCTTCTCTCCCTCCCCCCCACCCCGGTAAGTTGTGCTTTGGTTTCTTAGCGCCGGGGCGCCCCGTTGCTGGGGCAGCTGTCGCGCTCAATAAACCCCTTAACATAACATAACATAACATGGCTATCAGATAAAATTCCATCATAAAGAAACAGATGTTTAAAGCAAAAAAATAAAATGGTATATGGTACACAAACCATAGAAAATAATATAACTATTCATGCCACAACTACTCACGTAGGCTGGTTATTACTTTGTATTACCATAACAAGACAGTAGACAGCTCATTAAAAATACATTCGATTCATAAAAGGATATGCTCACCTGTCTGCAGTGACGTTGGAATATATGCTCAGAGAGACATCAGGTACATCCATGCTGCGATCGAAAGGGGTCTGGTATGGCGAATTATCGAATTCATTCAGTGCCTAAGTCAAAATGAACTACAATTAAAGCGGTGCACAGTCAATGTTTCACAGATGTTGACTGCATAGTAATCACTATTCAGAAATCTCGGCCTGGACATGAAAAAGGAATACCTTGACCACCATGGCTAAAATTGGAGCCTGATGGGTTTGGAAACCGTGAAGGAGGTAATCAGAAAATCCGACTCCCTTTTGTTGATGGATGGCCCAACTGTTACATGCTGAAGCAATAATTCACTGCAGAACACGACTTGCAGCTAATCTAGCCAAAAGGTGAAAATGTAAATAATTACCCATGTTTGCAGCTCCCAGTTATGGATATCTTTCTCATATCCATAACCCTTTGGGCATTCATTCTTATCGCATGAGATTCCGGAACATTTCTTAAAACATCTATGCTTACAATTATTTTCAATCTTTCGCATCAGACAGCACTAATGTGGAGTTTGCAAGGGCAATTAGATTCTGCATGATAAGGCACTACCACTCATTATGCGCTAGCCCTGTCCAGTCCCTCAGTCTAATAAGAAGTCACAAGAGCGACACCGATCCTTTCTAGACCACAAAGGAGATTGGACAGATCGATTAGGAATAGGATATTAACAAAGACGGAGCTAAAATAAAGAAATAAATGAAAAGAAACCACAAGAGAACACCTCTTCATTTTTCAGAATCAGCATTAAAGACCACGCAATACTTCTATGCATGGAGCTGGGATTAGGATAGATGTCTGCCCAGCTACAAAATTAATTTGATGAAGGTAGATTGCCTACCTCATAGTCATTCATGTCATCAGTCAATACATCAAACATTTTAAAAAGTATTAACAGATTCATAGGTAGCAGCACATGAAACATAATTATCCATAATGAAGCTGTCGTCTTGCTAACCATCTAATAGGAGATATTTAGGTTTCCCTGGAACAGATGGCATTTCATTACGTAGCAGAAATCATGAGATTATCAAAGTAATGATTCTGTGTGGAGCACGGAGAACGCCATAACTTGCTTGCCTGACATCTTTAATTTTGACTGTGCAATATCCAATGCAAGGCTTTACGTTTCACACAAATGCACAGCTTGATTTATATAGATGCTAGAAATCCTTACAGCGAGTAAAGAAAATTAAGTAAGCAGCATCAATCCAAAGAGCCTGCATCTCACTGACCCTTCTAGTCCTGTTCTGGCAATCCAAATGGTAGTATCAAGAAATGTACTCAATAGTTGGCATATGCTTGGGCTTGGAAGGATAGTTAATCAATTTAGTGATTATCACACAACACTCTAATGCTTAGCTGATAGAAGGGAAAACTTTAATGGAGAACCTCTAAAATCTACAATGATTGGTTCGGGTGGAGGACCACCCCCTGCTGCTGCGACAGAAGATCCTCCCGGAGAGGCAGACTGATTGGGAGATCGATGCTTATACTGAGTAGCTCAGGATACTATACTCTTCGAGCCCAGTCCAGTGCCACAAGAATAACTCAGGGCAGGAGTGGTCTAGGCGGAAAAGCGTAAAGTAGACCGCAACTCCACTCAAGACGAAAAGTGTCTCCAAGCGAGTGCCGCCTTGGAAACTCCACCGTGCAGAACTGATGACATTGCATGTTCCCTTCGGTGGCGAATAGATCTAACCAAGGCTCTCCCCACCTCAAAAAGAGACCTTGCGCCACGTCCGAGTTCAGACGCCATTCGTGATCCATCATGCACTGGCAGCTGAGTTAGTCTGCCCTGGCGTTCAGAGAACCTGCCAGGTGTTGAACCACCAAGGTAATGCCTTGATGTTCCAACCATGTCCAGAGGCGCAGAGTCTCTGGACATAGGGTCCATGACCCCACCCCGCCCTGTTTTTGTAGCACCACATGGCGGTGGTGTTGTCCGTGAACACCTGCACTAAACTTTTCCGGACAGAGGGAAGGAATACCTTCAGTGCAAGTCTGATCGCCCGCTGCTCCAAAAGGTTGATATGGAGCCGGGACTCCACCGGAGACCAGAGGCCCCTGATTTCCGCCTCTCCCAAGTGGCCTCCCCATCCCAGGAGGGACGCATCCGTCACCACTGTGTGCTCCGGTTGGGGAAGGGAGAGGGATCTTCCATTGACCCAATCACTATTCGTGAGCCACCACTGCAAGTGTCGGGCAGTGCCCTCCGAGATCTGGACATGATCGGACAGGTTGCCCTGATGCTGTGCCCACTGGAACTTCAGGTTTAACTACAGAGCCCGCATATGCCATCTGGCATGTTTCACTAAGAGGATGCAGGAGGCCATCAGGCCCAAGAGCCGGCGGGTCATCCTGACTGAAACCCGGGATAGAGGCTGAAAGATCGGAATCATAGCCTTAATATCCTGGACTCGCTGCTGGGGAGGATAAACCCGAAACTGCGTCGAATCCAGAACCGCTCCAATGAAGGGGAGCTTCTGAGAGGGACTCAGGTGCAACTTCGGCACATTGATGGAAAACCCCAGCAAGTGCCTTGGGTGAGCCCGCCTTTAAAAAACAGTCGTCTAGGTAGGGGGAATACTGATACCCCTGACCTATGCAGATGAGCTGCGACCACCGCCATCACTTTCGTGAACACCCGAGGGGCTCTGGTAAGACCAAAGGGGAGAACAGTAAACTGAAAATGCTCCTGGCCTACCATGAACCGCAGGTAACACCGGTGGGCCGGCAGGACAGGGATGTGAAAATATGCATCCTGCAAGTCCAATGCTACCATCCAGTCTCCAGGGTCGAGGGCAACCAAGACCTGAGCCAGAGAGAGCATCTTGAACTTCTTCTTCCGGAGGAACCGATTGACGTCCCGAAGGTCCAAGATGGGGCGCAGGCCCCCTTTTTCCTTCTTAGGGACCAGAAAAGAGTGGGAATAACAACCACAACCTACTTCTGGCCCAGGAACCCGCTCGATCCCCCCCTTGGCCAGGAGGGTCGAGACTTCCTGACGGAGAAGAGTCAAATGATCGCCCAACATGCGGTGGTGCCGGGCGGCATGGCAGGAGGGGAGGACCGAAAAGGGAGCGCATAACCGTGTCCGATGGAGGTGGAGGCGAACCCTGCCACCCACTGGCGTGGGGTGCTCCCTGAAGCTTGCATTAGGAAGGTTTTGAGGCGGAAGCAGCAGGGGTGGAAGTGGACTGAACCACACGCTGGTTACCAGACCCGCCCCTGCGGAACCCACGTCCATGGCCTTGCTCAGGCTGGTTCTGCGCAGGCTTGCTGGAAGAGCGCGCCTGGGTACCCCTGCTCTGGCCATTGATTCACCAGCCCTGGAATCAATGACACGAGCCCTGGACAGCAGACCACAACCCACTACCGTCCCCACCAAATTCATAGTAGAACTTCTGGAGGTGGCAATGACCAAAAACTTTTTTGTATTTCAAAAAGAATTCTTAACCCAAAGCAGAACATTTTTTCAAGGAATCAGATGATTTAATCACCTGCCTCTTAGAAAGAGGATACCCCTAGAGGCTGGTCAAAAGAGCCAGGAAAAGGGCCTGGTACAATGACAGAGAAAACGTATTGACGCCCAGACAGCACACCACAGGACAAGACAGGATGATATGAGTAACTACGCATTGCACAAGGAGCAATGAAATCAAAAGGACAATCAACAAACACAGGGGGCCTGGTCTCGGATACCATAGAGATGCCAGAGCCTTCTGTGCACGCATTTAAAAAGGCTAAGAATATCAAGGATCACGTCGTCCGCTCACTGCTGGACACGTCCCCTGCCCCAACGATTCAGACAATGTGGAACCTGTCGGAGGAGGTATGCTACTATAAATGTACGAAGTGCAAGGCATGCACAATGTGCATAGAAACCAAGAAACTGAACTACAAGAATCATACCATCAACCTTAAATCACACACCAACTGCAATACCACTGATGTGATATACGCTATTCTATGCCCATGTGATCAACTGTACGTGGGACAAACCAAACAAAAAGGGAAAAATCGGATCCTACAGTATTGTAGCAGACTGAGATGTAAGACAGTGGGAGCCCCCTTGGTTGAACATTTCACCACCCTAACGCACAATCCTGAATCTTTCACATGGCTAGAGTTGGAAAAAGTTACCCTAGGCCCAAGAGGAGGGGATCTCAGCTCAATCTTGAACATTAGAGAATGCAAGTGGATGCATCTACTAGACAAGGTGACGAACGGTCTCAATGAACTTGATGCCACTTATGCACAAATGGCAGGCCTGCAAGCAGAATGAGGGAATACTAAGATCTCTATAAAACGCATAGACTAGGCATGATAGAACAAACACTAGTCGTTCAGATGTCACGCTGTAGCCCACCCACCCACCACCAGTCTTAGATTGCTACCTAGGTGGTTCTACAACAAGGAACCCATGAGATGAGGTTGCCTTCTCAGGGATGTATTTGCATTTTACAATATAAAAAATGTTTTTAACTGTATGACCTGTGCAGTTGTGATATGGGATACAAACACATGACACTTTTTAATATAATACTGAGCGCATTGCCATGTTCAATGATGTCTTTATTATGACCGAAATTTGTTTGCTCTAGGCCAATCATGCATCACAAATATACACGTTTAGATGAGTATACTAACTCAATTACATATCTAAACGATATTTTTTCCAATGGTTATAGTATTTCGTACAGTGTATCAGCAGAATGTGACTCGCTATGTTAAAGGTTCAATCTGACACAGTCCATGACACGGAGGTGTTTATGTGACCAATTATAATGTATGCATTTCTTTGGGTAATAGAGCCACTAGTTAATAAATGCTGCAGATTTATGCTAAATTGTCAGCATTTGCATATATATCCATATAGGGCTCCCATTTAAATGGCAATACATGCTTCTTTCAGGCTCTGTCCCTTAACACTGATGTACACACAACTACTTAAGGAACTGACTTCCTTATTTCATTCACAGGCGTCACTAGAGCGTTTCGGGCCTAGACAAACCCCCGTCTTTTTAGGGCTCGCCCCTTTTCTATTTCGCAGAAATAGAAAACAGGGGTGAAACCTTATGTCGCTGATCTGCTTCTTTCCCCAAAGGCTCTATTCAGGCAGCTGATCGGCTCTCTTCAAGCCGGATTCCCAACAGTTCACGAGAAATAGAATCACGTGACAAGCTCCTCGTGGACAAGCTTGCACGATCCTTCCCCCTGCCAGCAGCATTTGGCACATCAAAGGCTTCGCTGCCACATCCACAATTGAAGCTACGATCAAAGGCTTCACCTGCCCCGCCCCCAGCCGTCACTTATTCAGGGCCGCAGGCCCTGCCCCGCTTCCCGGCTCTGCTGTAACCACATGCTACTGGACTCCCGTCACTTATTCAGGGCCGCAGGCCCTGCCTCGCTTAATCCGTGCACCCTTTAATTGCCTCGCTTCCCGGCTCTGCTGTAACCACATGCTACTGGACTCCCGTCACTTATTCAAGGCCGCAGGCCCTGCCTCGCTTCCCGGCTCTGCTGTAACCACAGTGCGCACTAATGAAATGCACCTCGAGAGTCACAGTTAGTTCTTTGTCCTCCATTTGCTTCAAGCACCTAAATAAAGTATTTCTTGTTCAAAAACGGCCCCACAATTGAAGCTACGATCAAAGGCTTCCGCTGCCCCGCCCCCCGCCGTCACTTATTCAGGGCCGCAGGCCCTGCCTCGCTTAATCCGTGCACCCTTTTATTGCCTCGCTTCCCGGCTCTGCTGTAACCACATGCTACTGGACTCCAGTCACTTATTCAGGGCCGCAGGCCCTGCCTTGCTTAATCCGTGCACCCTTTTATTGCCTCGCTTCCCGACTCTGCTGTAACCACATGCTACTGGATTCCCGTCACTTATTCAGGGCCGCAGGCCCTGCCTCGCTTCCCGGCTCTGCTGTAACCACATGCTACTGGACTCCCGTCACTTATTCAGGGCCGCAAGCCCTGCCTTGCTTAATCCGTGCACCCTTTTATTGCCTCGCTTCCCGGCTCTGCTGTAACCACATGCTACTGGATTCCCGTCACTTATTCAGGGCCGCAGGCCCTGCCTCGCTTCCCGGCTCTGCTGTAACCACATGCTACTGGACTCCCGTCACTTATTCAGGGCCGCAAGCCCTGCCTTGCTTAATCCGTGCACCCTTTTATTGCCTCGCTTCCCGGCTCTGCTGTAACCACATGCTACTGGACTCCCGTCACTTATTCAGGGCCGCAGGCCCTGCCTCGCTCCCCGGCTCTGCTGTAACCACAGTGTGCACTAATGAAATGCACCTCGAGAGTCACAGTTAGTTCTTTGTCCTCCATTTGCTTCAAGCATCTAAATAAAGTATTTCTTGTTCAAAAACGGCTAATATGAACAAACGCCACTCAGCCATGCAACGCCAATCTCACCCACGCAGCTCTACTCACCCACGCAGCGCCACACTCACCCCAAAGCGCTACTCACCCATGCAACTTCACTCTCACCCACGCAACTCCCCTCAGCCACGCAACGCCACTCATTCACAAAACGCCACTCACTCACACAACCCAACTCATACAGCGCAACTCTCACCCACGCAGCACAATTCTCACCTACGCAGCGCAAATCACACCCACGCAAGTCCACTCACACACGCAACGCCACTAAATAACACTATTAGCATTGTTAATGCCAAAGTTAGAATTTTCCACAAGTTAAAAATAAAAAATAAAAACTTTGTCATTTACAATAATAATCTCTCAAACTTTACTAATGCGAGCCCTATTGCATTGCAAATGCTTGTTATTGGCTGGACGGGGATGAGCCTCTAACCAGCACCTAGCGGCTCCACATCGCGGTGCAGAAACACCCCTTTCTCTCCGGCTTCTAAATTATGTTATGTTATGAGTTTGTTAGAGCGCGACAGCTGCCCCGGCAACGAGGCGTCCCGGCGCTGAGAAACCAGAACATAACCAACTGAGGTGGGGGGAGGCAAGAGGTTAAGGCAGGGGGAACAGGTGGGTTTTAATTGCCTTCCGGAAGGCAGATAGGCTGTCCAGGCGGCGAATGTAAGGAGGAAGAGAGTTCCAGAGTTCAGGTCCCAAGACTCTGAAGGAGCGCCCTCCGACACGGCAGAGTTTCGTGCGGGGAACCACAACCAGATGTTGACCTAGAGAGCTCAGGTTGCGTTGGGGAGTGTAGGGTACTAGAAGGGGGGCTGAGACTCGGAAGGATCTACCCGACAAGAAAGAGCGGAACCATTCGAGGGCCAGGTCACTAATCCCGATGTCTTCCAGGCGTTTCAGCAGAATGTTGTGGGAGACCGTGTCAAAGGCTGCGCTGAGATCAAGCAATATCAGCGCAGCACTTTGACCGGCATCCAGAATCTTCCGGAGATGTTCAGTGGTGGATAAGAGGGCGGACTCCGTACTGTGCCCCGGCCTGAACCCATTCTGAGAAGGGTCCAGGATGTCATTGTGGGTCATGTGGTCTGACAGCACGTTGTTAGCATGGGCTTCTGCTAGTTTGAACACCCATGGAAGCAGCGAGATGGGCCTATAATTCTCTGGCTTTGCGGGATCAAGGGTAGGCTTTTTGATAATGGGGGTGACCCAGGCTTGTTTCCAGCAAGTTGGGACTGTTGCCGATGAAAAGGAGTGATTAAGAAGTGTGGCCAAAGATGGAAGAAAGAAGTCCAGGGATTCTAGAAATTGGGCCGGTCTCATGGGATCTGAGGGTGCACCTGATTTAACTTTTCTACAGAGTTTGACTAGGTCCCATGGGAGATTTCAGGTAGGCGTAAAAGTCTGGTGCCTATGAGGGGGGAGTCAGAGGGGTTAGTGAAGTCAGGTGGGTTCTGTGGGAAGGTATTATAGATTTTTCTTACCTTTTCAATAAAAAAGGTGGCCAGATCCTCGCACTGCTGTGAGGAAGAGATACACGCGGCAGGATTGCCCTGGTTTTGTAGTTTTTGTACCAGTTTAAAAATGGTTTTAGTGGGGTTACACTTGGAGTTAATTTCTTTGGTGTAAAAGGATGCGCGGGCCGCAAGTATGGCTTTATGGTATATTTTTAATTTAGACAGGTAAAGCACTTTGTCCCTGTCTGTATAGTCCTTTCTCCAGTTGCGTTCAGCTACTTTGCATTCCTTTCTCATGAGTTTAAGATTTTCATTATACCTTGGGTTGGAAGGGGTGCAGCGGCCTTTAGTCCATTTGGCTGGTATAAGGGTATCAAGTCCTTTAATGATCCAGTCCTGAAAAGCAGCGTAGGACATGTTGATATCATTAGAGGTTTCGAGGTGGAGTGCTCCTAGAGTAGCAGAAAGATTCTCTTTTTGAAGTTTATGCCAAGGTCTTTTAAGGCAAGGGGGAGGCGAGTCTTTGTTGGGAGGGGTGTTGGCCGATAGCGCAAACTTAATGAGAAAGTGATCGGTCCAGCCCATGGGTTTGGGTGGATCGGCTCTGGCCTCGGGGATGTTGGTGAACACGGGGCCGAGTAAGTGACCCGCGGAGTGCGTGGAGGAGTGAATGAGAGGAGTCATCTGTAGGGCTGTTAGGTCTGCCAGAAGGTTTTTGATAGTGGGATCTGAGAGGGAGTCAAAGTGGAGGTTAAGATCTCCAAGAATAGTAAAGTTGGTTGAAGTCACAACCAGGGCGTGGGCTGTCTCCAAGAGTTCCTCCGTGAATTTGGGTGTAGGGCCGGGAGGTCGGTAGATGTAGAGGCCTGAGAGGGAGAAGTGAGGGCTAGTAGTAATTTTAAAGCGGGCACACTCCCATCCCACAATGTCTTCCTTCAGAAAGGAGCAGGTGTATAGCGTTTTGTATATGACGGCTATGCCACCCCCCCCCTGGATTCTCTATTGATGGATTTCATTGCGAAGCCCTCCGGCAACGTAAGAATCGGAATGCTGGTTAGCTCATCCTGAAGCCAAGTTTCGCACATGAAAAGTATATCTGGGTTCTCGTCGAGTAATAGGGTGTTGACCTCCAGATGGTGCTTTACAAGGGACCTTACGTTAAGCTGGAGAACCGTAAGAGAAGTATGTTTAGTCGTGTTGACTTTGCGTCCAGGTAGACATGGTTTAGATGTGGCAAAGGTACAAGACTTACATTGTAGGTCTGTCTGTCCAATGCACCCCACTAACTTGTCGCATCGTTGGCCCGGGTTCAGTGCAAGGAGGTAATCTTTATCGTAATGATAACCAGTCCGTGCAAATAAAGCAGGGGAACTGGGGAGAGGCGATGTCTTGGCTATGACGGGCGAATACGGGTTTGCGCTGTGCGTACGATGAATGCACATGATTTGTAGGTGCAATGGGATCAGGACGTGGCCTCAAGGGGGCATGGCCTATCTGCACGCCGGCAATGGCGTCGTGATTAGTTAGGGGTTTCCAAGTCCGCTGACAGCGCAGAGACAGCTGTGCGGAGTGCTCGGGATACGAGTCCTGTGGTGTCAAGGGCGGGTAGGTACTCTTAAAATCAGCAACAACAATATAAGTGACACACAAAGTATTTTAAAAATAATGGCTAACTCCCGGCGTCCGCCTCAGGAGGTAAGTGAGCTTCGCGAGTGGATTTACTCACAGCAAGTGCAGAGTAAAGAGAGAGGTAAGAGCCAATTCTTCAGTGTAACTGGGGACACGCTTTGCTCAAATCACTGTGTATTAGCCATATTTACTTTTCAGTTTTTAACAAAAGCAATGCGCTGAGGGTACGGCATTTGGTAGAACGTACCCGTTTTCCCCTCGTACAACGGGCCTTTATCATTTTCTGCCTGAGAGGTTTAACGTGATGTTAAGATTATGTCTATCCCCCCAACCTTGTTTTTTGCTTAAAGCATCGGGCTGGCGCAATTAATCTGTACTCGGCATCCCACTACAAAGCACTTCATGCTTTCTCTGAAATCAGGTGCTCTGATGCACGACCACCTCCATCGATTTAATCATTTATGATTTTGAGAAGTGCAGTTATACCCATACACCCTTTTGATCTAAATGTCGATACTGCAGTGCAGTACATCCATTGTTTTGTATTTACTGGCTCAGAGACGTGTCCATGGCCATTTATATACCTGGCATTTGAACGTATATATTTTTCTTTCCCTCATAACTGTGCCGCATTCGTTTTTTTTAAAATACTCAGCGCGGATGTATTATTTTTAGACAGCCCTTCCTCGGAACTCTTAGTTCACCGCGCATTATTTGCCCTGTCAACCACTATAATGTAGGCAGGCTTGTCCCTGATCCTTACCCCCTGTCTCTCTCCACAGACCCTGTCCGTTGACTGATTGCAACGTACACAAGGAGATTTATTACCCCGGATGACAGCCTCTCAGCTGAGTGAGTCTTCGTACCGCATGAGGTTTCCTGACTTTTTCCACCTCACAGACCATTTATTTTATTTTATTTCAGATGTTTAGGAGCCATTGAATGCCCAACCACGATCGATCATTGACTGTCTTTCCTACCTGAAGTAGGTTTCATTCAGATCACCTACTTAACTTTTTTCACCACATCCATATCAAACACTTAATCATTCCCATTACTTTTAGGTGCTCTCCACACAACCTTGTCCTGATGAAGACCCCACAATGAGAAGCAAATCGCCCTCTACCTAACAGGGGTCTCGAAACGTAGACCATCTACTGCGTACCTACAAACTCATAGAAACTAAACAAATAAAAAAATATATGCCTATGAGTTATGTATATATGGGAACTATAGACCTGTATAAGGCTGGAAAGGTTTTATTGTATGTAAACGTGATTGTGCCTATGTCACCCTACCTTTACCCTGTCCCTCACTCATCAATTTATTTATTTATTTTATTTAAAAGGTTTTATATAGCGCTGGCTAGACCCGGAGGTATCAGAGCGCTTTCACCCCTATTACCAAAATACCCCCTTCTTTCTTCTATCACACTAAGAGCACTGTAAATACTACATGCGCTATGAATCTATTTAGGCCGATACATGCAGTAACATTAATGCTTTGAGTCATAATTGCATCTAATGAATGTATCACTCTTGGAAATTAAATTTCCTCTCTTTTCTGTTGAATGCAATCAGAATAGTGTGTGGTGAATTGTTTGTCTCTATATGTTTAAACTTTAAAAATCTACCATGACCATTCCTTGAACGTACTGTACTATTGACCCAGGCCGGGTAGTTTGATTGGCTTTACCCCGTTAAAACGTAATACTGGCCACGAAAGGAACAAAACCCTGGCTTGGCAGGGTATTTTGAGGAAAGACCCAAAGACTTGGCCGTGGCACGAGAGGCTTTAAAGCGCTCCAGGGCATTGTCAGCCTTATCACCAAAGAAAGTGCCGGACAGTCTGAATAGATACAAACAAATGCACACCTGGTATAAGTAATTGCTAGGTGGACAACCCATTCGTGATTGATCACTTGTGTTTTATAGAAAAAAATTTTGGAACGTTTTTGGCATCAAAGAATACACACCACATTCAAAAAAAGTACACAAATGCATTGAAACCAAAATACAGTACATAACATTACAACATACACATATAATGATTGTGATTACAATGAACAACTGTGCTATGCCTCACAATGTAGTGTTATACTGAGGCACCAATCCTGAATTACAAATGAACAAGTGGACAGAGAAATGAAATACTAGCCTACTTGTTTCCACCACCCTAGACACGTGTTAATTTTAACATATGGTACAAGAATAGGAACACACAAAAAACTAGGCAGACATGTAGAATTTGTGCGAATTCTGTTCCTATTGTGCCCTAATATTCGCAGTATCTGGGTGGAGCAGGACGCCGACGCGTTTCGAACCCATAGAATAAGTAGAGGGTTCTCCTCAGGACAAGGATTGGGGGTCGTTGTTGCTTAGACGTAGCGCTACTCGTTCAGCGAAGCTGGAGTGTTTGGTGTGGAGACCGATTCAATCGTGAAAAATTTTCCGAACTACAGCGGCGGCTGCCGCTCGAGTTCGTGCAGAATAACGAACGTCTACCTAACAAGGCATAATCCTTGTAACTCCTGATTTAACGCACACCGGCACCCCTTACACTTCACAGTGGTGTATCCACCAAGGAAAACCCACAGAGAGTTTCCTGACATTGCAAGTCTAAGCAACAACGACCCCCAATCCTTGTCCTGAGGAGAACCCTCTACTTATTCTATGGGTTCGAAACGCGTCGGCGTCCTGCTCCACCCAGATACTGCGAATATTAGGGCACAATAGGAACAGAATTCGCACAAATTCTACATGTCTGCCTAGTTTTTTGTGTGTTCCTATTCTTGTACCATATGTTAAAATTAACACGTGTCTAGGGTGGTGGAAACAAGTAGGCTAGTATTTCATTTCTCTGTCCACTTGTTCATTTGTAATTCAGGATTGGTGCCTCAGTATAACACTACATTGTGAGGCATAGCACAGTTGTTCATTGTAATCACAATCATTATATGTGTATGTTGTAATGTTATGTACTGTATTTTGGTTTCAATGCATTTGTGTACTTTTTTTGAATGTGGTGTGTATTCTTTGATGCCAAAAACGTTCCAAAAATTTTTTCTATAAAACACAAGTGATCAATCACGAATGGGTTGTCCACCTAGCAATTACTTATACCAGGTGTGCATTTGTTTGTATCTATTCAGACTGTCCGGCACTTTCTTGTGTTTTGTATAAAAGAGTGGTCCAGCCGGTCAGAGACAGGACCCAGCCTTTCTCTCTTTTTCTTATCACCAAAGAGGCGGGAGCCATTAAAGGGCATGTCCATGAGCGAGCTCTGAACATCGGGCGAGAACCCAGTGGAACGCAACCAGGCGTGGTGCGGCAACGCCACTGTCGTGGAAATCGCCCTGCCCAACGAATCAGCGGTGTCCAAACCACACCTGATGACAAACTTCGCCGCATCCTTGCCCTCCGCAATCGCTTGGGAAAGGACAGCCTGGACCTCCTCAGAGCACTGAGGCAGGACTTCTGCTACTGAATCCCACACTGCGTGGGAGTAACGGCCCAATAAGCAGGCGGTATTAACCGACCGCAACCCCAAGCTGGCTGAGGAGAACAACCTCTTGCCATATTGGGCCAGCTTCTTAGAGTCCTTTTCCAGCAGAGCCGTGGGAAAGGCACTCTGAGACTTCGAGGCCTGAATGACCATGCTCTTAGGCGTGGGGTGAATGGTCAAGAAAGCGGGATCACCAGGCGCCGGGCGATGACGCCTAGCGACGTTCTTATCCACTGGTGCTCCCGAGGCCGGCCGCAACCAAGTGCCCTAGAGGAACTCGGTAAGGGCCTCATTGAAAGGAAGCATCGGCTCAGACTATATAGACGCCGTCTGGAGCACCTCCGTAAGGAGGTTGGTCTTAAAGGCCACATTAGGGAGGTCGAGATGGAGAGCCTCCGCGGTCCGACGCAGTACCATAGTGTAGGAAGCGACTTCCTCCATAGTAGACGGATGGGAGGCAAACCCCGGGTCAGAAGACACATCAAGCTCACCCACATCTTGAAGGTCATCCACCCAATCCTTCTCGGAGTCACAATGCCACGCAAGGGGGTCCTCGGAGCCGTCCCAGTGCTCGTCCGGCTCTGGAGTAAAAGGAGCCGGCCGCAGGTGCAGGGCCGGAGCCGGAGAGGGGGCAAGCGGCGCCGGGAAAGGCACTGGCCGTGGCCGAGCTGGAGCCGCATACCAATGCAGATCCCAGGCCGGAACGAAATGGTCTGAGAAGTGGGGCATGGGTGGGATAAACGGCACCCAGCGCGGCGCCTGTGGCGGAGCCAGGGGTGGCGCTGGGGCCGGAGTCAAGGGCAGCGCCGGGGCCAGAGCCAGCGGCGCTGCACCTTGTGGTGCCGGAGCCGAGGGCACTGGATCCAGTGGCTCCCGGGCTGGCGCCAGAGGCGGTACCGCCGGGCCAACAGGATCTGGACACGGGACCAAGGGGCCAGAAGGCGCGCCGGCGGGAGCCCGGGGCCTGTAAAGGCAGTCCAAGGCAGCAAATAATTCTTGCATCTGTTCAGGAGTCGCAGACGGACCCGGGTATAGCAGGTAGACCGTGGGATTCCCTGGCACCAGAGGAGTCGCAGGGGCGGAGCCACTGTCCCCCTCGTCCGCCTCCGGGGAGCGACAGGGGGACGTCGGAGAGCGAACAAGCTTCTTTGACTTCTTTTTATGGCGTCGCTTATCGGAATCTGAAGGTGAATACTTAGAGCCCGAAGAGCGACGGCTCCGGTCCCGCGAGCGGTCCTGCGAACGGCCCCTAGACCCGGAGCAGCGGTGAGAGGAGTGCCGGACCTGCAGCAACTTCCGGCGCCGCTCCCGCAAGGCCTTCGGGCCATGGCTCGACAGTCCCGGAGTCATGGTCGGTCTCGAGGCAGACATCGTGGGGGTCCGCCACCGACATATTACGGCAGCACAACCCACAAAACTTTAAGCCGGGCATCCCTACGTGCACCAGGAGACAAGAGCGGGAGACAAAAAGTCTCAAAAATAAGTCAAAAAATGACAGGTACGTGCTCAATCCGGATCTGCGCTCTTGGCGTGGAAAAAGAAAGAACTGACGTCAGCGTGCATGGGTGGCGCCTAAGTACTCTCCGTGACGTCATCTCGGTGTGGACGACGCTAGTGACGGACACGGAGCTGCAGGACGCCACCTACTGACGCGCAGGGGTACTGCTAAGCAAAAACTTTCCAGATCCAGCCTGACGCCTGGGGATATTCTAAGGTAAGGAATCTATCACTAACGTGTCTCTTTCAGATCACAGACTCAACATAGTCTCCTACACCAATGACACCCAGCTGATCCTCTCCCTCACCAACAAACCCACAGCCGCTACAACCAGCTTTCACAACAGGATGAATGCCGTTGCCACGTGGCAGAAAGATAGCTGCCTCAAGCTCAACTCCGACAAGACCGAAGTACTCATCCTGGGACCACCCTGGGACAACTCCTGGTGGCCCGCCGCACTGGGAACCCCTCCCACCCCCACGGACCACCACGTAATCTCAGCATTATACTGGACTCTTTAATCACAATGTACTGCAAGATCAATGCCATATCCACATCCTGCTTCCACACTCTCTGTCTGCTTCGAAAGTCATTGAGATGGATCTCCACAGAATCCAGAAAGACAGTCACCCAAGCACTCATTACCAGCAGACTCTACTACGGCAATGCACTCTACGCCTGCATCACCCAGAAACAGCTCAGGAAACTACAGAACGTTCAGAATGCCGCAGCCAGACTGTTACCTTGACATCCCCCACCGCAGCCAGCACACAACACCTCCGACAATTCCACTGACTTCCACTCAACCAGAGAATCACCTTCAAGCTCCTCACGCATGCATACAAAGCTCTCCACAACGCAGGACCAGCATAGCTCTGCCAAACTTGGCCTGGCCACCATTGCATGCATTAACAATACCAGACCTGGAGACAGATCCTTCTACCTCATTGCCAAGACTTGGAACACCATACTCCTCCACCTCTAGCAATCCCCGCTGCTGACCCAATTCAGGAATGATCTCAAGACCTGGCTCTTCGACTGAACCTCCACATCCAGACGGATGAGCAACCCTCGGCCCCTATTTCCTTCCCCCTTTCCCGCCTCAGCGCCATGAGACCCTCACAGGTAAGTAGCCACGCGATACAAACTCCTGGTTGATTGATAGACCGTTATAATGATTAATGTCCGGGCAAGCCCCAGAAACTGTCCTCGTTACTAATGATGCAGTACGAGAAGAAATTCACGGAAATTCAATAACACTATTAACAGACAATTTCATTAATCCTATGTTAAAATACTTTACATGACAAGAATATATAAACTGAAAGAACACCAAAAGAACGGTCATTGAATAAGAAGTACAAATGGACAGACATATTCCAGTTATAAATGATAAACACCACCCAAGGACCGTAAGCCATTGAAAGGTGATAGATAAGTGTACAATACAGTGGGCACGTTACCAAATGATAAAACTCATATGTAAGCCAACCTCCTGATTTTACTAGGTCTCTCATCTTCAACACCCTGTGGTTTTAAAAGGGATTTAGTAGCAACTTTCTTCACTGGCTCTTCTCCTACTGCACATTCTTTGTCCCTAATAGTTCCATAAAGTGTCCTATCATTTTAAACGTCTACACCCTGCCTCTGGAGACTCCACCCACCAAACCATCAAAATCCACAAATGTGTATATACACAACTCTACTTGAAAGTCTATTATGCTTCACACATCCCAACCCTCAAACACTGCCTGCAACTCACTCTGTCTGGAAGTCCAGCAATTATCTGAAGCGCAATCCGACCAAAATATTGTAATGTTATGAAGCAAAACAAGAAACACAGTCCAAACGTTATCAACATAAACATGGAGGATTTGAACCGGAACTCTTTAAAGAGCACTCATCACAACGAAAATAACAAGTTACTTGCCTGTAACTACAGTTATTCAGTAGTGGTATCTTTCAAAGATTTACATGCCTGAATCATTCCCCGTTGCTGAGGCGGGAGTCCCAAGGTAAATTACAAAAGTAGTGCCATAAGTAAATATTAGTTGTAGGCTAAAAGAAAAACACCTACGGCCTAAATCGTTGTAGTCTATCTACATCCTTATAGTAAAAAGAACCAAAAGTCAGCTCCAACCAATCAGCTACCAGCACCCTCTAAAACACTCTCAGCAGAGGCCGTTCTCCTCAGATTTTCTTCGCACACGTGGGAAGTAAGTATCCCTCCCCTCCCTCCAAACCTTCAGAGCAGCCCTTAAAACACGCCTCTTTGTTCAAGCGTACATGTAAGTGCAAGATTGCCCGCTTTTTGTTTGATCCTTTTGTTAGGCGCCTTGACACCTTCGGGTTTTAGTCTGCGCGGTACAAGATGCATAATAAATAAATAAATAAATAAATAAATAGAGCACTGGCTCGCCGGGGAGGAGGGTGGGTGCATGTGAATATATGAAAGATGCCAATACTGGATAACTGTAGTAACAGGTAAGTAACTTGTTTTCTTATCCAGTATTGGGGCATCTTTCATAGATTCAAATTCCTGAATCAGAACAGCAAGCAGTATACCAAATGTACTGTCGTTTGCGGATGGTGGGAGACAAGTGTTCATAAACTCCCAAACTGCATCCACAATGGTTGAGAAATGTTTAAAATGACCAAGCCTTTAAGAAATCAAAAACCATCTTAAAAGACATTACCGAGATAAAACATGAATACATAAATATTAATATATATATATATATATATATATATATATATATATATATATATCACGTGCTGATAAAGCGCCTCCCAGGCTAATCTACTAAAGTGAGCAGGGACTGGGTAATTGTACAAGCCTCCTCTAATCAGATCGCACTGCCATTAAGCCCCAGAGGAAAGTGCAGGAAGCACTGAAACGCGTCGGGCTGACAAGGATGAGAGACGGAAGCTGGGACATTCTCAAACATTAAAATGAAGGTTTTTTACCGACTTCTCTGTTGCCGTGTGCTTTCTTCGCTGCAGAGCCTTTGAACAATATATATATATATATATACATACATTTTACATGTCGTACTGAAAATGCGGTATATGTGCTTCAATGCACTTGCAATCTAAGGTACGTGGGCAGTACGAAACATCCAGCCCACGTCCGCATTTTGCAGCACATAAGGGCTATTGTAAATACTGATTTAACATACCCCGTAGCCCGACATTTTGCGACCTTTCATAACAAAGATTTAACCAACTTACAATACTTTGTTATTGATGCAGTGGAGCAGACGAAAAGGGGTGGTGACACAGAAAAGAAATTACGCCAGTTAGAGTCTAAGTACATCATCAAACTTAACAGCAAGACTCCTGGGGGCCTAAACATGGGCGAGGATCTTAAGAATTTTCTCTGAATCAAAACTGAATGATGGTGGACTCCAGGCTTGGGTTTCACATCTTGGCCCAACGTCAATTGTACATCATGATATATATTTATAAATGAGTCCCCCTCCTTCTAAGGGCAGGTTGAATATATAATGAACCAAGTTATTCTAAGTAAATATTCTAAGATTTTGAATGATAGTCACATTTCATTCATTTATGCTGTTTTTAATACACTATACACTTGTCACTTCTTATCATGTATTTGGGCAGGAAGTGTTTTTTCTTTCTTTTGCAAAGGTCTCTATAATATTGATCTCCACCATACTGTATTTGTACAAAATAATTACACACAAGGATGGTGCCTAATACTTGCAGAACATCACCATGTGCTACGGTCACCAATGAGGCATTAAGGCATAGAGAGATATGCATATTCCTTGTAAGGTATATCATGCGCTTTGCGCATGACAAAACTCATTTCATTCATTCATGTGCAAACCTGATGTAAATGGCCATATGAAATTCAACATTTAAAAAAAAATTAATTACGATTTATAAAATTTGTCTTTGATTGTCCTATTGATTTATCCAACGTGTTCATAAGTTTTAAGCACTAAGCACTTTACCCATATCAAATGGTTAATTTGGCACAAGTCGTATGTTTACATTTTGAAGCACATCAGCACTTTATTTTTGCAATGTTGCAATTAAAGGCATAGTTTTAATACTGTAGGTATTGTAGCCTTTTTATATAGTGTCATGTTGCCGAAATAAATGTATTTGTACCTATTATTAACTTTTATATAACTTTCATGGGACCATGTTCAATCGAAAGACTTTTAAAATACGGACAAATGATATCTTGTTGTTCTCAGTGTTTTTCAATGCCTTCTTTAACCCTAACGTCGGGTTATCATTGCACAAAACCTTAAAATTATATATATATGTGTATATAAGTTTTGTTGCCTGCTTCATGAATCTCTGTAATGTTATAACTGGTTATTTTTCTATGTATAATACAGTATGATGTTCATATGTTTTTTGCAATTATAACATGGTGTCATATGCTGTTCAAAATATGGCGGGACTTTTACAATGTTTGTAGAAAAGCACCTGACCGATCATGTCTGTTGTTTATGTTCATTATCCAACAGCGAGTTTTGGCGCGTGTTTTGCACACTATGTATATTTAAAATGGTGGAGCCAGTTTGGCTAATTGTCAGTGAACAAGGGCACAGCCGGTGCCCGAAACGCATCTGACGAGGCTTTGCACCCTACATGCACAAATAAACTTCATCACATAAAAATTACCTGAAGTCTGGCTGTGGCATATTTTGGTGTCCCGTTTTCTTGTCAGCAGACCTAGTGCTTTTCGTGACAAGCTGGAGTTATATATATATATATATATATATATATATATACACACACACACACACACACACACACACACACACACACATCTCTTTAGACATATAAATATGTATGTTGCATGAAACATGGTAACATGAATAACATGAATAATGAAAGCAATAGAACAGCATATAAAATGAGAAAAAGTACCTGAATCTGACCTTAATGAAAGAGATGGCGTAGGAAAGCCTGTCCAACCGCTGCATCTTCTTGGTGTGCAGATTGAAGACAGTAATGCTTTGTGAACGTGTGGACATTTTTCCATGTCGCAGCACAACAGATATTTTCCAGAGTCACTCCAGCAGACAATGTTGTAGAAGCTGCCATAGTTCTTCTAGAATGAGATTTGGCTTTCCTCTGTAAGGGTTTGTTGGCCTTGTCAAGGCAGAAATGCATCGAAGATGCCAGCTATCAGGCGATTGTTGCCTTCGTCACTGCGGTTCCAAGTGTTGCTTGACCATAGGCCACGAACAGTTGGTTGGAACGTCTGATGTCTTTAGTTTTCTGTAGGTATAATTTTAAACGGCGCTTAACATCCAGAGAGTGTAATGCTCTTTCAGCTGGAGTGGATGGAGTCGGAAAGAAAGTTCTTAATCTTACAGGATCATTCAAATGAAATGACAGTACTTTAGGGATGAATCTAGGATTTGTTCGAGGGTTACGTAGTCCTGAGTAAAATGTAAAAAGGGTTCTGTGATAGTTAAAGCTTGGATTTCACGAACGCTTCTTGGAGAAGTAAGAGCCAGTAAAAGGGCGACCTTCCAAGTGAGGAATTTGAGATCAGCTTTGTGGATCTGCTCAAATGGACGTTTCATTAATTGCGCTAGAACAGTGTTGAGTTCCCACTCTGGAGGGGGTGCTCGCACTGGAGGGAAGGCTTGGAAAAGCCCTTTCATGAATTGTTTGACAAGTGAAGACGAACAGAGAGAAGGAAAATTAGCGCATTTTCTGAATCTGGAAAGAGCAGCAAGATGGACCTTGACCGATGAAAAGGTAAACCCAGACTTGGCTAGAGAAAGCAAATAAGGGAGAATTTGTTCTGCAGGAGTTTGAACTGGGTGAATATTATTCGCCCCGCACCAACAGCAAAATCGCTTCCATTTTAGGCGATAAGTCTTGATTGTGCTCTGGGCACGAGATTCGGCCTAAATTTCACGACAGTCTTGTGAAATGTTGAGGTACTTGAACTCTAAGAAATCAGGAGCCATGCGTGCAAGTGTAAGGACTGTGGGTCTGGATGAACAACTTGGCCTCTGTCCCTCGACAACATCGGAGGCGTCGGAAGAAGGCGAACGGGCTTGTCTTGAGACAATAGCAGAAGTTCACGTTGGCCAACGGGATGCAATCAGAATTAGACAGCAACTCTCCAGCTTCATCTTGCGGAGCACTTTCGGGATCAATGGTATTGGGGAAAAAGCATGTGCACAAATCCCTGACCATCGCATGGACAGGGCATTCCCCATTGAGCCCTGTTGAGGGAACCTGCTGGCATAGTATCAGCATTTCTTGTTCTCCCTCATTGCGAACAGATCCAGTGCTAGTTTGCCCCAAACCTGGAATACTCTGATCGCCAGCTCCTGCTCTAGCTCCCACTCATGACAGTCTGAGACCTGTTCAGCGTGTCCGCCAGAGTATTGTGGAGACCTCTGAAGTGTTTGGCTCTCAGGGTTATCTTGTGGAATGTGACCCACTCCCACAATTCCGGAGCCTCCTGCAAGAGCATAACGGATTTTGATCCTCCTTACTTGTTGACATAATACATGCTGGTCGTACTGTCGGTACGGACCAGCACTGAGGAACCCGCAATCCTTGGCAGGAACGCTTGCAGAGACAGAAAGATGGCGCGGAGCTCGAGTCTGTTGATATGCTGTAGTTTGTGTACGAGACAATTTTCCTTGAATCTGCAAATCTTGCAGATGACCTCCCCATCCCTCCATGGAGGCATCGGTTGTTAAAACAAAGTCTGGAATGGTTTGTAGGAATGTGAGACCTTGGGCTAAATTTGCTATTTTTGACCACCAATGCAGAGAATCAATCATGTGCGGCGTGACCCTGATGGAATCGTCGAACGAACCCACGGCTTGTTGCCATTGAAGGTGTAGCTCCTTCTGAAGAGGTCTAATTTTGAGCCGTGCCAAGGGAATGAGATTTATTGCAGACAAGCACATCCCCAGGAGTGAAGTAAACATCCGGACAGAAACTGACCTTCTTGAAATTATAGTTGCTAATTTTTGGAGACGTATTTGGCGGTGATGCAACAAGAATGCTTTGCACTGGACAGTGTCTGGCATTGCTCTGAGAAAAGGAATGACTTGAAGTGGGCGCTACTGCGATTTGCTCTCGTTGAGAGTCAGCCCCAGAGAAGCGAAGAGATAGACGCATGCTGTTGTGGCAACCTTGGCTTTGTATTCCAAAGGACCTTTGAGCAGCCAATCGTCGGGATTAGGAAACACTTGGATTCCTCAAGATCTCAATGCTGCGGCCACTGGTGCCAAGCACTTCGTGAAGATTCTTGGTGCCGATTTCAGCCCAAACGGGAGCACTTTGAACTGATAGTGGGCACCAGCCACCGTGAAGCGAAGATATTTGCGATGTTTGGGGTGGATAGGGATGTGGAAATACGCGTCTTCCATATCCAGAGAAGCCATGAAATCTCCTTTGTTTAAAACAGCTTATAATCTCGGAAAGCGTGACCATCTGGAAACTTTGCTTTTTGAGGAATTTGTTGAGCTTGCGGAGGTCTAGAATCGGTCGCCATTCTCCTGAATTCTTATCAGGAAGAAACGAGAATAGAAACCTGTTCCTTTTTGAGATGGTGGAACCTTCTCCATCGCATTCTTGAGGACCCCTTGGTAGGTGGATGATTGCCACTTTTGAACAAAAGCTGACATCTTCGAGCCCATGGGTATGAAGGGTAATGTGGTTGGCACCCTGTAGAGATCACAGTTTCCTGTTAGTGTCTCGACTTTGATTCTGTGATCGATTTCGACCACCCTGACGGGAGAAACTAGCCATAGGGGATTGGCGGTATGATGACTGGTTGTAAGGCTGTCTATACTGAGATTGATACTGCCTGTTTTGTTGATTTTGGTACCTCCTCTTGATGTAAAACCATGTCTTCTTGCTCCTCTGAAAGATCTGCGCCTGCATTGAAGGGCGCCTAACGATCTAGCGGTATCCGTGTCAGTTTTGAAAGCTAGGAGGGCCTCATTAATGTGTTTACAAAACAAAGACTCTCCGTCATAGGCCATGTCTAGAATCTTTGTTTGCACCTCAGGTCTGAAAGTAGTGGCTTTAAGCCACCCTTGGCATCTAAGCACTGCAGCGCCAGCGAGTTGACGGAAGTTGGTGTTCACAATGTTGAGTGCGCAATCTATACTTTCAGATGCAGCACGTTCTCCTTCCAAAAGAATTTTCCTGGCTTCCTGTCTACGGTCTTCAGGAATGAGGTCAATGAGACCTGCGATATCTGACCACATTTGACAGTCATAATGGCAGATTATCACTAGAGAGTTAGCAGCTCTAATAGAGGCTGCTGCCATGGTAGAGAATTTTTTGCCTAGGAGGTCCAGACAACGTCCTTCCTTGTCAGGCGGTGTGGTGATAGGCGTTGCAGGATTTTTTAGATCGCTGTTGGGCAGCATGCAAAATTACCAAATCTGGTCGTGGATGAAAAATCAGACAAGATGAGCTGTTAGCAGGGGGACTGTATTTTTTCTCTATGCGAGGAAGCATTGCCGGAATAGATGCAGGCGTCTTCATGATCTTAACCCCCTCATTCCAGATATAGTCTACGATTGGTACAGCTCGCATGATTTTCCTGGACTCTTCGTTGAAATCATGTAAAAAACACTGTCTGTTCGACCGTAACAGACAGTTGGAATCTAGCTGCCTCCCACTGCATTAAGTTATGAAAGCCCCTGATGTCCTCAAGGGGAGAATCAGAAGGTAGAAGAAGTGGTGGAGAAGGCATCAGTATTATAGATTCATCACAGGGATCAGTAATATGAGTATTTTCAGGTAATTCGCACTCTTCAACCTCATCTTCAGAGGAGGTAGTGTCATGCTGCACCTGTTCAGAAGGACCTGAAGGATGAGCCGGTGTAACAGGAACCTCAGACTGAGGTAATAGATCAGGAACCAACGCTGGTTGGGGTGGATTTTCTTTGACAGCCTGTTGTGGTGGAAACCTTTGACGGTAATCCGCCAGCATGGCCTGGAGATCCTGTATGAGCGTTGGACGTGACTCATTTCCCTCTGGCGTGACTCCCCTCGATGAAATCTATGGTGCGGAAACATAAGTTCTTCCTGGTAATACGGTTCCTGGTAATCGTCGTCATCATCTTGACACTTGATGTTAAGCTCAGAAGGATGGTGAACTGTGCCAAATGGTCCCTCATCGTCTTCGTCCTCCTAGTCAATATCATCTTCAACGTAAGTTTCTAAGAGGTGTGAAGGCAGAAGCGGAAAAATCTTACTGTAATCCTGATGCCTTTGAAAAGTCTTGAGTTGGTAAAGCCCAGACGATATGGGATCGTCGTCGACGGTGTCTCACTGATGGTGCCATCGTCGACGGAACGGTTGTCGACAGAACAATCATCGACGGTGACATAGTCGACGGGGCAGATGTCGACAACGTAGACTTCGTGGATGATGAGATCTTCATCGACGGTGGAGGCTTCGTCTACGGTACCGTCGTCGATGGACTCTACGTCGACGGGGACTTAGTCGATGGTTTCCTTGCCGATGATTCTTCAAAAATAGGCTTTTTGGTTGTGATTGAGATTCTGGTAGACAGAATAGGTGAAGTAATGGCTGTCGTCGAGAGCTACTGTCTCGACGATGGTGCAGAAGAAGTCACAGAAATCGTCAACGATGGAGTCACAGTGACAGATTTGACATGGCTTTTACTCACGGTTTTTTGAAGTAGATGTCTTCTTAGACTCCTAATCGATGTATAGGGTGGAGACAGCGTTGACCCAGAGGAAAGCTTAGGTGACCTCTGTGAAGGGTCAGAAACATCATGGGAAGATTTAAGGTGTTTTCTTCCCTCACTCGAAGAGCTGTCATGGGATCTATCTCTTTTGCTAGAAGTTGAGACTCGGTCATCCTCCTCAGCCGAAGAGGATTTGAGCCACAAAAGCAGTCTTGCCTCTCTATCCCTAAGAGTCTTGGTAGGGAAAGTACGGCAGATCTTGCAATCCTTTGCCTTGTGCTTAGGATAAAGGCAATAAATGCAGTCCTTATGTTGGTCATCAATATGGACCCTCTTCTTATCACAGGTCCTGCAGGGTTTGAACAAAGCTTTTCTGACAGACATTCTGAAGAGTTGTAGAGAAGAAATGAGTGCCACTCAGGGAGACTCCATTCCACACGGTGTGTGGTGAAAATCTGAGGAGAACTGCCTATGCTGAGAGTATCTAGAGGGTGCTAGTAGCTGATTGGTTGGAGCTGTATTTTGGTTCTTTTTACTATAAGGATCTAGATAGGCTACTAAGATATAGGCCTTAGGCTTTTTTTCTTTTAGCCTACTACTATTATTTACTTATGGCACTACCTTTGTAATTTACTGTGGGGCTTTCTCCTCGGCGACGGGGAATGATTCAGGCATGTGAATGTATGAAAGATACCCCAATTCTGGATAAGTAAAACAATCTTGCAGTGGTAAACAAACTGTAAACAATGTTGTAATGCCAGATCTTTGCTATCCGGTGTTTGTACTTCTGTCCTCAGATCTACATTGTACAAGATATACTCCTGCTAACACACCCCCTTATGATGAATAAGTTTCAACATAAAAAGCACAGGTGCCCAAATATGTAAAATACCATGACAAAGGGTGATGCAGTATTGCTGCCGAAGAGCAATAACAAAAAACAACCAACTTTTATGGAAAACTTGAAGGATTATCAATTGATTGTTTACAAAGATCAAATTTTTTGGATGCAATTTGGAAATTAGAAGTGCACTAGGAGTCATATTCTATTACCAGAGGGATAGAAGTGAATTAATACTAGATCTGAATTAACAATACTGTGGCAGCTGGCATCTCCGGGGGGAATGGAGGGGCAGGGGGACGCAGGCAAATATTAACATTAAAAATAAGATTTACGTGAACCGACGTCCTCCGCTCTGGACCTCTTCTGAGGGACTCCAAGCTGCACTGTGGGCACCAATCCTGGTGCTGCTCCCATGCTGGGAGAGAAGCGCCCCGATTGGAGGGAGTGGCCTCACTCGGTGCTCCCCCGCGCCCTAAATGCCTGCACTTGCTCTAACCTAGGCTATCTTAAGAAAGCTGGGTTAGAGCTTTCAAATTGTGCATGTCTGGCTGGATGCCACAAGACGTCCGGCTAAAGGGACATGCACACTTTGAAAAGTGCACAAACAGCCCACCCTGTTCCCTGCTGCTGTCATTCAGCAGCGGAGGCGCCCTCGTCCTGACGCTCGGTTCAGGACGAGAGGATGAAATATACAATGGTAATTAATTACCATTTTAATTTTCATCTTTGGAGGTAATTTAAGTGGGGTGATGTTCCTCCGCTCCAATGGAGGAGCTGCCCATGAATAATACCCACAGGAGGAGGTAAATTTAATATTTTGAGTTATTTTATGTAACCTGAACTGCTCACTTCTAAAGTCAGCACAAGTTCATAAGCGCTACATTGGTAGTACATTTGCTCGATTCCTTAACTTTTGAAACTGCCCATTTTACAATCTTAACTTCGATCACTGCTTTGTAGGTTTATGTTCAACTGTCCTTCCTCTAACTGATGGTTTACTACCACTTGAAACTGTCCTAGTGTGAACTGCTTGTGTGTAGTACAAATTGTTCTCACATGAAGTGCTTTGATACCCATGTTTCTTGCTGAACAAGTTACTTGCCTTTGGTAACTTGTTATCTGGTAGAGACTATTTAGCTGTAGACTCCTTACCATTTCCCACGTGTCAGGATGGATCTGAAAATTTTTGAGCAGTAATTCGGCGCCTCACTAGGTGGCATCGCTAGACTTCACCTTGGGCGCAGTAGAAGTGACGCACGTGGTGCCTATGTAGGCACCACCCGAGCCTGCTGACATCAGTTTCCCTAATGACATTTCTGCGCTAGAAGCACGGAGCCATGAAAGAATGCCGATGCGCCAGTGTGCAGACACATCAGGACCTACAAGGGTTGTCCTATGTAGAGAAATCCATTCACAGGGCGGGAAGGATGGGAGGGTTGGGTAAGGAATCTGCAGCTAGTTAGTGTCTCTACCAGATAAGGTGCTACTGAATGTAAGTAACTTGTTTATCTGATAGAGACTTCTAGCCACAGATTCCTAACCTTAGATTAGCTAGCCAAGCAATGACTCCTTGTAGGTGCATCCGTGAACAGATATCCCGAAGGACTGGACAAGCAAATTGTCAGCCACAATGGACCAGACTGTCCAGGTAGTAGTGCTTGGTAAACATATGCAGAGATGTCCACATCCCAACTTGACAGATGTCAAGGACAGGAACTCTTAGAGCTAAGGCAGTGGTCGTAGCCTTGGCTCCGAGAGGATGAACATGCAAGCCCTCACAGGGTTGCTTTTTGGCCAGAGCATAGCAGATTTTAATGCAGAGCACAATCCATCTTCAGATGGTCCTTTTCTACAGGACCTTTTCTTTTCTTTTCTCCGACGAACCCAATGAAGAGTTGATTATCCACACGGAACTCTTGTGTACAATAAATGTAGACCGATAACGCAGTTTTTGGATCCAGTCAACGGAGTCTCTCCTCTTCTTTGGAAGGGTGAGGCAGAGCAGAGTAGGTCAGCAGTGTGACGGTCTGGCCTACGTGAAAACATGTCACCACTTTCGGTAGGAAAAAGGTACGTGTTCTCAGAACCAGCTTATCTGAGAAAAAGTTTGAGTAAGGAAGGTGGCACAGAGTGCCCACAGTTCGCTAACTCTCTAGGCTGATGTAATGGCCACTAGGAAGACGGGTTTAATGGTCAGAAGATTTAAAGGGAAATTGTGCCCGCCCTCTGAACCTATGCACATCAGAATTTAAAAACTAGATTCAAATCCTATTGGGGCATGATGAAAGGTTTTGGAGGGAACATGTTTTGTAGTGCTTTTAGAAAACAAGTTGCACTAGTTGACTTAAACAGGAAGGGCTGGTTTG
The DNA here is from genome assembly GCF_964263255.1 of Lissotriton vulgaris. Taxonomy (NCBI): domain Eukaryota; kingdom Metazoa; phylum Chordata; class Amphibia; order Caudata; family Salamandridae; genus Lissotriton; species Lissotriton vulgaris. The sequence continues at coordinate 80,568 of NW_028242038.1, read as the reverse complement.
GCAACTGCGAGAACAGCGATCTGGCTGAAACACACCCTTTAAGTGTGCCCAAATCATAGGCCATGATGGCCTATGATTGTAAAAGAAGTAATAACACTTTTGCTAGAGGTCCAGAAAGGGGTTGAACATGCTTGCTAAGACATTGAGCAACAAATTTGTCCCAACAGCAGGCATATACAGTCTTGGTTGTATGACACCTCGCAGCCAGAATTACATCACAGACTTCTGCATGGAAGTTGAAAGCTGTCAATTGCTGCTGCTCAAACTCCATTCACGGAGGAGGAGCATGACCAGGGTGCAGGACTCTGCCATGTTGAAGCAAAAGTATATTCTCTCAAAGAGACAGCCTGATCAGAGAACCAATGCTCATGTCCAGGAGTTTGTGATACCATACTCTCCTTTCCCAATCCAAAGCCACAAGAATGACTTTGGCACAGTCATTCCAGATCTTCAAGAGAACTCTGGGCAGGAGAGCTATCAGTAGAAAGGTGTACAGGAATCCTGAGCTCCACTCGAGACGAAAAGCACCTCAGAGCGAGATTCGCTAGGTCAGCTCCCCAGCATGGTGAGGAGCAGACATTGCAGTTCTTGGTTGCGGCATATATATCTAAACAAGGATCTCCCCAATCTCTGAAGAGACCTTGCACCACCTCTGGGTGGAAACACCATTCGTGATGCCTGTGAAGGGGCGGACCTTACCTCCCGGGCTCAGCGATCCCGTAGGAACGCCCATACGGGCGACAACACTAACCCACAGCCAAAACCGGCTACACCTCTCTCTGTCTCCCTGCAGGCGCCGACAGCAGCACCGGAGCACAGCGGACCGGAAGCGGCCTGGATTGACCCCGGAAGTACAACGGCCACTAAAGGACCGGAAGTGACCCCGCCTGACCCCGGAAGCCTTTCCTCAGGGACCCGATCGGATGGTAGAAAAGCCGGCGACGCAGAGGTGGAGAGGTTCCCAGCGGTGGACTCGTGGCAGGAGTTGGCGAGACGCGAAGGACCGACAGCGAAGACTGTAGGAGAGAGGACGAGGCGAGAGAGGGAAGAAGAGGAAGACGTTTGGCGCAAGGATTGGTGGCATCCTCAGGAGGTGGCTGGAAAGCGGCCGTAACTCAGATGAGAGTTACGGCGGGGCACGTGAGTAAACTGTTACCATTCTCCGTGTTTCCCCCTCCCTGTGTAAATAGTATCAATAGTGTAAATCTTGTACAGAAGTCACGCGCACCCCACTGTATATTATAATCACCCCTACACTGTATAATACCTTCCACCCAACCCCCCCCCCACTATTTGCACTCTGTCCCAACGCCCCGTCTTTTCTTTCCCCTCTTCCCCTACCCTACCGCCCTCCCTCACGGTCTATTTCCATCCTTACACTTCCGGTGCCGGTGTCAGTCGTCTGAGTTCCGTGACCATTGGAACTAACTGCCCTGTGTCTCTTTCCTTTATCTCCGAGGGACACCCCAACGCCCGCATCCAGGAAGGAGAACACCAGCCCTGCAGTGGAAGACCTACCTGTGTTCTCCTCATCGGACCCCCTCGCGAGGAACCCCGACCCGAACCCCGAGGATTGTACCTAGTCACCGTGCCCAAGGGCTTGACTTTTTTCTGTATACAAATAAAACCCTTGCTAATCATAGCACACTACATCCGGCCTCCACGCCTGTTATTTCGGCCCGCACACCCCCACACTTCACAAGTGGTGTCAGAAATGGGATCGCCAGGAAGCATGGAGGCCGCCGTCAAACAGCTGGCAGAAGGCCAGGAACTTCTCGGCAAGCTGATGGAGCGGTTCCTCAAGACCGCAGAAGATGACAGGGGACAGTTGCACGACGTCCTGAAGGGGCAGGGCACGGCCCAGGACCAAGCTCTGGAAAAGTTAACAACCGTCATGGGACAGCAAAGACCCATGACATCTCTGCCCTCGGTAGTCCTGCAAAAGTATGTGGCTGGCGAAGACCCCGACTTTTTCTTCACCAATTTTGAACGCCTCGCTCATGCCGCTGCCTAGCCCGCTGATCGATGGGGTCATTACCTTGGTCTCCTCCTGACTGGAGAGTTGCAAGCAGCCTATCAGCAAGCAAACATACAGGGACAAACCCCTTATGCGGATATCAAAAAGTGCATATTGGAACGTCTGGGGATAGATGATGAAACATATAGGGTTAGGCTCCGTCAGGCCAAGGAGGGACCCCAAGAAAATCCCCGGGCGTTGTCATTCCGTATACAAGACTTGGCCGACCGATGGCTGAAACCTGAGACCTCCAGCAAGGCAGAAATAATGGCCAAGATATACCTGGAACAATATCTAGCTTCCCTACATCCCGCCACGCAGAAGTGGGTCCGCCAACATGCCCGTTTGACTCTTGACAGTGCTGTCGAAATAGCCAGTGCCTACAATCGAGCCCAGGAATCCCAGCGGGTGAAAGAAGAACACCCGGCCCACATAGCTCGTGGCAGCCATCCCCGACCATCGAGACCACCTCCGGTGGTCCGAAAACCAGAACTAGCCCCATTGATGCCTTATCCGGTCATGCCGAGACCACCTCAACCAGGACCTCAATGTTATCATTGTGGTGGATACGGGCACATTGCCCGCATATGCCCTCAGAAGGAGGAACCCATGGAGATAGGGTTGACCAGGAATTATGTGTGTCTCACCACAGAAACAACCCCTCCGCCCTTCCGTTGCCCCGTACAGATCGACGGACACAGAATGATGGTGCTTGCAGATACCGGGTGTCGCCATAGTGTTCTGCGTCCCCAAGAACTACCTCACGCAGTGGGACCCGTGACCGGGTCGGTGGCCATCAAATGTGTCCACGGAGACACCAAATGTTACCCAACTGCACAAGTGCGTGTGCAACATCCTACCGACAAAGGAAGCTTATTGACAGTCGGTTTGGTGCCCAACCTACCCGAACAGGCAATTCTGGGGAGCGACTATAGCGGTCTTCCCCATCTCCTTCAAGACACCACAGACTCCTTGAAGAAATGGTGGGCGGAGGCTCCGTTCTCCCGTGATACCCCTGCTTCAGTGGAGATTCCCAAACCCTTGAAGACCAAGGCCCAAAGAAAAAAGGAAAAGAGGGGGTTCGCCCTGGCCTGCCCCGCACAGGTGGACAATCATCCCTGGGAAACCGATCGGGAATTCCGTGCCACACAGCAAGAGGATCCAGTGCTGCAGGATGCCTGGGGTCGTGCACTCCCCGATGAAGACCCCTTACACGTAGGTCCCTACTTCTTCATACGGAACAGACTCTTGTATCGGAAGGGAGGAGCCCAGGCTAATACTCAATTGGTTATCCCGGGGCTGTTTCGAGATAAGGTATTGTTTCTGGCTCACAGCCATCTGTTAGGAGGACATTTCAGTGATGAAAAGACTGGAGAGGCGATTTTGGAGAAATTCTACTGGCCAGGCGTGTATGCTCAGATTAAACGCTACTGTCGGGAATACCCGGTGTGCCAAAAAACCAGCCGGTACCGACCACCGAGAGCTCCCCTACAGCCCCTCCCTCTGATTGATATCCCCTTCACTAGGGTGGGGATGGACATTATAGGCCCCCTGTTACCCTCCAAGAGCGGCTGTAGGTATGCCTTAGTGATAGTGGACTACGCCACACGATTCTCTGAAGCTGTGCCTCTCCGTCAACCAACCACCCAGAACATAGCCAAAGCGCTCATTTCCATTTTTTCCAGGGTGGGGTTTCCACGAGAGATATTGACCGATTAAGGCACACCCTTTGTCTCCTCCCTTATGCGCCAAGTCTGTTCCAATCTGGGGATTAAACAAATAAGAACTTCCGCCTATCACCCCCAGACGGACGGCTTGGTGGAACGCTATAATGCCACACTAAAGACCACCTTGAAAAAACTATTGGGTCTCGAGAGCAAAAGGTGGGAGGAGTTGCTTCCTTTGGCCCTCTTTGCCATCCGGTGCAAAGCCCAAAGCAGCACGGGTTATTCGCCCTACTAACTGCTATATGGTCGAGCGCCCCGGACTCTTTTGGACATGGCTCGTGAGGCCTGGGAAGCCGAGCCAGATCGGACCCGTCCTCTCCCCGAATACGTCAACAATCTGAAAACACATTTAGGAGAGATCAGAGAGATTGTGAGACAGAACCTGCTGGCCGCTCAAACTTCTCAAAAGCAACAATACGACAAGGGAACCAAACCCCGGTCCTTTGTTCCCGGGGACTTAGTACTGTTGCTCCTTCCCTCCTCGGACCATAAGTTGCTAGGACAATGGCAGGGTCCATTCACTGTCACAAGACAAGTGACTCCGGTCACATATGAAGTCCAAACAGACGTCACCAGGGGGTCCGCCCAGATATACCATATCAACCTCCTAAAGAAATGGGAGGGCCCTCGTCCCGTCTTGTCTGGTGTTAGCCCCCTCCCATTTGAATGCTGCTTTGATGCAGAGCTAACAGAGAGCAAGAAACAGGACCTGTGCCAGACCTTGTCATCAGTACGAACCGTGTTTTCCTCTCTGCCGGGACACACTACAGTAGTGGAACATGCCATCCATACGGAACCCGGGAAAATAGTCAGACAGCGACCATACCGTGTCCCAGAAGCCCGAAGAGCTGTCATAAAAGAGGAAACTAATCAAATGTTAAAAATGGGCATCATTGAACCCTCCTGCAGTAACTGGAATTCGCCCATCGTCTTAGTACCAAAACCCGATGGCTCCACCAGATTTTCTATAGATTTCAGGGAGGTGAACAAGATCTCAGCCTTCGACTCATACCCCCTTCCTCGTGTAGACGAGATGGTCGAACGCATCGGCAGGGCTAAGTATATAAGTACCCTTGACCTCTGCAAGGGATACTGGCAGATCCCCTTGAGAGCAGAGGACAAACACAAGACCGCCTTTTCCACCCCAGAGGGCCTGTTCCAGTTTACAGTTATGCCCTTCGGCCTTCATGGAGCCCCAGCGACATTCCAAAGGGCCATGAATCAGGTCCTACAACCCCACTCCCACTACTCGGGCGCTTACCTAGATGACAGTCATCTATAGTGACACCTGGGAACAGCATCGCTCTCATGTACGGTCAATTGTCACCTCCCTAGGCGCCTCCGGCTTCACCATTAACCCCTCCAAGACTACATTAGCGGGCCAGAGCGTGAAGTATCTAGGGTACCTGCTGGGGGAGGGGCACATCCGTCCACAAGACAGTAAGGTCAGGACCATCCAAGCCATTCCCTTTCCCCAAACCCGTAAAGATCTCCGTGCTTTCCTGGGTATGTTGGGATACTACAGGAGATTTATACCCAACTTCTCCCATACTGCAGCCCCCCTGACGGATCTCCTGAAGAAAACAACGAAAACGGAAGAGATCCTCAAACACCCTACCCCCTTGTTGTTACATGCCTTTCAGCTACTCAAACATTCCCTAACATCAGAGCCAGTACTGATGAGTCCTGACTATACCCAGCCCTTTATATTGCAGACCGACGCGTCTGACCAGGGTTTGGGGGCGGTGCTGTCCCAAAAAGATGCAGAGGGGGCTGAAAAACCTGTCCTATATCTAAGTAGGAAATTGTTTCCCCGAGAAACCAATTATTCAGCGGTTGAAAAAGAGGCACTCGCCATTAAGTGGGCGATAGAAAGCCTCCGGTATTACCTGGAGGGGCGGGAATTCATTCTGTACACAGATCACGCCCCTCTGGAATGGATGGCACGTAACCGGGGTAACAATGATCGAGTACTCAGGTGGTTTCTCTCTCTCCAACCCTTTCGCTTTCGAACACTACATCGAAAAGGGCTGGAACAGGGCAATGCAGACTACCTCTCCCGGTATCCACCTTCCCCAACCCCTACAAGAAACAATCCTAGGGAAAGGGGATGTGAAGGGGCGGACCTTACCTCCCGGGCGCAGCGATCCCGTAGGAACGCCCATACGGGCGACAACACTAACCCACAGCCAAAACCGGCTACACCTCTCTCTGTCTCCCTGCAGGCGCCGACAGCAGCACCGGAGCACAGCGGACCGGAAGCGGCCTCGATTGACCCCGGAAGTACAACGGCCACTAAAGGACCGGAAGTGACCCCGCCTGACCCCGGAAGCCTTTCCTCAGGGACCCGATCGGATGGTAAAAAAGCCGGCGACGCAGAGGTGGAGAGGTTCCCAGCGGTGGACTCGTGGCAGGAGTTGGCGAGACGCGAAGGACCGACAGCGAAGACTGTAGGAGAGAGGACGAGGCGAGAGAGGGAAGAAGAGCAAGACGTTTGGTGCGAGGATTGGTGGCATCCTCAGGAGGTGGCTGGAAAGCGGCCGTAACTCGGATGAGAGTTACGGCGGGGCACGTGAGTAAACTGTTACCATTCTCCGTGTTTACCCCTCCCTGTGTAAATAGTATCAATAGTGTAAATCTTGTACAGAAGTCACGCGCACCCCACTGTATATTATAATCAACCCTACACTATATAATACCTTCCACCCAACCCCCCCCACTATTTGCACTCTGTCCCTACGCCCCATCTTTTCTTTCCCATCTTCCCCTACCCTACCGCCCTCCCTCACGGTCTATTTCCATCCTTACACTTCCGGTGCCGGTGTCAGTCGTCTGAGTTCCGTGACCATTGGAACTAACTGCCCTGTGTCTCTTTCCTTTATCTCCGAGGGACACCCCAACGCCCGCATCCAGGAAGGAGAACACCAGCCCTGCAGTGGAAGACCTACCTGTGTTCTCCTTATCGGACCCCCTCGCGAGGAACCCCGACCCGAACCCCGAGGATTGTACCTAGTCACCGTGCCCAAGGGCTTGACTTTTTTCTGTATACAAATAAAACCCTTGCTAATCATAGCACACTACATCCGGCCTCCACGCCTGTTATTCCGGCCCGCACACCCCCACACTTCACAATGCCCTAGATATCGATGGCTGAGTTCATCCGCTCAGACATTTAGAGAGCCTGCCAGATGTTGCACCATCAGGAACATGTCCTGAGCTTCCAGCCATGTCCAGAGACCCAGGGCTTCTGGACGCAGGGTCCACAACCCCAGCCACCCTGCTTGCTGCAATACCAAATAGCGGTAGTGTTGTCCGTGAATACCTGAACCAGCCTTCCTTTGATGAAAGGAAGAAAGACTTTGAATTCTAGGCGAATCACCCTAAACTCCAACAGGTTGATGTGGAGACACCGCCTGAGACCAGAGTACTCTCATCTCAACCTTTCCCAGATGGCCAGCCCAACCCAGGAGTTCCGCATTTGTCACTACAGTCAGTTCTGGGTGAGGAGGGGATCTTTTGCAGTTCCCTTCAATATCTGGCCCAGCTCCTCCAATGCTATGCCCACAGGGACTGCAGGTCCCCCTGCAGAACCCGCATATGCCAGTGGGCATATGTAAGTAGAAGGATGCAGCAGGTCATGAGGCCCAGCAGCCTCAGATTCAGTCTCACCAAAATCCACGATAGAGGCTGAAACATCGAAATGATAGCATGAATATCCTGGACTCGCCGCTCCAGAAGATAGGCTCAAAACTGCACTGTGTCCATATAGCTCCAATTAAAGGGAGTGTCTGAGAAGGAGACAGGTATGACTAAGGCAAGTTCATAATGAACCGCAGTGAATGCAGGAGGTCCCCCGTAGTCTGGAGGTGGGAGACGACCGCTTGGGGCGATCCCACCTTCAAAAGCTAGTGGTCAAGGTAGGGGGAAAACTGGAACCCCCGACCTCCTAACATGTGCTGCAACCACCACCATTACCTTGGTGAACACACGAAGGCCGCTGGTGAAGCCAATAAGGAGTACAGCAAAATGAGAAATGCTTGTGGCCCACCGTGAACGACCGGTAACACCTATGTGCAAGCAGGAACGGTATGTATAGTCATCCTGCAAATCCAGTCTCCAGGGCCAACAGAACGTGAGCCAACATGAGCATCTTCAATACCTCCTTCTCCAGGTAGGAAATTGAGAGGGTACAGGTCTAAAATAGGGCAGAGGCCGGAGTCACCAGAAAGCAGCGAGAATAGCCACCGAGACCTACTTCTGATGCCAGCACCCTCTCAATGGCACCTTTAACCAAAAGAGCCTGCACTTCCTAACTTAACAGGGAGAGGTTGTTCTACATCAGCCGGTCTGAGGATGGTGGCATGGGAGGCAGGGTTCCTAAGGAAGGGATGGAGTAATAACCCCATTGAATCATTAGAAGTATTCACTTGTCCGATAATATGGACTACCAGCAGGGCAGGAGATGTAGGACGCTGCCGCAAAGTGGTCGCCCGTCATGCTAAGAGAACTAACTAAAGGTGTTTTGAGGCTGCCGGTGCCAGGGGTTTAGAGTGCTAGGTAGACCTCTCGCTGTTTATCTCATAAGACTTATAGGCGCTGAGTCCATGTCCACAAAAGGACCGGCAAGCATGTTAGCCTTGGTGGCTAGGCGGGAATGCACAGGGTAAAAAGGCAGAATGAGGTTGGTGTGAGGCCATGGAGAGAACCAGAGACCCGGCAATGTTCCGGTTGTCCTTACATCACCCCAGCACAGAATCAACCTTATTGCCAAAGAGCAGTGCAATGGAAGGGCATGTCCATAAGGGATGCCGGGAAACCCTCAAAAGGCGCTGCAGCAGACTGCCACTGATGACATAAACTGCTCTGCTTAGCGAGTCAGTCGTATAAAGCCCACAGACAATGGTGAACTTTGTTGAGTCCCTACTATCCGCAATAGCTTGGGTCAGTATGGTTTGGATCTCCTCTGAGACTATGAGCAGCATTTGTGCGACCGGATCTCAAACTCTGTGGATATATCGGCCTAAGAAGCGCGCAATGTTCACGGAACACAGTGTAAAGCTGGCAAAAGAAAACACACTCTTGCCAAAGGTATCCAGCTTCTAGGATTCCCCATCTGGTGGCATGGTAGAGGATGCTCCAGGGTTGACTTTGGAGGATGGGGCATGGACAAACATGCTGTTCGGGGTGGGGTGCTGGGTAAGGAAAGATGGATCCCCAGGTGTGGGGCAATGGCAGGAGCAATTGTCCTTGCACAGGAGTCCCAGTGCAGGGCTTGGCCCATGCCTCAAGCAGGACATGTGTGTGTGTTTCCTTAAAAGAGAGGAGAGTTTATTTGGGGGACAGGGCCAGGCTGAAGCACCTCTGTCAATATGTTTGTCTCGACTACCACGGAGGACAGCATAAGGGCCAAGACCTCGGCCACACTCCTCACAACTATGCAAAGGAAGCCCATTTCTTGGAAGCCAAACTAGGAGGAGAGGCTAAGCCAATGTCTGGGGAGGTGTCCAGGCCACTGGCATCCACCAGTTCCTCATATGAGTTTTCTTTGGGCTCTTCTAAGGGGTTCAGGCATTCATAAGGATCCTCACATCTGCCCCCTCCCTACAATGCTTGTCAAAAAAACCTAAGGCTCTGACTCAGGAGGTTGAGTTCCTGCCAGGACCAGAGTCCGAAGAGGGCAATCCCACTCTGTATCAGAGTGGACTATGATGATGGGTCGGTGCACCAGAAAGGACGTCACTGGAACTGGCTCCTGGATAGGCCACAGTCTCATGACTGGAGCTGGTCCGATTCTAGCATAGGATCCAGTGGGCCTGACTGGTGCAGAGGGCGGACCTGCCGGCAGAAATCCAGTGGAGGCACTTGTAGAACCAATGGGTCCCTATGGTGCTCTGGAGGGTTTGGCTTGCCAAAATATGAGGCCCTGTTGCGACGCATAGAAGCAAGCCTAGCGGGGTGACATTGTTTTTGTGCCTTGTCCAATGACTAGGACTGGAATGGCAAAGTCGAGGAATGCTTTGACTTCTTGGATTACTACGATTTTTTTGTGGGACTCATCCTACAACTTCTAGTGTGATGACAAGCATGTGGAACACCTCCGGAAACAGGCACAGGGCATTCCAGGAGACCATGGCCTCAAGCATTGCAGAGTCAACTGGAGTCAAGCAATCGGCAGCTTCAGGGATTGCTCCCGCAGCTCCTTCGGGTTCATGGAGCAAACTGGGAGTAAAATCTAAAAAAGAGTCGACAATACAGCAAAATGAATTGTCCAGAAAATGGATAGAGCTAGCGCTCTCCAGGTCTGCGCCAATGACAGGGAAAGAAAAGAACTGATGTTGCTGGGCTGACGCCTATATAGGCACATCACTTCCGGCGCGGACAATGCCAAGGCGGACCTGAATGAAGTCACCTACCGGCGTGCAATGGTACTGCTCAAAAGTTTCAGGATCCAAGCTGATGACTAGGCAATATTCTTAGATAAGGAATCTGACGCTAGAAGTCTCTATCAGATTGTGCTATATAAACTGCAGAAATAAGCAAATAAACCAATTTCAACAGCATGTGGAGAGCAGACGTTTGAGATGGTATATCCTTGGATGAGATTCTATAGGAGTTTAGTTCTTACACTATCCATCGAACTACTCAAATACCAGCTGATCCAACCACACACAAGTACACCCAACTGGAAAACCCACTTAGTCAAATCCAGTTCGAGTGACTTGTGCTTTTTGAAGTGCTAGTAGTAAACCAGAATATGTGCTAAAACAGATTACTCAAACAGGTATCACTAAGCAAGCTGGGTGACAGACATAGAAACATTTGCAAGTTAGACTTTGGTGGAATTATTAAAAAAATTCTGGGAGTGTAGCCATCTACATTTTCATACATTCCATAAAGAGGGTGATTTACCTGTGAATCCATGACCGACTCGCTAAGGACTGAGAGCTGTGTTGGAGGATCACGTCTTTGTGCTATGGGACCACGGGAAAAATCCAGATCGCAGTGAGGTGCCACGGTTATGTTAGGAAACCCTATAAGCGCAGAGACAAATGGTTCTATTTTAAGCTGTCACAAAGTAAGTGTATACGTCCAAAATAATTGACATTCTATAGATGAGACACAGGGTTGATGCAAAGAAATTTACTTACCTGTAAGGCAAACAGCAGAGAGGACAGAAGGCAGCCCTGCCGGGTCCCTTTGCCCAGCAGAAAAGTAGCTGACTTCTTGTTGTTAACCACTACCTGAGCCATAGGCAGGGAGTACAATAACTGCACCCACTGAATGTACTTTGGACCAAAGCCCAATTTCTCTAACACCACCCATAGGTATGGCCACTCAACGGTGGAAACTATGACTGCCGGTTCCAGTATAGTAGACGCCCTACTCAACACCCCGTGGACTCTGCATAGGTTCAGCGCCGTGTTACGGTGCGGTATGAAACCCGATTGGTCCGGATGGACCAAGGTCCCAATCACCAGCAGGAGGCGAGTGGAGAGGAGCTTAGCAAGGATTTTAGCTCCGCATTTAGCAGAGATATCGGCCTATAAGAGCCACATTCGGTCTTGGACTTTCCTTTACTTGTGGATGGTAACTATGGTGGCAGTACGCTGGTCCAATGGCAGGGAGCCCGATTGTCTTGAGTCCTCGTACATTCAATTTGTTTTGAAGATCTTGTGGATGTGCTCTGCTTTGGTATATGACCCACAGGGAGGTATATCCAACCAAGGCACTTCTTATCCCTGCTCCTTAGTCTGGATCAAAGGCAATTCGGATTTAAGCCTTCTTTTGACTGAAAGGCACTTGGGAAAATGCTGCTTGTCAAAAACTGGCTTGGAATGTCTAGCACAAAGTGATTCAATTAAGATACTGCAAAGGGTATAGGTCATTCCGGTGAGTATTAGTTGGATGTGTACAAGAAGCTGTTATTGCAACTAAATTAGGATTATTCACTGATGCGCTGTGTGTTGGTTCTGATTTCAAGGGTTTACAGGAGGGACTGTGTGTGGGAATTACTGCAGACATTTATGTATAGCCAAACAAAGTACTGCACTTCCATGGCTCCTTGCAGAAAACCTATTGGTCACCTTACAGACATGAACTGGATTAATATTTCAGTAGCGGACGACCATATATAGTCAAATGTGGTTTTGGTGGACATAGGGTTGTTAGCAATATATGATCTAGATATATTGAATTCTTTATGATCCATTATTCATTGGAATATACAGATATTGTGTGTTGATTTATCCCATCTGTGGAGTGAGGTGCCAGACTGTTCTGTTTAGATGCAGTATACTAAGTATCTTAACGCTGTACCATTTCCCAAATTAAAACTCAATACAAATTTGTTTAAAAAAATCCATTATGCATTGGAAAATACTACCCAAGTAACCTTTTTGGTGAATGGTGATGGGTTACCATCCATATACAGAGTTACTTGTACACATTATAATACTGACACTGTGAACAAAGCTTGCAATATCATTATAGTGGTTGATTCTTAGGAGTCTGACTGGTTATTGAATCTTTATTACCAAACAAAATAACCCAAAATATTGGGCATAGCAGAAAGTAGTAAGGGAACAACGGAGTCAAAGACAGTGTTCATTAGGATTTCCGAAACATTGGCACAAACTAGTACTATTTCAATGGGATAAATTTTGACACACTACCACAATATTGCAGTTCTCAATGCAGAATAGTGGAAGACTCTGAAAGTAATTTCTACTATTTAACAATTATGCTTGACCTTTCTTTTAAGACATTTTTGGTTGCACCAACGGGAAGAACCACATTGAGAGGAATGTTTTTTAATAAAAAAAATGTATTGAAAAAAATAACAAACGGACATCAGCAAAGCATCACAGTTCAAAGGGAGCATCACAATTAGCATCATTGGTACAGCAGGAGAGTTGACAGAAATACATATATACCTTAAACGGAAAGTCTAAGGAGTTGGGGGATCTTCCATCACAGGGGCCAAGGGAGGCTGACATATTTCTCCACGGTAGGAATTCCAAGGGCCCCAAACCCAAGACCATTTCTTAGGGCACCCACGTGCTATATACATAGTCTTTTCTCAAAACATTGCTCAATCAAAGTCCTTTTCCCAGCCCTGAACCGTGGGAGGGGCCAAAGCATCCGATCGCTGGGCGATATTCCTCTTAGCCAGCATTAGCCCCAACGTTACCCACTGTGTCATACAAACATTCAAATCAGTTGGCTCTCAAATGTTCAGGAGACACCTAAGGGCCTCCACTCGAAGCTGCACAGACAAAACAGTGTTAATAATGTCGTGGATTTCGCCCCAAAAGGGTTGGATTCACGTACACTCCAAACTACGTGGAAAAACGTTCCCAGCTGGCTGCATCCCCTCCTGCAGGCAGCCTTCATCCACCCTTCCTATTCGCACGAGTTGGGGCCCGTTACATAAATACAGTGGAGAAATTTGAGCTGGACAAGGCGGAGACGGGCAGGTATAGCTATGACTCTGGGAGAGGAGACTGCCTCCTGCCACTCTTCGTCAACCAATTCTATACCATCTCTGAGCCGTTTCTATCGGAGAGCCTTGAGAGGGTCTGAGAGATTATTGACCAGCTTTTTGTATATCAGGGAAATGGTACTATCAGGGAGATGACCATGCAGTACTCTATCCTCCAATGGGGATGATTCAGGCAGTATGGTCCCAGGCTTAAGATGTGTGTGAAATGCATGCCGAACCTGTGTATAGCAAAAGCGCTCCGAGTCAGCCATGCGATATTGGTGTTGCAGCGCTGCAAAAGGCTTAATATCTGTTTTGTCCCCCAGGTCCCCTATGCGAGTGATACCTATAAGATCCTCTCTGTCGAACCCCTTACCCTTCCACAGGTCCTCCAACTGCTCGGAGTCCCATAGTGGCGTTGCTAGCGTTAACTTCCGTCGCCAACCCAAACGGGAGGTAGCAGTGTGCCAGACGTGCACTGCATAATTAGTGGGGCCCGTTAGCGGATAGCGCTGGGGCTTATAGTAGAGAGCTCTATAGAAGGTCCCCCCAGAGAGGAGCCACCTATCCATATTGTATCCCGGGTTGCTGGGCTGGGCGTAAGTGCAGTGGTTGATGAAGGATAAGTGAGATGCCCAGTAGTACAATTTTATATACGGGAGGCATATGCCCCCGTCATACCAGTTCAGTGATAATTTGACAAGGGCAATACGAGGTTTGCCATTCCACAGAAGATCCCGCTGGAGGCTCTCCAACTCCAGAAAATATGGCGCAGGTATCGGATCCCTAGAGTTCTGGAGAGCATACAGAAATCTGGGCAGGGACATCATCTTAAACAAGGCGGCCTTTCCCAACAAGGAGAGGGGAAGAGTCTTCCACTGGGCGATATCTTTGCGCAGCTGGAGCAGTGGGGGCAGTAGGTTGCAAGAATAGCAGAGAGAAGGGTCCAAAGAGAGGAAGATACCTAGATACTTAAACCCGTCGATGCAAGTCTGTAATGGGCACACTCTCGGCGGGATCAGAGGCTCGCCTGCCACCACAAACATGAGGGACTTGCTCCAGTTTATGGAATAACCGGAATACCTTCCAAAAGTTGTGAAAATGTCCAAAACCACAATCAGGGACCTCCAAGGGGAGGTCAAATATAGAGGGATGTTGTCCGCATAAAGGGAAATCCGATCTTCCCAATCTAAGGACCAACGCATGCCCCGAACCATCAAGGCAAACAGCAGAGAGGACAGAAGGCAGCCCTGCCGGGTCCCTTCGCCCAGCAGAAAAGTAGCTGACTTCTTGTTGTTAACCACTACCTGAGCCATAGGCAGGGAGTACAATAACTGCACCCACTGAATGTACTTTGGACCAAAGCCCAATTTCTCTAACACCACCCATAGGTATGGTCACTCAATGGTGTCAAAGGCCATAGCTGCGTCTAGGGAAACTATGACTGCCGGTTCCAGTATTGTAGACGCCCTACTCAACACCCCGTGGACTCTGTGTAGGTTCAGCGCCGTGTTACGGTGCGGTATGAAACCAGATTGGTCCGGATGGACCAAGGTCCCAATCACCAGCAGGAGGCGAGTGGCGAGGAGCTTAGCAAGGATTTTAGCTCCGCATTTAGCAGAGATATCGGCCTATAAGAGCCACATTCGGTCTTGGACTTTCCTTTACTTGTGGATGGTAACTATGGTGGCAGTACGCTGGTCCAATGGCAGGGAGCCCGATTGTCTTGAGTCCTCGTACATGGTTCTAAGGTACGGGCCAGTTTGTCAGGTTTAAGCTTGTACAATTCGATCAGTATCAGTAACCCGTTAGGGCCCATGGCTCTGCCCAGCTTGAGAGCACGGATTGCTGCCGCCACTTCCTCGTTCGTTAAGTCGCTGTCCATGATGTCGCGTTCGACCACTGACAGTTTGGGTAAGGCAATGTCAGCGAGCAGCTGGCGGGAGTCTTCAACTGGGTAGGCAGCAACCGAGGTGTAGACAGCCTGGAAGTGGGATGCAAATGAGTCCACTATAACTTGCAGATCTGACAGAGAATTACCTTCAGGATCGCGAAGTTCCGGAACAAGTCTACTTGACCATTCCTTCTTGTCCAACCAGGCCAAGAGTTTCCCGGCCTTATCGCCTACCTCATATAATCGGCCCTGAACTGCTCTGCCTATGGCCCTTGCCTGTTCTGTCGCTAGCGCCCTGTATTCATGTTGCATAAGTTTAAGAAGATGGAGTTTGCCGGGAGTGACGTCCGGTTCCAAATCTGCCTCCAGCCTCCCCACCTCTGCCTCCAGTGCCACCAACTCTTTGCGCTGTTCCTTCCTCTTCCCAGAGATAAGAGAAAGGGCCAGACCCCTTATCCCCGTCTTAAAGGCCTCCCAGAGCACCTTGGGGGACTCAACCGAGCACTCATTCTCATTGAATTAGTTCTCAATGGCTTTAAGGAGCTCCCACCGGTCATGGGGATCACGCAAATACCATGCATTAATGGGGGCCACACGCCCCACCTATTGGAAACCAAGCGTCAAATAGAGCCATATCGCGAGTGATCTAAAATGCCTCTTGCTAGGTGCTTTATTTCCCTTATATGGGAGAGTTGCGAAGCAGGTAACAGGAAATAGTCAACTCTGGATAGGCTTCCATGGGCCCCTGAATGGAAAGTATACTGGGAGGAGTCAGGATGAAAAGCCTTCCACACGTCCGCCAACCCCATGGAGTCTAAAAACTCGGGCAGCCAGCGTTGCGAACGGGGAAGATTACGCGGGGGTGTCGGTCCAAATCTCCAGCGACCACAGAGTTAAAGGCCCCTCCCAGCACCAAGAGGCCGTACAGGATTTCCAACAGCAGCGTACCCAAGTCCCTGAAAGTGGAGGCCTGAAGACCCGGCGGCATATAAATCGAAAGGAAGGTGATAGGGGGGCCCTCCCATGTGCCCGAGATTCCCACATACCTTCCTCTCGCATCAGACCAAGTATCCTGCACCACGAGGGGGAAGGATTTTTTACATGAATATGCCAACTCGCCTGGAGCCGGTGGTGAATCCTGCGTGGGCTAACAAAACGTATCCCGCCCCTATGCAATACTTTACATGTGCCTCCGATCAAATGGGTCTCCTGCAGAAGGACAACATCAGGTGCCTGGCACATAATGTACTGAAGAACTACACTTCGCTTGACCTTGTCCCCCAACCCGTTGACATTCCAACTCATCAATTTAACCCCACTGTCCCCGACCAATGCCATCTCTTAGTTTGTTGAACATCACAAAAAAAAACAATGTTGCTCCCCCAATCAATATATCCATAGCCGCTGCTGATGCGAACCAAATTACAGCCCAAAAATTAAACAAGCCCGTCCCAACTCTCCCCACCCCGCAACCCTGCCGTCTGGGTCTAGAACTGCCCATAAAGAAAATGGCAGAGTGCCTGTCGCCCCGGAAAAATTCAAAGAAGAAAAGAGAAAAAAAAACAATATGGTTGGGGGAAGGCAGGGTCCATCCCACCCAAGCCCAGGAGGTCTACGTCATATCCCTACTAAATACACTCCCCAGATATCTTCAGAATCACTTACCACTCGACCCAAAGTCCAAAAGGAGCCCCCCACCCATTCTCGTCGCCCACCCCACACCGCAAACAATACTAATCTGAACACTGATAGGGTATCAATTCACTGCAAACAGTACAGTCCAGCCACTGGGCGGGTGTCTTCTCAGGCCGGTTGGCTATTGTCGGTGCCACCTCCACCTTGACCAGACAAGCTCCTTGCACCTCTGCTCTCGACCCAGTCTGCTGCTGCCTCGGGGTGTTCGAAAAACCACGCTCGCCCATCCGCCTCAAACCTGAGACGGGCCGGGAACAACATGAAAAATTTCAAGCCCTGATACCCAAGGACACGATTGATCGACATAAACAACCGTCTTTGTCTCTGCACCCGTTGGAAAAAGGAGATATCAGAGTTCTCATAGCGCAGGAGGACACCAGCTCTGAAGTGTTGGAGGATGACATCCCTGTCGCGGAAATTTAGGACCCACGCCAACATGGGCCGCGGGGGAGCGCCCGGCTTGGGACGGCCGCCCGGGATCCTGTGAGCGTGCTCAACGGCGAAGAAATTACTAAGGCCTTTAGATTGCAAGTGTTTCAAAATAAGGTCCTCCACGAAAACGTCTGGTGTCTGCCACTCCGACTTCTCCGGATCCAAAAGAATGCGCAGGTTATTCCGACGCATGCGGCCTTCGTAGTCATCCAATTTGAGGTCAGTGAACTTGCGGAACTCCTGGAGCTCCCTAACTGCTCCCTGGAGCTGCGAAACATCATCTACCAGGCTAGCCGTCGTGAGTTCCACTTGCTTAACCTTTTCGTTGAGCTTGCCCATGTCCGCTCGGATGAGGTTGACCTCGATAGCCATGGTGTCCAGAGAGGACTTGACTCCCGTAATGGCGGTCATGACATCTTTGAGCGAGATTTCCTGCTCCCCTCGCCCACTCCCCCGGAGCCGGAGTCCCTGGGCCCCCTGACCTGCTGCACCTCCTTTGGTATGGTATACCGGTCCAGCTTGTTAGACTGCGTGGTCTTGGAACCACGGACCCAGTGTTCTTGACGCGATCTATACCGACCAGCTCCGAACCGCTCCAGCCGGCAGAGCTACCGGTGCAGCAGGTTGTATTGGGCAGGACGCGGAGGCTCCCCTTGCGATCAGGCAAGAAGGCAGAGACCAGGATCGCACAGGGTGGTCTTCCCTGTCAGGGATGTGCCGCCGTCGTTGACCACTCCACAGCCGGTGCCATGGCAGTGCACACCACCATGCACCCCACTGCTTCCCTGTCACTCCACAACAGGACCCAGTCTCCACAACCGGCTCCGCAGCTCCCTCCCAAGTGTAGCGGGCAGGTGCAGCTTAGATATTCCTGCAGGGAAGATTGCGCAGCTCTGTCCCCCCCGGCCAGTTCCCAGGCTCTCCACGCAGGCAGCATCTCTGTCTCCGTTGTTACTCCGGGACCAGGCACTGCAGCCAGCCCCAAGCCACACAAGCCTCTGGTAACTTCCAGCTCCGCCAGCACAGGGTCCCACAGGTGGGAACAGGAAGAAGCAGTTCTCCCCAGCTGTGCAAATGCGGCAATCCGGACTTGCGGTGACAGACCAATGCGGTCCACAAGACCTCGCCTATGGTGTCAGGCGGCGCGCTGGGCAGTTGCGCCACCGCCATGCAGCAATGTCCCACCAGGAGCACCACTCCGGGGTCCATAGCCAGCAGGGGGCATCGGGCCGCAGGCCCAATATCGGTACTCCCCGGGAGGGTCAATAGTCTGAGCGGTAGGGGGGAGGGCGACCGAGTGCGTCCGACTTCAGGGTCGAGCCACCGCCATCTTGCTTCCGCGGCCTGCAAGCTCCGCCTCGCCACAGTGCGCCACTCCGTTTGCCGCACTGGAGCCCCCCCCAGGGCCCCCCAGGCACCGCGGTCACCTCCGCCGAGCAGCGGTAACCTCTCCGCCCAGGGCCACACGCTGCGCAGGTCTCCGTCGACGGCTCCACGGCACCACCGCCAAATCCCTAGTTGCCGGCCTGAGCCCTCCTCTGGGCAGACTCGTCACTGGACGCCCCGGCTTCAGGCCTAATCGGAGGCAGAGATTTCCGAGCACAGTATCTCCACCTCTGGGCCTCCTCCGAACCTCGGAACCGGCGGGATGGACTCTGCCAGCGTTCCGGTCTGGTATGCTGACGAGGGATACAGCGGATTGCTGTTCAGGATTGCTGCTGGCTAGGACGGACTACGGAGCCCTCTTCCTACACGGCCATCTTCAGCTCGTGCTAGGCCACGCCCCATTTAGAGGAATGTTGATTGTAACAAAACAGTATATTGATCCTGTGCTTCATGGTACCTGCCACGGATGCCGCAAGCTGATGTAAATGATTTCTTTGTACTTCTTTTGCTGGTTTAATAAAAGTAAATAAAACCTGCAACATACTGTTGCATCCAGCTTATGAAACAACAGGACAGCTTTCAATGCTCTAAATTGGATTGGCCATGATTTTTGTTCAGCAATGGCAAAGGCAACAATGGAGGGAATGCTTAACATTCAAACAAGGATATTTAAAAGATATTGGGGAAGCCTTACCTGTGCGCCTTCTAGGAGCATCACCAAATAAATCTTTCACTGCTCCAAGCGCCAGATCAGATTTCTCCAGTACGTCCTGTAGCCGATAGTGATCATAGAGAACCTGGATGCAGAAACAAGTACAGCTTTAAATTAATCACCAGTGTTTAAGGGTAAACTATGATTTTTCGTCTATTATTCTCTAAGTAACGTGGATATGCCTAGATAAGCCACAGGGGATCAAGCAGTACTTCTCTGGTGAGACATGAACAAGGCTGATTACTATTACTCTTGACAACTGTAAGGTGTTATTTAATGCATTGGAAGGAAGAAAAACAGAGGTTTAGAGCATTTTATAAAGCACGTTCTCACTATTACATTACGGTGACTTGTGTCCCTTTAAAATGCGCTCTTGATTCATATGATTGGTCTCTGTAATGGTACGGTGAGCTAAAACTGGTGAAACCGGTTACTCACTTGTTGTCCTGGTTCTGCATTGTAGGAATTTTCACTAAAGTCGCAAATGTTAGGATAATTTACAGTTAGTTTGTGGACCGCAAAAACATCAAACCTAATATTTATCAATACAGTTAACTATACCGGGGTGCCTTTGCCCATATGTCCATGAGAGATAGAGCCCTTCAGAAAAGTCTATACAAGGTAAGATTTCTTCTGACATGTAGACTATTGTATGGTGAAAATTGTCCCAGTAAACGACATTGCAGCATTTGAAATAAAAAAGTAGGCATAATCTGTCTATCACTGGGGAAAATGTGCAGCCAGAGGCTCTCTTTATAAATGTATAAAATTAGACTGCTGTCTCTTTAAGAAGCCAGGGGCTTCTACTTCCCATTAGTCACTGTGCTGACTGGTGTCTCACTCAGTCAGTGCTTTTTTTCAGACTGAGAGAAGGATCTCAGAACACCAGGAGCTTTTTACACCTCTCTTTTTCAAAGAATGTTTTCTCTCCGGAATAATATATTTTTTTACAGCTGTGATAAAGTGCTCTCTTTCTGCATGGTTGCCCCCACTTTTTGCTGAACTGCTGATGTACTTTGACTGAGTGTGCCCTGGGCTACTGCCAATCAGGTACGCAGGGCCGATGTTCTTTTCCTAAAACTGCATTGAGGACAAAACCCAATTGGCATCTCTGGCCACAGGTCAGCCCTGGTATATGGTACCACAGGTACCCAGGACACTTTGACCAGGGAAGGCCTCCAAGGGCTGCAGCACTTATCGTGCCACCCTTAGAGGTCTTGTACCTTTACACTCGCACATTGCCTTTGCAGGCTGCGTGTCTTGGTGTTTAGAGTCGACATGGCACACATCCCTGTGTGCCATGCCTACAACCCACTGCCCTTTCATAGATAAGTCACCCCTCTAGCTGGGTGCACTATTCCAGTGGTGAGGGTACAGGTGCACGAGTCCTGTTCCCCTACAGTGTCAAAGTCCATTCTTAGACATTGGTAGTGCAGTGCTGCCTTTAGGAGTATATGGTTCCGGGAGTTTGTCATTACGAACTCCACAGCCCCATAATGGCTACACTGAAAAATGAGGAGTTTGGTATCAAACTTCTCAGCACATTAAACCCACACTAATGCTAGCGTGGGATTTAATGGAAAATGCACACAGAGGGTATCTTAGAGATGCCCCTTGAAAAACGACCTACCACTACTGTCAGCTGCCACCTCCAGAAATGTTTCTGGACCCCTAGGTAGAGAGCCTGCTGCTCTCAGGGCCCTGAATGAATGCACATCCTGGGACGAGGTGCTAAGTAAGCCTCCTCCCCCAAGATGGGCAGTGTCCACGAAGGGGAAGCTTCAGAGGCTTGACACCTTTGTGAGTTTCCCCAGGCCACTTGCTGTTTTTAGCAACTGGTCCCCACTGGTTCTGACCCCCACTTTGGGTGGTAAAACCAGCAGGGAAAACAAGAGAGGAAGAGAGGTGTGCCCTCCTCTGCCAACTCTACCCCTCAGGTGGAGGAAGCGAGGTGAAGCACAACTCTCAGTCCCCGCCATCTTGCAGATGTGGGGACCCAGCCAACCAAGGTGAGGCATATGCCCCCCCCCCCCACTGGACGGTCAAATAATAGGGGGTGTACCCACCTCAGGGAAGGAACCGTTTGGTCCCAACCTTTTACCTACCTTAGTATTTAGGGGCATCCTGAACCTTGCTTCCTCAGGCAGGAAACTACAAGAAGAAAAGAAGAAGGACTGAAAAGCTGTGCCGAAGTTAACAAGAGGAGGACGCCTACTGACTTCGCCCCAGCCCTACCTGCCTTTCCCCACCTCGAACCTGCAGAAGCAAAACTCCGGTGTGTCCTGCAGAACCCAGAGGACCTGCCCTGCCTTCCAAACCAAAGACTTTGTCTCCAGTGAACACCGGACTTGTTTACCCCACAGATTCCAGCTCCGGCAGTATCCGCAAGTCTGCACTACTCTGCACCGGACGCCCACGGCCCGCATTCGAGTGGCCCAACACCACGAGGAGGTCTCCCCGGGGATCCAGACCTGAGATCCAGTGATCCCTGACCTGCCTCAAGCCTGCCGCAGACGCCTGCAATCTAAATCCGGAAAGTCCCCCCAACCGCGACCAGGAGCTGGTAAGGCGATCCGGCCTTAAAAGGCATCCTTGCACTAGACGCCCCACGTCCTTGGGTGGCCCAACCGACAGTGCCTAACCAACCCCCAGCATCCCAACTTACCTCTCCAAGTGGTGATCGCACCCAGAAGACCTTCGTCCTCGAGCCTGCAGGTTGTTTGCAAACTGGAGAAACCCCATTGAAAGATACAGGGCGCCCAATGCCAAAACCTGCCGTTGAGGGTGCACCTTTTGTGCTGGCTTGAACCCCCATTTGCCCTGAGTTTACGTTCAGGAACTTTGCTCCCACACCTTGTGGCCTGCTCGAAAGCAGCCACCAACCGGAGGCCCCCTATCTCCCATTGGATAACATTGGGCCTGAGCACTCTGCACCCGGCCGCCCTAGTGACGCTGAGGGTGTAACAAGAGTACATCCTTGACCCTGGGAGACCCTTGAGTCTAACCCTAAAATACCAGCTCCCACCACCAAATACTTACCTGTGAACCGATAACCCTATTTTCCTCCATAGCATAACATTTACCGTTTTTCTATGAAAAGTTTTTAAAGTGTAAAGTTGGAAAATCTATTAAACCCTTTAAAACTGTAACTAAATAGCAAAAACGCTTTTACTTACCTGTTTACAGGAAATGCCCCACTGCAGTATCCAGGTATACTGCACTGTGTAAGAAAAATAATCTGTAAAGTAATCTACTTGACATTCTACTAAAAAGCCAATACAAAGTATGTGTACAGTATATCAAAAGACAGTAAGGTGCCATCTACTTTTACCTCTGCCTACCTTTGGGGTTCCACTGAACTCTGTGCACACTATACCTCACTTTGGTATAGTATATACAGAGCCAGCTTCCTACATTGGTGGATCAGCGGTGGGATGTACAACTTTGCATTTGTTGGACTAACTTGGTTACCACCTGATCACACGACAGAACTCTTAAATTGTCTTTAGAATTCGGATTTTTTCAACTCTGCAATTTCTTTGCAAAATTTGTAAAAGTCCTGTAAGGGCCTTGGTTTAGTCCCTTTAGAATTTTAGAAAATAAAAAGTCACTTTAGCTAGGGATAAGAGTGGTTAGAAGTCGTTTTAACTATGTCTCTTAATAAGAACCAAGCTGTTAGTGAAGATAACCGCAATGACAGAGGACCAGGTTGAGGTGCTTAACCTCACCCATTACCCCTCACTTGTCTTCCAAGAATCATGGATCAGATAAGCAAGAAAGGAACTGTCAAAAGGGTGATAGGGGGCTGGGACTGAATCTCATGCTTGGCTTCCTAGAGCCCCACCCCTCCTTTTTCAATGTGGCTACCCCCCGGACTTTGTGATGCCGAAATCCTAATCTGGGCTGAGGTCGGGAAGCAGTGCCTGACCTAAGATGGCACCCGAGCCAGGGCTACTCGGCGATCCCAGGTCCCTACGTCCTGCGATCCGGCAGTGGGATGGAGGACGAGGCAGTTGACGCCTCCCAATGACACCGGGACTGATGCCTCTCTATGGAACTACGACGATGCCCCACGGGTTGTAACTATATTTGTGTGTACTTACAGCGGAGACTGAGTACCCTTGGCCGCTGCCCGGTGGAGCTGTCCTATGCAGCTAAAGCGGAGTCTGGCTCTGGTTCACCCCATTGGCTGTCACCTACCCAGCCGGGCATCAGACTTTGTTTTTCACGGCTCTTAAAGTCTCTGTCTCTTCTCTTCAAATACTTCTACGGCCTTGTTCTCCCCCGCCCCCCCCCCCCACCCTCCTCCCTACCTTCCCCCTTCTGATCTGCCAGACCCTATACGCTTGCCTCTCTCCTGCTTACCTTTTCCCCTCTACCCTCCACCACTCCTATGACGTGTGTCTTGGTTATTCTATGCTCTAATATTTTATTATTCTGTTAATCTCTCGTTTTTTTCTCCCTAGCATTTACTGTTAACTGTAACTATAACAGATGTAACTATGTAAAAAAATTCTTATCCAATGTCCTATCTCATGTAAAGCGCTCGGATACCTTCGGGTCTAGCCAGCGCTATATAAAACTTTTTAATTAAATAAAGAAATAAATAAATTAGAAGGTAAGGTCCCTATGCAAAATTAAAAACATAACCATGGGGTCCCATCTCACCAAACAAAAGCTCCAGGAGCTGTTGGCTGGGTATGCTAAGGACCAGCCATCCGAAAATGGTGAAAATCAATCGGATGAGGAAGAAGAAGGAGGGGATGATGCTTATCAACCCCCCCACCCCCTTCATGGGGAGAGAAGGTCCCCGATGGCCCTGAATTCAAAAGTAAACCTCAGTACCTAGAGACCACAGAGGTGGATCAAGTACTACTGAGGACAGCCTCAATGAGGACGACAACCTTTTAGCAAGGTTAACCAAGAGAAGAGAGAGAGAGAAGAGAGAGAGAAGAGAGAGAGACGAGAGAGAGGAGAGAGAAACGAGAGAGAGACAGAGAGACAGAGAGAGAGAGACAGAGAGACAGAGAGACAGAGAGAGAGAGAGATGGGCCTAGCACCCATTAATGGTGGCAGCAATTTACTTAATAAGGATAAAGAGCAATCTTATGACCCTAAAAGATTGTCCCTAAATATGAAGAGAGAGATGATGTCACAAAACGGTTCACAGCCTTTGAGAGGGTTTTTGAAATGAGAAAAGTGAAGAAGTCGCACTGAGTTCCTTGGTAACTACAGAGACAGACTACTGACCCTTTCTGGGGCAGATACTGGGTCTTATGACCTCATGAAGAGAACACTGGTGGAAGGATTTGGACTCACTACTGAAGAATATAGAATTAGATTCAGGGGGGCTCACAAAACCCCAAACCAATCCTGGATTAACTCCATAGACTACTCAGTTAAGACACTAGATGGTAGGTTAACTGGACACAATGGATATTATTTCAATGGACTTTACGAATTGTTCAAGAAAGAACATATTTTAAGTAATTGCACTAACAAAAAGTTATATCAGCATTTGGTAGACCTTGGTCTAATTTCTACCCAAGAATTGGGAAAGAAGGCAGACTATTGGGTCAAGACAAGGGTGACCAAAATAAGCACTGGGGGTGACCAAAAGAAAGGGGTAACAAAACCTCCCCAGGGGAAAGGTCGTGAGAATCCCCATGATACAAACTTTGAGTCTTCTAAAGGGTCCCAAAAACCTGCACGGGGGGTCCCAAAACTCTCCCCAGTCCAATAATAGGTACAGGGGAAAGAACGTTGATCCTTTAAAGGCCTGAGGTAACAACTGTAGAAAGTTGGGACACTTAACTGGAGATGCTACTTGTCCTAACAAGAAGCCCCCTAGTCCTCCAACAGCTACTCCAGATGTGGCCAATCTCCAGATGGGAACAACAGTGTGCCAAGAGCAAATCGAGTTGCACATTGAAGCAGCTCTAGTTTCAGAAGGGGAAGTTGCGTTTGCCACTTTAGCTGTGTGGCCACCCAATTTAAAGATATATTTGTTATACCCTTAAATTAATGGATCTAGGATAGAAGCTCTGAGGGATACAGGGGGCAGTGTCCCTATGGTGAGAGATACACTGGTTTCCTCTGAGCAATACCTGATTGGGAGAACTTACCCATTCACCAATGCGTACAGTGTTACCACTAACCATGAAATGGCTATGGTGACATTAAACTGGGGGCAGGGGTTTTACTGGCCGGAAACAGGTACTGGTTTCTCCCAAGCTTCCAGCTGCATGTTTTTCATTTATTTTATTTTATTGTTTTAGAGAGCGCGAACTTGACCCATTAGGGTATCAGAGCGCTTTACAGGGAATCACAGCAGTGTACAATAGGCATGTAATCACAAAGTACACAAAGGTAAATGGGGGTCGGATGCTGGTACATAAAGGGTGGAGGATATGTATGTACAGTTTACATTTAAGTTACTCAAGATAAGGCTCCAGGTTTCTTGATGAGATAGCTCGGTACTCCGATGGGAGGCGCTAGTCGGTAGTTGGTCAGGGTCTCTGTGTTGGTAAGAGGCAACATTTAGGAGAGGAATTTACCCATAAGGAAGGTTTGGCCTCCTTTTTGAAACGTGCCAGAAAAGGGATTCTTCTGATGGCGGGTGGCAGAGAGTCCCATATTCTTGGTGTCTGCTTGGGAATGACCTGGAAACCTCAGCATGGGCTGAGCTAGCATTGAAAACCCATGCAGGAATGCTGGCTATCCCTGAGATGGCTGTGTAAAAACAAGAGCACAGAGCAGGCAACGGGGTGAAAAAGAAGTTTTGGAGCCTGAAAGTATGGCCCAACCTTCCAAGAGGAAAGGTAAGAAGACTGGGAAACCAGCTTCTGTACAGCAAATGGATCAGGACCCCTCTCCTCAGGGAGAGGACTTGGACACCCCAGAGAGAACTGAGCCCATGGAGCTTGACCCTTACCAGGTTGAACTCTTAGGCCCAGGGGGACCCTCTAGGGAAGAGATGCCTTGGGCAGCAGGACTGTCCAACTCTTGAAAACCTGAGGCTGCAAGCTGGTACCCAGGAAAAGGGAGATGTCAGTGGTACCCCCAGAGTTTATTGGGAGGGACTACTGTACACCGAGACCAGAGACCCCAACCCTGGAGCCACTAGGAGAGTGGTAGTGCCTCAGAAGTACAGGGAGTTCTTACTAACTTTAGCTCATGACATTCCCCTGACTGGACATCTGTGCCAAAGCAAAACCTAGATTGTCACTTTTACTGGCCCCAGATGTCCCAGAAAGTAAAAGGAGTTTGTCAGCCCCTTTATCACCTGTCAAGCCAGTGGCAAAACAGGCGGACACCCAAAGGACACCTTGATTCCACTACTAGTGGTTGGGGTTCCCTTTGAAAGGGTAGGTGTGGACATAGTGGGTCTCCTTGAACCTCCCACAGCACCAGGAAACAAGTTTATACTAGTGGTAGTGGGTCATACCTCTAGGTACCCTGAGTAACTCCTTTTAGGACTACTAGAACTCCTGCAGTAGCCAAGGCCCTCATTGGTGTCTTCACCAGGGTAGGGTTTCATAAGGAGATGGCTACAGACAGAGGTTCCAACTTCATGTCTGCTTATCTAAAACACATGTGGAAAGACTGTGGAGTGCAGTACAAGTTTACTACACCCTTTCACCCACAAACCAATGGTCTTGTTGAGAGATTCAACGACATTGAAAGGCATGATTATGGGGCTCCCTGAAAAACTCAAAAGGAGATGGGATGCTTGCTTTTCGCCTACAGAGAAGTGCTTCAGAGGGAGTAGGGTTTCCCCCTTTGAATTTTTGTTTGGCCATACTATCAGGGGACCACTCTGTCTTGTAAAAGAGGGTTGGGAGAAGCCTCTCCAAGAACCAAAACAAGACATTGTGGACTATGTGCTTGGCCTAAGGTCCAGAATGGTTGAGTACATGGAAAACGCATCCAAGAATCTTGAGGCCAGCCAGGAGCTTCAGTAGCACTGGTATGACCAAAAAGCTGCACTGGTAGAATTTCAACCAGGGCAAAATGTGTGGGTTTTGTAGTCAGTGGCACCAAGGGTTCTCCAGGACAAATAGAGTGGCCCTTACCCCATCTTAGAAAAGAAAAGTGAGGTCACCTACTTGATTGACCTGGGCACAAGCAGGACCCCCAAAAGGGTGAGCCATGACAAACCGCCTTAAGCTTTTCCTCGACAGGGCTGACATCACCATGCTGATAGTGACTGATGAGGATCAGGAGACAGATAGGAAACCTCTTCCTGACCTCCTATCATACAGCCCCAAAGATGGGTCAGTGGATGGAGTTGTCTTGACCGACACCCTCTCTGCCCAACAGCAGACTGACTGCAAGCAAATCTTGCAGCAGTATACCAAGCTCTTTTCCTTGACTCCTGGTCAGACAAACTGGTGTACCCATGATGTGGACACTGGTGACAGTTCACCTGTCAAGAACACAATCTATCGACAATCAGACCAAGGAAAGCATCAGAGCTGAAGTCAGCAAGATGCTGCAGTTAGGGGTTATGGAACCATCTGAGAGCCCCTGGGCCAGCCCAGTGGTTCTAGTCCCCAAACCTCATCCACAGGTGGAAGGAGAGAAATGAGTTTCTGTGTGGAATAAAGAGGGCTCAACTCTGTCACCAAGACAGATGGTCACCCTATCCCAAGAGCAGATGAGTTGATAGATAGCTTGGGTCCAGCCAAATTCCCAAGTACCTTTGACTTAACTGCATGGGTACTGGCAAATTGGCATGGCACCAGGAGCATAAGAAAAGACAGCATTCTCCACACCGGATGGGCATTATCAGTTTACTGTTATGTCCTTTGGTTTAAAGGATGCCCCTGCCACCTTCCAGAGGCTGGTGAACCAAGTCCTTGCTGGGTAGGAGCCCTTGTGACGATACTTGCTGTCCGAACTGATGTGTTTCTCCTCCGGAGAGAATAAAACTTCTGTTTCCTGCCTTCCAGTCTCCAGCGCCTGCCTCTTTGTTTGGTAAACTTAAGTGGGTATAGAGGCGGCTAACGCCGGGCAACTTCGGAAAAGGTCTTCTGCCTGTACCTTTTTCAACAGTTCCCGATGATAAACCATATTTACTAAATAAAGTAGACAGGGTTTAGCATCAGAAAACTTCGCACTTTTGAAGTAGGCGAAACTAAGGAGAAATGCTTTCATTTCTCCTTCCTTTTCCGATTTTGTGTCTGTGCTGTAAAGTGCATCCCACATGCAAAGAGGGGAAAGAGTTAAAGTCAGCGTATGCATTGTTTTTTGTACTGGAAGGGTGTCACCCAGGTACAAAACCTATGGTAGACTCATAGAGACACCCTTGTGCTACGGCGCAAATGTGTCTCTCGCGCACGGTTGGTGATTCAGCGCTAGTGCTGAGGAAAGGGGAGGAGAGTGTCATATTTCTGTAAACATGGCACTCTTCTCCTCTCCTTTTCACGCAGCGCATTTGCTGCACTGCTCTGCATGAATAAGTGGTAAATGTGGCACATAGTTTCACTTCTGCAGAGGAATTTTGCAGGGAAGTAACGCCTCTTCCTTAGTGACTGCCAGAGGGCACGACTCTCTGTCCCGACGACTGCCAGCGCGCAGGGCCCTCTCTACCATATGTGGCCTGCCAGGACCTCTAGACTTCAGTTCACTATTGCAAGTGGCAGGATATTTTGCTTGGCTACTACTTTACCTGTCTGGGTAATATGGAAAGGCATTTGAGGTAGTGGATGCTCTATACAAATGTAAACTTAATTAAGAAAGGGTGGTCTCATGTTATTTCTTTCTTCATTTCACTAATGCTCTCAAGTATGGATGGCTGTACAAGAGAAATGTGATACCAAGACGTTTCATTTGTGAAGCGCTAATATTGAATTATAAGCTTGAATGCACAAATGAATCTAAATATGTGCACATAGGACACTGTCAAAATATGCAGTGAGAAGTAAACACTCAATGTGGACATTTACATTTTTTAACACAAATTTTATTTTCAAACATGTTCCCTCCCCCCCACCCTAAAAAAAAAATAGCAGCTCTCCAGTGTCACCTCGTTGGTTTGTGAAGAGCTCTGTATTTAAGAAGGGGTTGTGCCATCGGTCGTGAGACAGAGTCGTGCCATCGGTCGTGAGACGGGGTCGTGCCATCGGTCGTGAGACGGGGTCGTGCCATCGGTCGTGAGACGGGGTCGTGCCATCGGTCGCGAGACGGCGTCGTGCCATCGGTCGCGAGACGGCGTCGTGCCATCGGTCGCGAGACGGCGTCGTGCCATCGGTCGCGAGACGGCGTCGTGCCATCGGTCGCGAGACGGCGTCGTGCCATCGGTCGCGAGACGGCGTCGTGCCATCGGTCGCGAGACGGTGTTGTGTCATTGGTCGTGAACACAAATTCTGTTTTTCCTGCAGTGTTCATAAGGAACCCAAAAGAAATGGCATACAGCCCGGTAACAAAGTCTTGCAAAAGACCCAGATCCATACAGAGTGAACACAGGGTGTTCCATGCTTCGTGGGCAGAAAAATATCTTTTGGTGGAATGTCCAAAAGATGAAGCTACTTGTCCTCTTTGCAAAGAAAAGATATAACCTAGATCGGCACTATAAAACACGACATTCTGACTTCACAGAAAACTTTCCAATGTCCTCAAAACCGCGTTCTGCGAAGTTGGCATCACTAAATCGAGCCCTTCTATCCCATAAAAGCTCTTTCTGTGCCAGATGAAAGAATCTGAGGCTGTAACCGAGGCACCCTTCCAAATTTGCTACTTGCGTGCAAAACATAAAAAGCCATTTACAGACGCAGAGCTGGTTAAGAAGTGTTTTATCTCGGCAGCAGACATTTTGTTTGCCAACTATCCTAATAAATCCAACATTATGAAGGAAATAGGTGCAATACAACTGTCAGATTCCTCATGCACACGTAGAATCGAGTCAATGGGGGACAATGTTCTAGCACAGGTCATCAATGTAGTCAAGCTGTCCCCTTTCTTTAGCATTGCTGTTGACGAGTCCACAGATGTAGGTGATGTGGCTCAGTTAATTATTTGGGTGAGGTATTTGGAACAAGAAATCATTCTAAAGGAAGAGCTCCCCTGCCTTTTGCCATTGCATGGTCACACATGAGGAGAGGATGTGTTGGCCAGCATGTGTAATTTTTTGGAATCTCATCACCTGCCATTGAACAATCTTGTAAGCATTACTA
Source organism: Lissotriton vulgaris (assembly GCF_964263255.1). Lineage (NCBI taxonomy): Eukaryota > Metazoa > Chordata > Amphibia > Caudata > Salamandridae > Lissotriton > Lissotriton vulgaris. The sequence goes on along the minus strand of NW_028242038.1, from coordinate 50,047 downwards.
CAGATGGGGCACCCTCCATGATTGGACATGAGAAGGGCTTTGTATCTCTGTTAATAAAAAAACTTCAATCATCCACTTTAATTGAATATCATTGCTTAATACACCAGGAAGCATTATGCGTGAAAATAAAACAAGGACAACTAAATGATGTTATGAAGCAAGTTGTGAGAATTGTTAATTTTATTCGAGCAAAAGCACTCAACCCAGACTTTTTTAATTATTGCTGAGGGATGCCAAATGTGAACGTGCAGACCTGTTGTTGCAAGCTGAAGTTACGTGGTTGAGCAAAGGTAGAGTGCTAGAAAGATTTATTATTTGGCTTCCAGAAATTGAACAATTTGTAATCAGTTGAGGGCAGTCCTTCCCAGAATTATATGACTTGCAATGGCTCACCATGCTCCATTTTCTGTGTGACATCTTCTCACATTTAAACTCTCTCAATCTGGCACTTCAAGGTATACAGAAACTGGTGTCCTCAATGATGAGTGCCATATGCTCCTCTGAAAGTAAACTCGAGCTGTTCCGAGAGCAGTTGGATGATGGTGATCTTACACACTTTCCTAAGTGGCAGGCTTTAACACAGAGGGTTGAAAAAGCTCAGGAAATGTTGTTCAGTCTTAATCTGTGTGCGTATCTGGAAGAAATGTCTGGGGACATTAAGAGGCGATTCTCTCAGTTTAGAGTTCTCACCCCACTTTTCAGGCTTGTAGAAAACCCATGGATGGTTAGTGCAAGGAATCGTGAAGCTGTTGAACTTCTTGGTTTGAAAAGGAACTAATTGACATGCAATACAGCTCTGTGCTTGAGTCCTCTATCTTGGGGATGGAACCAGAAGATTTCAGGCAAAGTGTGCCATCTGAAAAATACCCTCTTCTTTTTACCTTGGCACATATGTATGCGAGTGTTCCTTTTCTACAATGGGTGTTCGAAAAAATAAACCGAGAAACAAACTGACTGATGCACATCTGGATCACCTTCTGAGACTTGCACTCTCTGAAAAGGTTCCAGAGTACAAGAAATTAATTGCGGACATGAAGGGTAAAATGAGTGCATAAACTCTGTGCCTTGGAAAATACTTTTCCCCATTACATTTGCCTTTGTACTTGCTATTCTACTTTCACTAAAGGCCTTCAAATAAAAACGTATTATCAAAATGTGCTCTTTGTATTTACATCTGATTTTGAAATACAGCATTGTCGCATTGTCTAATGTTTTGAAACAAGTTATTTTTACTCTAGCTCCGCCCCCACTGATCCCGTCCCCACTGACCCCACCCCCAACAGTGCGGCCCTCGTCCACAAAGCACACTGTAATTTTGGCCCCGACAGAAAGTTTGCGAGTACCCATGCTCTAGGGAAAGGTTAGTCTCATCCGATTTCGCTTGGGGGGTTGGGGGGGCGGTGGGGGGGTTATGTGAGAACATGCCCTCTTTCTGCATGGTTGCTCCCACTTTTTTCTGAACTGCTAATGTACTTTGAGTGTGCCCTGGGGTCCTGCCAATCAGGTACGCAGGGCTGATGTTGTTTCCCTAAAACTGCATTGAGGACAAAGCCCAATTGGCATCTCTGGCCACAGGTCAGCCCCTGGTAAATGGTACCACAGGTACCCAGGACACTGTGACCAGGGAAGGCCTCAAAGGGCTGCAGCACTTATTGTGCCGCCCTTAGAGGTCCTGTACCTTTACACTCACACACTGTTCTGCACCAAGACATGCAGACTGCAAAGGCAAATCGAAGAGTCGACATGGCACACATCCCTGTGTATATAGGCATGACAACAAGACGCGTTAAGCTTAGGATATGCGAACATCGCAGCAACATCCGATGCCAGAAAACAACCACCAAGCTAACTGCGCATTATTTGGAGAAAAGACACCCCCCAAATGATATGCATTGGACGGTAATAGAGCACCTGACCGCAGGATCTGAGACAAAGTTGTTTGAAAAGGAGCAAAGGTGGATTTATCGTCTCGCCACTAATAAGAAGGGTTTAAATGACGATATCCCCTGGGGCACAGTCATGAGGCGGTGAGAGAAAAGGGTTGGTAAATATCTGAATTCCACATCTTAACCACCCCTTTTGTCCTGTTAGTGTAGGAGTACTTTTGGTCCTCCAATATATCCTGCTAGCCCATGTATCCCTTACATACAATATGGTACACATCGTGTCTGATTCTAATAGCAGATACTTGCTAGATATTGATAACTGTTACCTGCAAAATATTGATCTATGTAAGTGTATCTTTAATATCTAGAAACCCACGACATGTTCCTTTGAGAGTCATGCGCGACTATTACACACATTTTGCCCTTGGAGTTATAAGTTTGTTGACGATCTAAGGTCCGACGGGCTATGATGACTTCACTGTAAAGAATTATCCTGAACTTTCCCGGAAATGGATACATGATGTAATATGGTCCATAACATGTGTGTCCTACACCAACAACAAGACAGAGGTATAGTTTTGCCGAAGGTTATGGTCCTAATAACAACAGTGGGTACGATTAGCTTTACTTTTGAATGGCACAAATGGTAGTCAACATAGTATCCTTTTGTTCACCCAGTCCTGACTCAGAGGAAGTATTCATTAGCTTAACTATCGCGAGCCCCAATGCTGATATGAGGGCATAAGCTTGATTTGGTGTCGAAAAACCAAGGTGCTCAATAAAGCATTAGAACTTTGAATACTACTGACGGCTCCTCTGGAATTAACAAGAATAGTGGCGCAGTTTGAATTCATTTATTTAATTGAGCAAAGGAAAATCTACATTGAATTAAGATCGATCAATAATTAACACTCCCAACTACCATCCTAGAACGGGGCTCGAACACTGATCTTTGTTTGACTAATGGGTTACGTCCCCTTTAAGCTACTAGCACGTAACGAGGAACGCCCTTGCACGTCAATCACGTGATAGGGAAGTTTGAGCATTCAAAATACACTGCCACCGCCGGCTCCATTATCGTTCGAGCCGACGGCAATACCGAATGTAGGTGTTCTGCGGGGAGCCGCGCGTGTTGAAGTAAGTGGCTTTTTCTTATAATTGCAAAAGATGGAGCCTCTTTTGCAATACGACCTCCTGGTAACATAACCTGCCTTGAGCGTAATTGTGGATATATCTATTCCATACACAGTCTGGACACGGCGTGAAGATTACCCGCACCGTTTTGTGCTCAGGAAGAGGGGTTTGGTCCTCTACCATGTGAGCCCCCCCCTTTTACCTATTACATCACGAGTCCAAGCCTTACAGGTGGAGGTAACACAATTTAAAACGTGGTTAATAATGAGAAATGAGTGCTGCTACTCTGATTTTAGTATTTGCTTTAGTGCACTGGGAAGTCGGGACCAACCGTACAGTCCCTCTGGTGCGCTTCACTTGAATAATATGTCGCCGTTACGAAATGCGGCAAACAGAACCCGGCCCTTTAGCAAAAGTAAAGAGGAGGGGTCATATCCTCTAAGAAGTCAAATAGAGGATCCCCATTTGGGTATTAACACTGGAATGGTTAATGCATGCCACATGTGGATGAGAGTGGTATATACATGTTGCATGGGACTACCTGACAAAAGCCACCATCTAGTTATATGTCAGTTTATGTCTCTATACGTTATTATGTTTGTCCCCTTCCTCTCCTCTTTTTTTGCAGGCAATTAGCTCCTGAGAAGTTCAGTGAGCCGCCACGGGTAATAGCCGTGAGTAACACTATGGAACGATAATCTTTTTCACACTGAGAGCCTTACGGGAGGGTGCACCTTAGCAAGTGCACACAACCGGAGGACTATTCATTTATATTTATAGGTCCTGACGAATGCTGAGCGAATTAGCTATCATAACAGCAGAAACATGTTGACCACTTGCAATTAAGGACAGGGGTTTCATAAAATAGAGCCTTGTTTTGTCCGCCTTGCACTGTTTTTAATCCAATACTGGTTGGCCTTTATTAAAAAAAAATTCTATAGGATACAACCCTGTATTTTTTAATTTCACTCACAGTTTGAAGCACATATTAGTTGTAGCACTGTTGCACACACCATCAACCCGCTCCGCTGTAATTCAGGCGTTGTAGCACGCTGGGGAGGCATTCGGCCACCCCAGCGGGGACCCTATGATGAAGCATGTCACCAACTAGTGGTGAGTGAGGGTCCTTTTAAAAGAGAAAGATTCCTTTCTCTTTTAGTGTTCATTTAAGGGCAAGGTTTCCCCTTTTTTTTGAGTTTCTCACTAATTCTACTTTGCCTTTTCAGGGGGATAGAATAACACAGACATATAAAAGAATTTTTTTTTTTGGTTTCTTACTTTTTCACTAAGTCACTCTTCAGTTGTTTAAAAATATATATGACAGTGGTACAGGAGTGACTTTCCATACCCTTACTCTCTAGTTGATTTTTTTGTATACATCCCTGTGTGCCATGCCTACAACCCACTGCCCTGGCATAGATCAGTCACCCCTCTAGCTGGGTGCACTATACCAGTGGTGAGGGTATAGGTGCATGAGCATTGTACCCTTACAGTGTCAAAGTCCATTCTTAGACATTGTATGTGCAGTGAAGCCATTAAGAGTATATGGTGCTGAGAGTTTGTTATTACGAACTCCCCAGCACCATAATGGCTACACTAAAACTGAGGAGTTTGGTATCAAACTTCTCAACACATTAAATCCACACTGATGCCATTGTGGGATTTAATGAGAAATGCATACAGAGGGCATCTTGGAGATGCCCCCTGTAAAACGACCTAACCCTAGTGTCCAGGCCGAGTGGCTCCTTTCAGCTCTCACCAGTAGACATGTTTCTGGACCCCCTGGGTCCATAGCCTGCTGCTCTTGGGGGCCTGAAACAATGCACATTCTGGGACGAGGGTCCACTAAGGGGAAGCTTCAAAGGCTTGCTGCATTTGTGAGTTTCCCAAGCCCACTAGCGGCTTTCAGCAACTGGTCCCTACAGGTTCTGACCCCCACTTAGGGCGGGAGAACCAGCGGGAAAAACAAGTGAGGAGAGGTGTGCCCACCTCTGCCAACTCCACCCCCCAGGTGGAGTTGGCAGAGGTTGAAGCACAACTCTCAGTCCCCGCCATCTTGCAGATGGGGGACCCAGCCAACCAGGGTGAGGCATGTGCCCCCCTCCTAATGGAGGGTGGCATAATAGGGGGTGTGTACCCACCCAAGAGAAGGGACTCATTGGTCCCAACCTTTTACCTTCCTGTAACGCCCCTAAATCTAGTATTTAGGGGCACCCCTGAACCTTACTTCCTCAGACAAGAAACTACAAGAAGAAGTAGGACCGAACAGCTGTGCCGAAGCTAACAGGAGGAGGACGCCTACAGACTTGGCCCCAGCCCTACGGGCCTACTCCCCACCTCGAACCTGCAGAAGCGAAAGTCCGTTGTGTCCGGCAGCCAGCAACCCCCGAGGACCTGCCCTGACTTTCAAACCAAAGACTTTGTCTTCGGGTCTGCACCACTCTGCACTCGACGCCCATGGCCAGAGTTCGAGTGGTCCAACACCACGAGGAGGTCTCCCAGGTGATCCAGACCCAAGATCCATTGATCCCTGACCTGCCTCAAGCACCCAGGCGATGCCTGCAGCCTAAATCCGGAAGGTTAAACTCAACCGCAACCAGGAGCTGGTAAGAAGATCCAACCCTAAAAGTCACCCCTGCAATAAAACGCCCCACGGCCTTTGGTGGCCCAACTGACGGTGCCTAACCAACCCCCAGCATCCCAACTTACCTCTCCAAGTGCTGGTGGCACCCAGAAGACCTTCGTCCCTGAGCCTACAGTGTGTTAGCAAACTGGAGAAACCCCATTGAAAGATACAGGGCACCAGACGCAAAAAACGCATTCTGCATCCGGCCGCACCAGTGCTGCCGAGGGTGCACCTTTTGTGCTGGCTTGAACCCCCATTTGCCCTGAGCTTAAGTCCAGGAGCTTTGCTCCCACAACCTTGTGTCCTGCTCATAAGCAGCCACCAACCGGAGGCCCCCTATCCACCGATAGATAACATTGGGCCTCAGCACTCTGCACCCAGCCGTCCTAGTGCCGCTGAGGATGGAACAAGAGTGCATCCTTGACCCTGGGGGACCCCTGAGTCTAACCAACTCCCATCACCGAATACTTAATTTTGAACCGATAACCCTATTTTCTTCCTTGGGATAACATGGACTGTTTTTCTGTGAAAAGTTTCTAAGTGTGGAGTTGGAAACTCTATGAAACCCTTTAAAACTGAAACTAAATAACAAAAACGCTTTTACTTGCCTGTTTACAGGAAATCGCCCAGGGCAGTATCCAGGTATACTGCACTGTGTAAGAAAAGTAATCTGTAATCTACTTGACATTCTACTAAAAAGTCAATACCTTGAAGTAGAAAACAACTACATCACAGAAGAGAACGTCAACGTCAACCAGGAAGATGTGGTGCAGGAGGAGAGAAGCCAAAGACCGGGAAAAGGACAGTCGGAAGACACAGCTCGAGGAGAGAGGAGCCCGAGACCAGAAAGCAGCCCGCCAGCAGACCACACTACACAGACATGAGAAGAGAAGGTCCCCGATTTGGACAAAGCTCCAGATGCGTTGAGCGAGGAGTGGTGGGCCCAGACGCAGGAAGCTGACAAGCACCACAACTCAGGAGAGCTGGAGCAGACGTTGTCTCTAGGTAACCCCCTGCGGATAGGAGTAGAAGTGCGGAAAGAGAGAACAAAGAAGATTTCAAGGAGAGCCTTTCAAGAACATCACTCTCTCACAAAAGTCGTATTGGTTCCGAACGGTCAGTAGTAAAATAATAAAAGATACCACCATTAAGAAATACAGTCTGCATGCTTCTTTTTCCACACAGCCCTCCCACAGCCCTTTCAAGACAGTGGTTGGCCTCCTCTTGGATGACCTAAAGACATACATCTGCTATTAGCGCCGGGAAGCCTCTACGCTGAGGCAGCTGAGCGCTATATAAAAAGATTTAACATAACATAAAACGGGTCTGATGTATGCAAGTCTCGTCTTTCTCATGACATCCAGCGTGGTTACAGATTTCTCTGTGAACGTTGCTGCATTAGGTAAAAAGCAATAAAGGATGAAATGAAATGAAGAAAATTCTTAATAAAGCGCACTGCGACCAAGCAGCTACCTAGTAGTATAATGAAATAATAATGTAAAAGCATTGATATGGTTTCTTAGCCATATTATACTTTAAAATGGATAAAATATATACATACATAAAAACATTGACTAACAAACTCAACTGGTGCTTTTAAGATACGCCTATCCCGGAGTACCTGACATAAGCATAATACGTAGGAAGGAGTAAGTAGGTTGCAGTTTTAAGTTAAGTTTAGGTTTTTGCCAAGTATCGGAATCAAGAATTCTCTCTAAGGTTTTAATCAGCTCCGTCAAAAACACACGAGGGTCCCTGAAAATAAGTGCTAGGGGGAGGAGGCAGGGAAAACACTAATCAAGAACGAGAAGACCCCACTAGGACTAAATCTATAAAAAGGCAAACACTATAATCTTTGAAAAACATCATTATAGTCCACACAGACAGTATTTATTTGAAAAACATATATCTATTTATTATTATTTTATGAAATTTTCATTTGTAGATCCAACAACAATAAAGACATCAATATATGTACAAAATCTATTTACATTTCAAAACATATGTGACGCATGCCCTCTCACAACTTCAAAGCAACCACCAATCACACCCATCCAAGCCATCATCAGTCATACCCATCAACAATATATACAGGGAACACAAACAATTTACAAAAATATACACCATTGGAAACAGACATACAAAAGTAAAACAAAACAAAACAGAGGCGCCGGCGCGCGTTTCGGAACAGGACCGATATTCACCAATCGTCAGGGCGCATACAGTTACATATAGTCTCTTCTGTAACTTCTCGGAACATCAGAAGTATATCCATAAGTTCAAGATATGAATCAATAGATACAGTAAATTGTATGGATTATACGTAGAAAGCTAAACTCAGGGCTGCAGCTTCACATCCCAGTATTCGGTCATTAGACAATATCTGCAGGGACAATGAGACAAACCATAAATATACCTAATCATTGTAATAAATGTTGCTGGAATATAGCACCCAAAATAGAGGAAGGTAGATAACCTGAAAAATACAATAGTTAAGAAAAAAGAAGAAATTGTATAGACCGTGAAAAGGGGAGTGAGGAAGAGAAAAAGATGGGAAGAACAGAAAGGAGAAGAGGTACCGCCGGGTATCCGTGCATAACCCTCAGGCCAAATTCACGAAATGCGTGAGACGTAAGTGACAGACCATCACCATATAGTCAGATGCAGAATATATAGCTAGATATAGAACTCATTCAACCCATGCACCGTGTTTCCATGGAGAAGAATGTAAAATAGTAGCACATACCCCTATCATCGGACAGGGAATTGCGTCAATGGTACACAAGCAAAGCAGGATGCTTTACAAAGGAATGAGAAGGACTCAAGAAAACAAAAGAGCGGTTAATTCAACACGGTCCCTATCTAAGTAGTCTTACGATCCTCCTTTCCTCATAAATAACAAGATTTAGCGTCAGAAGGATTAAATGGCTTGAGGTATTGCAGGAGCCGTCACATAAGCCACAGCCTTAGCACCCATGAAAATAAATCAAAGCAATGGCGTACCCCCATCTCTCTTTTTAGATACCGAAGCTATACTCAGTATCTACCTCCACTCGGGAGGTAATTAAGGTCTTACACATGGTGGCAAAAAAAACTTTTTATAATGTCGGACCTACCGAAATTGGAGGAAAGTACGTCAGGGTATATTCAAACAGATGTGACGCCTCGCGATGGATCGGATCAGACTCAACCCTCTCTAACGATATCCCCAGATAGAGACACCTCACGATCTAGGGGGGACAGAGTAAAGAGTTAAGAAGCCACCCCTATCAAAATCGGACTGGGCTATGAGACAGAAATAAGCAAAGGCCGCCACCTACCGGAAGGAGCACATACACCGAACAGGCTCCTTGGCACAAACACACTTCTTTTCCGAAAATATAGATAAGGGCCTGAATCCTTAAACAGTCCTGTCGCTAGAGGGAAAAAGAAAAATGAAAAATGAGAATCAAGCGAAGGAGGGGGGGGAAAAGAAAAGAGCAAAAAACCCCAAGCGAATTGCCCTAAAGCGTAAAAAGTAAATAATGAAATCCAGGTAACAGAGCCTTACCGCCAACGGATAGCGCGTCTCTAGTAAGCAGTGTCGTGGCGAGGGTAAAACGGTAAAGCTGGAGCGGTCCAGGAACCAATCAAAGCAAGGTTCACTTAAATACTCCGTGTGCACACCCGATAACAACCGCTAACACCTGGGAGCCAGAGCAGGGCCTGCGCGATCATCAAGATAAAAAGGAGACTGCAGGCGAAACTGTGCAGACAACTAGAAGGCTGCACCCTAGGACGAGATCGTACAGATAGAAAAAATACTCAGCAATGCCTCGTATGAAGGCAAGATTATGATGCAAATCAAATGAACAATGAAATTAGAAAGTAGAAAATAAAGAAGGCATAATGCAAAACGGGACAAGGAATAAAAAATAAAAAATAAAAAATAAAAATGAAGAATAAAAATAGGAAGCACTGATACACCTGGGTACCAAGGGATCCAGGTGGAAGACCGAGCAGAAATTCAGCTAGATACAGATGCGTGACCCAGTCCAGTCAAGGTCACTGAGAGAGTCATCATGTTAGGGCGTTCTGCCAAGGAATGGTTTCATTCAATCCAATTCCGGCCGTTCGCAGAGTATAAATCCAGAACACCTCTCTCTTGGCTCTATAGCCATTGATATTGTTGTCAACAGGTTTATGAACTTTTTCTAGAATTCTCCATCTCAGGTCACTGAGACAATGCTGTTTTTCCTGCCAGTGGGCCACTGGCGAACGGCAGAAATTGGATTGAATGTATCCATTCCGTGGCAGAACGCCCTATTTATTTATTTATTTATGGGCTTGTAGCGCCGGCATCACACCCGAAGGTGTATCTCCGCGCGGAGCTGTGAGGTAAACAGGTCGAGCAAAGCACCTCCTAGAATAGTACTGTCTTTAGGTGTTTCCTGAAAGCTGAGTGACTCGAGCATTCTCTTAGGGAGAGGGGGAGGTTGTTCCAAAGACGTGGGCCCATGATGGAGAGGGCACGGCCTCCCTGTCTGGTCTTGTAATGTCTGGGAACCTGAAGTAACAGTTGGTTACTGGACCTAAGATTGCGGGAAGGACGATGGTACACAAATTTATCTGCCAAGTAGTGGGGTCCCAGATTGTGTAGACTCTTGTGTATCACACAGCAGATCTTAAATTCCACCCGTTTCCGGATGGGAAGCCAGTGAAGGGCCTTAAGGAGGGGGAGGGACGGCGTTCTAGGGGGGGTGTTAGTTACCAGCCGTGCCGCGGTGTTCTGCACCACCTGCAGTTTATTGAGCACTCCTTCATTGGCTGCTAAGAATAGGCCATTGCAATAGTCCAGGCGACTCAGAACGAGGGCCTGGACCAGGGTCTTCCGTGTATTATCTGGTAGAAGGGGGAACACTTTCCGAAGAAGGCTGATAATGTGGAAGCAGGACCCTAACATGATGACTTAATCAGCTCCGTACCTTGGTTATAGAATGAAGGAGGTCTTGTATCTCGCTTCTTCAGGACTCTATCTCCCAGCAACCCGCGAGGGTGACTTGGGAACACCGGAACTGGATTTCTCGGCGTGAGAAAAGTCAGCTTCTCCAGTGCGTCAAAAGGGAGGGGCGGCTTCCTTCGGCTCTCGCATCAGCTGGGCTTCGGATAAGTAGATAGCCGCTCTGCTCCACACCACCGTGTGTTTGCTTAAAGCAACGTTGGTATATTTATAACTGAAAGGTGCCGTGTTTGACGTAAGGTTGGACATAAGACGTCACTAAGAACTAACAGTTCTTTCTGGACTCCAGGAGTTCTTGTGCAAATCAAAACAAAAGCAGGGGGAATTCCCGGGCTGCTGGAGGCTTGGTTTGTTTAAAGAACGCGTTGTGCTTTCTAGGAGTCTATGGTAGTAGCCTTGCCGTGTTTTGGACTGCATGGACTATTACTAAATATGGATATGATTCTTATGCCTTTATAAGGATACTATTTGTTATAACCACATAAGGGCATGAATCGGGAATATCGAATTAGGGTCCTAGACAAAAATACAACCCCCACTCCACGTATTAATGTCCATCATTACTATAAAATAAGCAATATTAAACATACAATGCATGTGTGTTTTCCAACCCACCCCAAAATACATAATTGCATTTGAAATGGTGTATGGTTTATACACCAAATGAGTATTGCTACTGTACATTTTTCAAGCAGGGTTATCATTCAGTTAAATGCATATATATATCAGCTGAATGAATTGCGAAAATTACACATGAAATGGCTCTGTATACAGAAAAGAAGGTCGAGACCATTTCATCACATATTTATACGATAATGTACATGTGAGGCTGAGGTAAAATATTGTCTCTAATGTCTCTAAAAATAGAAGCTCTGTTCTCTAAGAATAGTTCTACTTTAAGCAAAGTACCATGTGCCGGAAAAAATGGTAAATATTTTTGATTTGAAAGAAAAATAATTTCGCATTCAGGGGAAAAAATAGTTCCAAATGTTTTCAGTTGCTTTGTTTAACAGAACTGAAGGCCAAATTCAGAGTTCAGGGAACGCTGTGTGCTTGTTGTTTTAAAAAGTTATTCTCGTTGTTCAGGGTAGAACATCATATCAGACAGGCTTGCAAAAAATTGGTCTACAACATCAGGTGAAAGTTCGACCAAGTTTGAAAATACTGTAACTGTGCAGTTCTGTGAGTGATTGCTATCATCGATGTTTGGATCAGCAATGCTCACAGAAGGTTGTACCTGTTTGGTGCTGCTTTCCTCTCGTACTTCATCGCCACCTACTCGTAGTGGTGAAGTCTCAACAAATGCTGTCAACAGAATAGGTAGCCGCTGGGGACAACACGTTGCATGAGTCGTTACTGGACAAAGCAAAGTATCGATATCCATTGGTACTGCTGATGGTAGTGTAAGACAGACGTCCAACACGCATTCTTCTCCGCATATCAGACATCGAAGCGCAGGTAAGATGCAATCCTGCCAGATTGGTCTAAATGAAAGAAACCAAGTAGTACTCAGATCTCTTAGCCGGGCTAATCCGAGGACCTTAGTGATACGGTCTCGGTAGCGTATTGCTAGGGTCTTCTCTTCCATCATTGCTGGAGTCTTGTTTGTGGCTTGCCTTGCCATATCGGAGCAGAAGGAACAAAAATAAAATTCCTGCTACGAGTCCCAAAATTAAAGGTAGGCCGCCAAAGACAGATTGGACAAAATTCGGGAAGATGCCCAGAACGGTTTCAAATGGTGTTAACAGTCCCGAAAAAATTGTCTTAAATACATGTGCGATGCCACTGGTATCAGACATGTTTAAAATTTGACTTAACATTTCTACGAAGTGCACGGGGCAATTTGTTGATAAAAGGGTATGTATCTCTGACGTTGTCCTTGCAACTTGCAGATCATACGTTTCTTTGGACGAGGTCAGCGGCACAGTTGCCTGTAAAAGAATAGACTTCATTCTGCTTAAAGTATCAATTCGAATAGAAGAGATATTCACATAAGGCCATATTGCCGCCTCCATGTCTGGATTGCTGTTTGGATACAATACTTGCATACAGCAAATTGACCCTGGAAGTAACGGTTGCGAGATAGCATTCTCCTGGCACCATTCCACAACAGCTTTGGTCATTTATTAAAACGTAGCTACCATTGGAAAGTTGTCTGAATAATGGTTCTATCTGTATTGCGGGAGTGCTTTGCAGGTACCCTTCACAGGCTCCATGCAAGTTAATACCTTGACACAGAAGTGTACCGCTTAGTGATTTTTTACAATTATTACCACTAAGGAATACCTCCTTTTTCCCTTCACTATAACATGTGTGTGTGTGTAAGGTAAATCCCAGGTTGATTTGATGTACCTTTACCCAACCTTTCATACTGGCCTGCTGGTATATATTCTTGGTAATATTTAAACTGGAAAGTTGTTATCGGAATTGTAATTGTTCCATGTATTATCCATTCAATGACAGGTCTCTCTGACATTGTCAATGGTAATCTCTCAAGTTTTTCAATGCTCAGAATCGTATAGTCTGCTCCTTTTTGTGCCAAACTGATTTGTTTATCAGTAAGGTTAAAGATAGAAAATAATGACGTTATGTTGATTAGACGCCATGGCATGTAGCCTGAACGTAGGTTTTGCAACGTCCAGCCTAGCTGTACAATAGAACGCAACTTTGTGTCAGCTCTTCATACTTCACGCACTACGAATACCAGAGTGCATAGGGGCGATCCCGAGGAGGGGCTAGCGGTGTGCGATCCATCGTTGTTTTCTACTTAAGGGCTCCCATGAGCCTCCAAGCTGACGAGCTTTTGGAGACGCACCTGTGCGCCGGAAAAGGCAACAAGGCCTGTGACGGTTACTTGGCGGCCTTCTCATCCACCTTAAATACTTTCTCTACTGATGAGGGAAACTATCCCGAAACACGGGCCATGCCTCGGGTCTAGAGATCTTGGGAACAATAAGTACTTACTTTCACCAACCTTGGTGTACCACTTACGAACTTTGTGTCAGCTCTTCATACTTCACGTACTACGAATACCAGAGTGCATAGGGGCGATCCCGAGGAGGGGCTAGCGGTGTGCGATCCATCGTTGTTTTCTACTTAAGGGCTCCCATGAGCCTCCAAGCTGACGAGCTTTTGGAGACGCACCTGCGTGCCGGAAAAGGCAACGAGGCCTGTGACGGTTACTTGGCGGCCTTCTCATCCACCCTCTTGGCGTGTAACTCCCTTGCCCTGACTTAGGAGTGGTGGTCTCTGACTGACTTTGGCGCAAGCCCTGGCCAGCCAGGGATCCCATTCCTAACACACCCCAAATTCTTTCTCTACTGATGAGGGAAACTATCCCGAAACCCGGGCCATGCCTCTGGTCTAGAGATCTTGGGAACAATAAGTACTTACTTTCACCAACCTTGGTGTACCACTTACGAATTTTGTGTCAACTCTTTAAACTTCACGCACTACGAATACCAGAGTGCATAGGGGCGATCCAGAGGAGGGGCTAGCAGTGTGCGATCCATTGTTGTTTTCTGTTTAATAGAACGCAATTGGGACGGACCATGCGGTTCGGTGTAGCAGCGGGAACGCAACGAGGAAAGCGTCCATTGTTGCACACTGGAAACGGGATGGGAATCTAAAAATAACGCCTGAGTTGTAAGGTTTTTCCAAAAAGCATTTTCTGAGCGGTGCCTGGTCGGGAACACGCAAGTGTTCCGGGACGTCTTTGTGAATTGTGTCTGCACCATTAATAACTAATTGGGAATATCTAGAACAGACGCCGCCCTACCCCTGTTGGGTGTACAACTACGGTCATCCATCTATTACGTCCATCCCGAAGTAGGAGGACGGAGGCCACCCATTAGAAATCCGTGGGTTTACGTTTTGAGAACTCTACGGTTCAAAGGTTGTGCTACACTTGTCCTGAGGAAGACCCGCAGGTCGAGGCCCCCAGTTACCCTTGCACCAAAAGACGGGTCGAAACGTCGACGCTTCTTTACATGCAAATTGGACCACCCCTCATTTAAATACATTATACATGTGATTTATGACTGTATAAATGTGAAAACAGTGAAAATCAATTGTGGTCATTTGCAAAATAAGCTGAATCTTTTAAACAGCTTTGATTTAATTCATCAGAATTGTTTAATTTTCTTATGTCACATTTTTCTTGAGGCTTACACCCTTTCTTCACAATCACTACCCCCCTTTTTCTTTTTCCTGCACTCTCTTAAAAGCAGATTGCTCTTCTTTTTACCGTTCGTATTTAAAAATTTACAAATTTATATAAACAATGAGCTGAGATGGAGAAATTTATTAAACTCCCCCTTTTTCAATAATTTTTGGTTTTGTGTCAGGTAGTTTGCTCTGGTGCTGAAAAAAAGCATTACCGATTGATTCGATAGAGCAGATCAATTCGAAAGCTCACCTAAGAAAGTAAATAATCAACTGTGAATACATTGTTTGTTGATCTGAAACTAATTCGGTTTGGACCACTGTTTGTTGATACATGTTGTAACATTAGCAAGTCTTGCTCTATTATATCAAAGGCAGATGATACAATACAGTCCAGTGAATATATTCTGGAAGACAGAGTTGTTAACCCATTGTCCACTACAGAAAGTGATTTTTCCAAATTTATACGATCAATTTCTCGTATTTTTTCTGCTGTTTCAATTTGCATTACTTTTCAAGCTTCGTTGTATGCAGCGCATATACCGGCTGCTATGAAACGTTTTTGACGTTGTTTGCGAGGTCCCAGTATGAAATCTCGCAAGTCAGCACCTCCTTTAAGTAAAGTCAAGTGTTGCTTAATTTCAGCTAGTGTGGATTTCTGTAGCCACTCAAGGTATAATTTCCCTACACTGTATGTTGTAACTATCCCTGGATGTTGTCTCTGGGAATATCTTGGGTCTGGCCTGGTCAGTTTGAACCCCTGTCTTTTGTTCAGGAATCTATCTTGACAGTTATTTGTGTCTGTGGGCCAGATCAACCATTTTTTCCAATCAAGATTTGTTCTGTTTTGGTGAAAAATATGGGATACGTCTATTTCCACATCCGTAGTACTATTACTATCAGATATGGGCTTCGGAATGGACGGTTTATTTAAGTCTTTTATCTTCGCTAAACCAAGACAAGTAGTTTTTGAATGGTATCATTCAGGAATATTATTTGTTCTGGGATCATGCAGGCTCTAAATAATGATTCTAGACCTTGTACCTGCCAGTCTTTTGTTCCCCAGATGGTTTTTGTTTCAATGTTATTTTCCCAAAATTCAAAACCAAATGTAGACATTTTGTCATAACATTTTTCAGAATAAATCAGTTTAGTATTTGTCAATATTGTTTTCATTCCTGTCTTATTTAACATTTTCACCGTTTTTCTGCGGCGGCTACTCCGCCGCAGTGCTAAGGGGGCGGGGCGGAAATGCGGTGGGCGCATGCTGGTGACG
Source organism: Lissotriton vulgaris (assembly GCF_964263255.1). NCBI lineage: Eukaryota > Metazoa > Chordata > Amphibia > Caudata > Salamandridae > Lissotriton > Lissotriton vulgaris. The sequence goes on along the minus strand of NW_028242038.1, from coordinate 33,962 downwards.
GAACCGCGGAACCGCTCCGTCACCAGCATCGGTTGCGCTGTGCTTATGACGGAGCGGTTCAGTCATGGCCCCGCCCGCTCAATAGAACGCTCAGAGCAGGCGCGGAATTCGCGCCGCGCAGGAGCGTCGGGCGGGCCATGAAGGAACCGCTCCGTCATCAGCACAGTGCCACCGCAGCTGATGACAGAGCAGTTCTGTCATCAGCAGGGGAGGGGTTAAAATAAAACGTTTCTGGATCACTGTTAAATCCTGAGAAGTATGGAAATTTCTCATAAAATGTCTTCCTTTTGGTGGAGTTGGACAATGTTCCCATTGATTATAAGTAAAAACATTTCTAGGTTGTGCAGATTTATGCAAAAAGTGATGACCATAGTGATTGTAACAGTATAATTCTTCATAATTTGATGAACCCTGTAAATAATCATGTTCTGTAAATTTAGCTGACATTACTAAATCGGACATCATATTGTTAATATTTTCAAAGTCCCAATCATCAGAAAAAGAACTTGGTATCACAAAATCACTTAAGGAAACCTTAAACTGGTGTGGATACTTCAAGAGCTCAATCGGGCCATACATTTCATATTCAGTTCGGTCCCTTGCTATACCCCCAGGTATTGGATTGGCTGTGATGTTCACTGATGATAGTTCTCTTTTCTCGATGTGAGAGGATCTGTGAGACTTTAGGACCAAGTTGATGTTCTGACTTGGTGTGTTCATGGTACTATATTTTCCATCAATGAATTTACCCAAGTATAAAACCATGATGAGCCAAAGCAGGAGGAAAAGTACACCTAAGACAGTCCAAAATTTAAACCATGGTGAAATCAGATATGTTTCTTTCAGTTGGTGAAAAAGCTCAGTTATTTTTTCTTTGAAAGTTTTTGTTGCTGGCTTCTCTCCATGTTCACTTGGATCATCAGAAAAGTCATCAAAGTTGATAAAATAGCCAGATGCAGTTCTGTCAATTGGTGGGATTGCTTCCGGATTTCCATTGATCTTTGCATTTTCTTTTGTTACATTTGTACAGTCTGAGGCTACATCGTTGTAGATTGGTGTATCATCAGGAATTGTTGCAATTTGGGTTCCAAGAGGCACCAGTTCCATGGCTTTGTTGCATAGTCCTTTTTTATTTACTGCAGGTTTATCGAATATGATTAGTCTCTCAGTTTGAACCTCTTGGATTGAGCAAAGTTTGGTCTTCTGCTATGTCTTGGTAATCCACTGGGCCTGCTATTTATTATCAGCCACATGTTTGTGGTTTCACCAGGTCGATAGAAACAATTCTGTTTTCCTTTTTACCAGCAAGTGGCAGTAGTACTACTGATCTTGTTCCGCTGACAGCTAAGACAGGTACTGCTTTTCTGTAAGAAGTCCCAAATTCCTTCTTCACCGCGATCTTTTCTCTGACCAGATCCCCAATCTTTGGAATCCATACAGGTCTTGCTGGGACAGGTGGTTCTTCAGTGGTTGTTGGCTTAAACTTTATGTTACTTAGACTCTTTTTTTTGTTTCATTCAAGTCCTGTAAAACAGCCAAACGATCTTTGATATCAAAAGTTTTTTCTTCTCCCAACGGAAGTTTGACGCTCCAGATCCTGGATAATCATTCTAGTACCAAACAAAAGTTCGTACGGACTGATACCTCCTAGAGAATTTCTTGGCTTGTTATTAAGACTACGTTGGACACTTATTAGATGTTTGACCCACCCATCACCCGAACCTAATACCCTCGCTGTTATAGATTGCATTATGTCACGGTTTTTTCTTTCCACTACCGCATTTCCCTCAGGATGGAAGGGAGAAGAGTACCGCAATGCAATGCCCATGCTGGTCATGGCCTCTTTGTAAGCTCGAGAGCTAAACGCAGGACCCTGGTCAGAATGTGGCATGCCGATTGCGAATGTGCCGATAAAGACTCACAAATCTTTTATAACAGTTCTGGCGTCAGCCGAGCGCTGGGGCCACATCCAAATGAATCTCGTGCAGGAGTCCACTGCAACCATGATATATTTATAGTTGCCATCCCTTTGTAAGGGACCACAGTGATCCAGGTAAACACACACTAATGGTTTATCTGAGATCAGAAGGGGCGTCTGCGCTGGTCTTTCATTCTTTGGCATATTTCTCATTCTAGAACATAGTTCTTAGTTTGTTTTCTCATGCGTGGCCACCAATTTCTCTGTTTTAATAACGCTGTTGTGGCGGAAATACCAGCATGTGCAGAAGCTAGCCCTTCGTGTGCCGCTAAAATAAGTCCTAATCTGTGTTCCATGTTTGGAATTGCCCTATCCCCCACTCCAGGGATTCGAGCAAATGGAACATTATATGTATCAGTTATGTATGAATATTTTACTGGAAAGCCTTTCGGGAGTGTTTTTTTACCATCTTTTACTGAAGCACTGACAGCTTGCATTATATCGCTGTCTATTTTAGTTTTTGACCGGGTGATAGCAGCTACGGAAGCCGTTTGCACAGCTGCCTTCGCGTCTTCATCAGCCAATGAATTCCCTGCAACGTGAACGCCATCACGTTGATGACTCAGTGTATGTATCACGTGAGTCTTTTGTAGCTCTTTCTGTAAAAGAACTACTTGTTCCCAAAGCGTTTTATGCTTGATTGTGCCACCTTTTGCATCTTTGAAGCCGTTTGGAACCCAGTTCTGCAAGTATTCATTGTAAGATTGAACGCAGTAATATGAATCACACACTATTGTGTGGGGAATTCGTGATCGGTAATTTCAAGCGCCATCTTAAATGCCAGAAGTTCAGCTCACTGAGCTGTACAATTTCCTAGAGATTGGGTTTTAGTGACCAGTGGTCTAAAATTTTCCTTCGTGCCAATGACCTTTAACGATCGCGCACGCAGCACTATATGCTTGTTTACCCCCAACTGCTGGTTGTGCTGATCCGTCTGTATATATTATACAGCCGTAATGTTCCAGAGGCAGGATTTTGGTCGGCAGAGGACATTCGTATTCATATTGGAGAAATTCTTGTGTTTTTAAATTAGGATCGAATTTGTATACTATGTCTGTTGCAGCAAGAGAATTAACCCATTGTATCCATCTTGGAAGTAGAGCTTTAGCATTCGGAATGCTTGCCCTCGTTACTGCTTCTAGGGCAGGTACTGGTGTAACGATTATTATTTGTTTACCTTGTGCCAGGGCTCTTTTTTTTGCCACAGCAGTTTGAACTGCTGTCAGAATTTTTTCTGTAGAGCTGAATTTCATTTCAGCTTGAGTATACAAATGTGATTTGTAAGCTACAGGTACCGTTTCTCCCTCATTAGAGGTCAGGTATGTGAATCCACATCTTCCTGGGATGACTCGGATTACAAGGTTGCGTACGTTTTCGCGTGTTTGCAGTTTTGTTTTAGTGAACATGTCTGTCTGTAATGATCTCAAAATTTCTGTGTGTTTTTGAGTCCAATGTATTGGTTTGAAATCAGGTTTTATTAATTCATAGGGAGGTTTAACCCTCTCTGCATAATTTAGAATGTATGTTCTACCGAAATTCAGGAAGCCTAGTATCGATTGTAAATTTTTCAGCGTTTTTGGTGCTTGGAGTACTGCACACTTCTCTAAGAAGTTGTCTGCCCGGCTTTTGTCTTCACTTGATAATTCATATCCTAAAAATAGGACTGTTAGATGGGCAATTCTTGACTTTTTAAAGTTGAATTTGTAATCCTCTGATGCGAACCCAAGAATTATGGTGTTCACTCTTTTTAAGTGAGTCTCCAGGTCATCGTCTGTAAGATAGATGTCATCGATATATGATAATGCCTCATCATCATATTTGTAGTACTTCTGTTACCCTTGCTGAGAATAATCCTGGGCTATTCTTGAATCCCTGTGGGAGTCGGCAAAATTGTTTTTGTGAACCCATTATTGAGAAAGCGGTCATATACCTGCTTTCAGGTGCAATGTTTTGACAGAAGAATCCATTAGAGATATCTAATGTTGTTTTATATTTTTTGCGCACAATGTTGTTCATTAGTGCTGCACTGTGTGAATTTTGTACTGCAAAAGTTTTGCAGCAGGAGTTTAAATGTCTGTAGTCCAAAACTAGACAATATGAATCGTCTGGCTTGGAGACAGGAAACAAAGGATTGTTCATTTGTGAGGTGCATCTTTCAATCACCCCTTGATATTCAAGTTGATCTAAGATCTCCCTGACTTGCTTTTTAGCTTCTTGTTTAACTGGGTACTGCCTTTATGCAGTGGGTTGATTTTTTAACTGGATTTTGTGGTGAGGAGAGTCCTCAGCCCATCCTACATGATTTTTGTATAATGCAGGGGCTTGGGCCACTGCTCATTTTCTTGCAAATGTTTTTCTTTATGAATTAGAATATGATTTGAGAAGGCAGGCATAATCATTTCTTCGCCTTAAGGGCACTCCCTGACAAACTCTGGTGGCCAGTCTTTTTCAGCTAACAGGATGTCCTAGCCTTTAGAAAGATTCTCCCAAAAGAGACCTTTTATTTTCCTAGTTTTATCTCCCTCTATACGTAATGTTATTTCATATAGTTTATGGGGCACGCTAACTCGCGTGTCTGCAGCTTCCACCTGAATGTATTCATTCGTGTCCACTGTCTCCAGATGACTCATCAGGATCTTGCGAGCTATGGTCACTTCTGCTGCGCTGTGTAGCATTGTCTGGGCCCACTCTCCGTTTTTCAGTTGTGTCCTCAGAATCCTCGTCATGTTTAATTTTAATACTTGCTACCTTCTTTCTGGGAAATTGTGATTTTTTACTTTGATGAGCAGGTTCTTTGTCTTTGGACTTGACGTGCTCTTCCTTGTGTTCTGACCATCCTCTTCTTTCCGATTTCTGTGAGGAAGTCTGAAAAGAGCGAGAGGGACGTGTATCAATATCTTGATATCTATCAGGTTTTCTCAATTTATCCCTATCTCTAAGATTGTATCTTTTCTCAGAGGGTTCCCTTTGGGGAGACTTGCCTCCTCGGCCCGAGATCTTTCTCTCCGTGGAGGAGACCTTCCTCTGGACTGGAATCGGTTTTCCTTGGGTGTGGATTGTTTATTACCATCCCAACTCTTTTTTGGAGTATTTAGATTATTTTTAATAAATGTTTTATCAGGATTTTCAGTTAATTGGGGTTTTATTGGATTCCCACCCAAACTATCTCTTCTTAGCTCTTCATAGGATTTTTCTATGATTATATTGACCGGAATGATTATAGCATTCGGGTCATCTTGCTGGAGACTTGTGTCTTCTGCTAAGAGTTGAGTTGCTAATGCTTCTCTATCTTTCTTTTTTTTTTTTTATCTGTTTTTATTGCAGAGTTAGAAACAAAGCAGCAAAGTAGGTCAACCTTCTCACTCTTGACATCTCAAGGCCCATTTTTGTCAATAAAATTGCACACAGCCATTCAGCCCACATCCAGGAGGTTGGGCGGCGTACCCGTTCGTTCCAGCAAAGATGTCATGGTGGCTATTCATAGAGATGTCTGGTCAACAACATAATGTAGTATCTGCATTTTTAACCCTCCAAACTCCCCCCCCCTAATTCACCGCCAATTATAGTCAGCCACCCATTGTGGGTGACACCAGTAGCATCAGTGCCCGCGCTATTCGGTCTATTCTAGTGCCCTCCCGTGGTGGTGTTCTCTGGGGACTATCGATGACCAATCCCGGTTTACCCAAAGTGTCGTGGCCCGGATATCCTCTCCCTTCAGTTGTAACCACAATTCCTTTCCGCAGGCACCCCTCCTGTCGCTACAGCGGATCTCTAGTAACTCCCCCCCTTCCCCTCCCTCTCCCTAACTGCTGCTGATGTGGGTTGTAATTATAGGTTCTGACTCAAGAGGTCACCACTTGACGATTCTATGCATTCGTTCTTACAAGCCCCATGGAACCCCCCTTTTCGGATGTTTCTACTCTTTATCCTCTGTCATATAGTCTATCAAAGCCTGCACTACTGTTTCCCAAGCCCTCGCCATCTCCAAGCTCTTATAGTTAGCGGTCCTAGCAGCCTGCCGCAATCTAATCACACTTTCACAAGTGGACCATTTCAGCAGCTCATTCATCCATCTCCTAACTGACGGCCCTCCTTGGATTTCCAGTGCCAGGTAATCTCTCTCTGGGCTAATATGAGTCCTAGATCAATAAATGTACTTGTAATTTTCGTTCTGGTCGTGTGAGGGAACCAAAGCAGTAGGCAAGTCGCCATATCAAACTCCACTTCACAGTCCGTAACTGTGTTCAGAAGCTCCCCCACCTCAGGCCAATACGTTCCTAACTTCGGGCACCCCCATAATAAGTGGTCAAGCTCTATCTCAGGCGATAGGCACGCTGCATCTTGTACCCGGAAGTACCGTCTGATCTTTCCCGGGGTCAAGTAGGCTCTATGTAGTACAAAGAAATGCACCTGCTGGAAGCGGGCATTTCTGCAACCCTTCCACGTCCTCTTCAGGATATGTCCCCAGACCGTGTCTGGTATAGGTTTGCCTATACTCTCCTCCCATTTCTCCTTCAGTGTAGTTAGTGGCTCTAGTCCCTCATGTAGCATCCTAGAGTGGAGGCAGGTAACCGCTTTGATCGTTCCCGCAGCCATCACCACATATTGACAGGCCATGGTCGTGTCTGGTTCCGCCAGCCCCCCCTTTCCAGTGTTTCTGCATCGCGCGACCACTGCTGCGTGCAAGAGGTAGCTCCCATCCGGGAGACCAAACTGATCTTGCAATACCCTAAAGGGGACCAGCATCCCATCAATATATAAGTCTCCCACCATCTGTAGGCCCAGATCTTCCCATTCCTTTAGTGGGGACCAATCGCCTCCATGTGGTAGTGCCGTCAACATCCCCAGAGGGATCTCCGGCGCGTATGGCCTTGTTGCCTTTGCCCTCTTCAAGCTCCTGTGCCAGCACAACCGTAGGGTTCTCTCTTCCATGGATAAACCTCTCAATTCTAATTTCTGTTGCATAATTATATATGATAAGATGTGTCTCTGGATACCGGTCCACCGGTCCTGGTCTGGGCCTCTAAATTCTTTTGCAATGTTTTGCGTTAGGATCTGTAATTGTGCTGCTAGGTAATACAATTCAAAATCGGGAACCGCCATCCCCCTTCCAGATTGGGTCTTATCAGAGTAGTCAAGGCCACCCTGCGCCTCCCGTTCCCCCAGAGAAAGTCAATAACCATCGTCCTCAGTTCTTTAAAGATCCGCTGAGGAACCCACACCGATAAGGTACAAAAGTAATAGAGCAGCCTTGGCAAAGCCACCATCTTCAGTAGTGCCACCCGGCCTTGCACCGATAAAGGTAGGGAGGCCCAAAAGGTCATGCACCCCCTCAAAGTCCTGATGCAGCGCCCTATATTTCCTTCGAGCAGAGTTGTGGCATCATGGTAAATACGGACCCCTAGATAGGTAAAGCAAGTACCCTCCCAGACCACATCCACTGCAAGAGGGGGATATGGCGTATCCGCCCGCAACGGAAAAACAAAGGTTTTATTCCAGTTCACCCTGAGGCCCAACAGCCTACCATAATTTGTCAACATCTCCACCGCCCCTTCTAGTGCTCTTTTCGTATCCTCCAGGTACAGCAACAGGTCGTCTGCGTACAGTGATATGTGATGAGACTCCCCACCATGTCCAATCCCGTTGTACAGCGCCCCTGTTCTCGCCTGCGCTGCCAGTGGTTCCATTGCTAAAGCAAACAACAGGGGAGATAGCGAGCATCCCTGCCTCGTTCCTATGCACACCGGGTAGGCGGAGGATATAACAGACACAGTCGTACCCTGGCCGTAGCAGAGGAGTAAAGAACTCTCGTCCAGCGCCCGAATCCGCCCCCTAGGCCAAACTTCTCTAGCACCCTATCAAGGTACCTCCACTCTAGGCTATCAAATGCCTTTTCGATATCCACCGATAAAACTGCTGGTTTGTGATCGGTTTCCAAGGTGCCATCTAGTAAGCGGACCAGACGGCGGATGTTTATAGCGGTGTTCCGAGTAGGAATAAACCCGGCTTGGTCCCTGCGGACCAGCATGGTCATGTGCGGCAGTAGTCTGGTGGCCAATATGTGACTCAGAATCTTGTAATCCACAGTCAGCATAGACAGGGGTCTATACGACGTCACGTCAGAGGCCTCCCTACCAGGTTTCAGCAGCGGTACCACCAGTGCTTCCCTCATCGATTGGGGTAGACGCCCCAGTTTCATGGCTTCAGAGTATACCACTAGTAGCCTGGGCGCCAGAGTGTCAATATATTTCACGTAAAATTCAATCGGTAGGCCATCCACCCCCGGTGTCTTATTTCTAGCCAGCCGCTTGATGGCCACCCGAATCTCCGACACCGTTATGGGACCGCCCAGGTCCTTCGCGGTAGCGTCATCCAGCACTGGGATATGGACACTCTCCAGGTAGTCGCCAATGGTAGAGACGCCCACCTCTAGCCGACTTTCATATAGAGTTGTGTAGTACGACAGGAAGCGCATCAAAACTGCTTCTTGCGAGTAGACTACCGCTCCTGTCTCCGTCGTTATGCTCATAATCGGGCAACCTCTAGGTTCCGGATTGGCAAGTTTAGCTAGTAGTTCCCACCTTATCCCTTTCCGCATGTACCTTTGTGATATACAAATTATAATCATAGCACCGCAGTCGCTATGTTGCCGTCGCTACCAATTCCTTCGCCTCTAGCAGCCGGTCCTGTAAATCTGGTCGCTCAGGACTACGCTGTTCCAGATCTCTCAACACACATTCCGCCTTTTCCAAATTGGCCAAAACCGTTGTCCTTTCATTCGAAAACCTGCCAATGCAGATGCCCCTCACTACCACATTCATTGCATCCCATTCAATCGATCTTGTGGCAGCTAAACCCTCGTTCTCACCAAAATAGCGCTCGATGCCCTGGTGGACCGTATCACTGAACACAAGGTCCTCTAATGTATCAGGCCGCAGTCTCCATGTTGGAACCGCCGACCTCGTTCGCTGCCACTGCACAGTCAGCAGTAATGGATTATGGTCCGAAATGGTTCTAGCCAGGTATTCTGTGTGAGCTATCATGGGAGCCAGGGGGCCACGACACAAGATGGAGTCTATCCTAACATGTAATGCATGTAGCGCCGAGAAGAAGGAGTAGTCCCTAAGATCAGGATGTTGTTCCCTCCATACATCAATAAGGCCCCACCTCCCCTGCCAGTCTTTCCTATGTGTGGCTAACCTGCGCACTGGGGAGTCGGCTAATGGTGGGTGTGATCTATCCAGTAAGACATCGGTGATCAAATTGAAGTCATCTCCCAGTATGATGGGGCCCGCTAAGAAGTGTGCCAGCGAGCCTGTCAATCTATCAAAAAAGCGGGCCTGGTCAGCATTGGGGGCGTACACACTACATAAGACCACGTCACGGCCATACAGCCTTCCCTCCACCGCTACGAATCGACCCTCAGGGTACACCAGCTGGTTCGTGGCCTGGAAAGGGACCCCCGCTCTCACCCATATCAACACCCCCCTGGCAAGTGCGATGTGCCAAACACCTGGCCGTGCCACCTCTTCTTCAGTGCAGTACATTCCTGCTTGGTTAAGTGAGTTTCTTGCAACAGTGCTATTTGAATACCACGCCTTACCAGATAGGCGTGCACCTTGTATCGTCTTGACATTGTTCGAAGTCCACGGACATTCCATGTAAGGCATTTCAAATTAGGTAATGTCCCCATTGCAGCCATACCCCAACCATCCCAGCAGTGTTACTCGGCTACCCACATCATTGCAGCAAAACCCCCCACTCAAAACACCCCGGAAAACTCCCCCAACCCCTCTCCCCAGAACAGGACCTAATAACACAACATCAGTCCCCATCCAAACCTGTAACAAAACACACATTCTACTACTCTGTAGTCGTCACTACAGAAGGCCTCAAGGGCAACGAGAGGGTGATTCAGAGCCGACGGGGGCAGGCAAGGCCCTCGCCCTGAGCCCGCGACCCCATGCGGTGTTGCAACACAATACCTGCCTTTCCGCAGAACACCAGGGCAATCTGCACCAGCAGGATTAATGAGTATGGTCCTCACTCTAAATGTCATTCATTAAAGAGTCCATCTGCAGTCTGTAGGGTGACCGCCGGCCCCCCAGAGCTATCAACGTCCGAAATGTCTCCTCCAGATTTTCCTCCGTCCTCTTCAGAGTCCGAGCCTATCAATTGTCCCTCCTGTTGTGAGCCCGTAATGATCGCCGTTTCAGCCAAAGCTCCCTTTCTGTCCGCCGCCATCTGATCATCCCGCATCGCTCTCTTGAGTTTATTCCGCTTGCGGATGCGTTGGGACTTTCGCACCTGGATAGGTTTTTGTCTCTCCTCCTCTCCCTTACCCCTGCAGTCCGTACCAGCACAATATAACTCGAGCCATGACCACACCTCGTCGGGAGTCTGAAAGAATTGGGTCGTCCCATCCAGGATCACTCGCAACTTGGCCGGGAAGAGCAAGGAATATTGTATGCCCTCATCCCTCAGTTCTTTTTTCACTGCCAGATAAGAGGCCCTACGTTTTTGGACCTCCTGCGTGTAGTCGGGGAAAAACCGTGACTGAACTGTTGTCCACCTGGAAGGGGCCCGTCGAGCGTGCCCTTTGTATCAACAGGTCTCTGTCTCTGAAATGCAAAATCTTGACCACCATAGGTCTGGGTGGGCGGCCCTGCAAGGGTGGGCGGGCAGGGACCCTGTGCGGCCGTTCCAAGGAGAAGAAAGGGGAGAGACCCTCTGGGGCCACAACCGTTTTGAACCAGTTCACCATGTAGACTACCGCGTCATTCCCCTCAACTTTTTCCGGCAGGCCTACCACCATCACGTTGTTCCTCCTATTTCGGCTTTCGGAATCCTCCGACCGCTTCTCCAGCGTCGCCAGGCGACCAAGGATATCTGTCAGTTTGTGCTCTGCGGTCACCACCGTCGGTTTGAGTTCCTGAAGCAGTAGCTCATTTTCCTTCACTCTATCAGTTAGTTTAGCATGATCCGCCCTCAAGAGACCCAGTCCCGTGGCAACCTGCGCTATATCTTGATGCAGGGACTCCTTGGTTGCGGCTATTGCCTCCAGTATGCCATCTAGTTTTTTATTCAGTCGCTGTTCCTGCGCCGAGCCTTCTGAGTCAATATGGGTCCTGCTATCCGTTTCAGGCCCTTTCGCCTGGTCATGCCACTGTTTCATTTTCAGTTCGCGACCACTGGCGGCCATCTTGATTACCGAGAGCGCCGTTTCGGTTTCGCTTCCAGGGGATTTCTCGGTTCCTACATCCATCTGCAGATCCTCTTCCCCCCGCACAGTAGTCTCAGTATTCCTCCCGAGCAGTGGCTACCTTTTTCAGGGGTTAGATCGTCCTCAGCCTGAGGGCCTCATTACCGTGTTCAAAATGGCCATTCACTATCCGTTGCACCTCACTCCGGGTGGGCAGCGATCACACCCAACAGTACTTCTGTAAGCACCTAGCGGCCCAAAAGCCTTTCTTTGCATAGCCTGTCGTCGCCCGCTGTGTGGGCTCACCAGGTCCCCTTGACAGTAGAATCGAGGAGGTCCCAATACCATATTGTGGAGAAGCCAATAGTTCACACCAAATCTAGCAGGCAAATGCCATGTTGAGCCTCATCTGTGGTCTGTGTGGAGTGTTGCTCTGTATTGATCCGGTGTGCAGACCCCCAGCGCCAGCCGATCCCCACACTACCGCCTCCTGTGTGGCCATGCAGTGTCAGATTGCCGCTGCTGGTCGCCGATCTCGTCAACAGTCGAAGTCCCGTGTCACCTCGTCCCACCGGTGAAGCCCGCCCGGGCTCACTCCTCATTCAGCTCAGCAATCACCTTCGTGATCGGTCGCCCTGTGCAGGGAGTGACGCCCTGTCTGGGTTCTTGCACGGTGCTATCAAACAGCTTCGAGGTCGGGTTTAGGTTCTACTCGTCCCTATTTCCGCTCCTTCCCCGTTGTGCACCTCTTTACAAGTCCTCCATGGCTCGTTGTTGTCGGACTCTCAGCGGCAACGATCGTCTCGGGCCGCGTTCAGGAAACGAGGTCTTCCTCACACGGTCGCCATCTTAGGCAGCGGGGATCGGCGCCTCGATTGCAATTCTCTAAAGTGGCGGAGAGCGAACTTTATTGCAGCCTCATCCGTTGACAGGGGCTTCACTCCGCTCACTCCTTCAGATGTTTTCCTTCAGCATTTCCCAGCCGCGGTCCTTCGCACCTCGTTGTTCAGTCTCCTCTGCTCGGGGCTGCTGCCATCTTACATTCAGAAGGCAGCCTCTCATGCTCCGAAATCGGTTCTAATTACACCATTCGGCCTCCTGCGTCTTCGAAAGGATGTTCCTCCGCTACACCTGGGGTTCCGTGCAGATTGCCCGCGATGCAAGCAGAGCGGAGGCGAAGTTTATCAGGAGAAATTGCGGGACCGGGCATGGAACTACAGGCTCACGCCGCCATCCCCATCGGCGTCCAAGCCACGCCTCCTTCTCTATCTCTTTCTTCTTCACTTTCCGTCATTTTATTGACTCAAAATGTTTTTGTTGCAGAGCAAGTTTCAAGGAAACAAAGATTAGGTGCACAATATTTTGGAACACTGTATCCTTCAACGTTGACTAAACCAAAAACTAATACATAGGATTCTCATCCTACTAAGATCCGGCAGATATTAACCTTTCACCCACTCCAGACGTCTATTGGAGTTTTTACGGGAGAAAGGGGTTTGTGTGAAAAGCACGACTAAGTTACTCTAGTGTCCTGCATTAGATTATCGCCTTACCAAACTTTGGGCGCCATGTAGTGTAGTTCCTATATTCCCAATCGGCTCTGCGCATTGGAATAACATAAACAGCAGTGTAGACGTAAGACTGAGGTCATCTAGGTCTCTACTGACTATGTTAGACTTAATTAGTTTTTGCCAGCTAGCTCATAGGTCACTAGAAACTTTCTCGAATGTTCAGGAAAGAGTTAACTGTCCTGATTTAGACAAGAAGGGATTAGTTTCTGACAACCGCATAAACATGACAACTTTGCTCCCTCAGAATAAAGAGTGTACCTCTAGAGTCGTGTGAAAACAATAGACAGCTATTTCACTCAGTCAATTGTGCATGCTTAATTTCACCAGAGTGCAGAGAAATAGAGAGACAGGCGTTTTCAATAAAAGGTGTTATTTTATTGAACAGTCTTCTTTCTCATGCAAGAGAAATTAATTGCCCACAATTGCAATATTTATCATAAAGTAAAGTGTGTACAGTAAAAGTAGTATTATGAAATAATACTGTAAAAACATTGATATGGTTTCTTAGCCATATGATACTTTAAAATGGATAAAATATATACATACATAAAAACATTGACTAACGAACTCAACTGGTGCTTCTAAGATACGCCTACCCCGGTGTACCTGACCTAAGCCTAATACGTGGGAAGGAGTAAGTAAGTTTCAGTTTTAAGTTACGTTTAGGTTTTTGCCAAGTATCGGAATCAAGAATTCTCTCCAAGGTTTTAATCAGCTCCATACCTTGGTTATAGATTGAAGGAGGTCTTGTATCTCGCTTCTCAGGACTCTATCTCCCAGCAACCCGCGAGGGTGACTTGGGAATACCGGAGCTGGATTTCTCGGCGTGAGAAAAGGCAGCTTCTCCAGTGCGTCAAAAGGGAGGGTCGGCTTCCTTCGGCTCTCGCATCAGCTGGGCTTCGGATAAGTAGATAGCCGCTCTGCTCCACACCACCGTGTGTTTGCTTAAAGCAACGTTGGTATATTTACACCTGAAAGGTGCCAGGTTTGACGTAAGGTTGGACATAAGACGTCACTAAGAACTAACAGTTCTTTCTGGACTCCAGGAGTTCTTGTGCAAATCAAAACAAAAGCAATGGGAATTCCTGGGCTGCTGGAGGATTGGTTTGTTTAAAGAACGCGTTGTGCTTTCTAGGAGTCTATGGGAGTAGCCTTGACGTGTTTTGGACTGCATGGGCTATTACTAAATATGGATATGATTCTTATGCCTTTATAAGGATACTTTTTGTTATAACCACATAAGGGCATGAATCAGGAATATCGAATTAGGGTCCTAGATAAAAATACAACAAGGGTAATTCAAATTAAAGTCTGTAGCACATTAGGCAAGTCTAAAACTATGACTGTCTTTGGTCAATCTAAAAAACATTTGCTCTTTTATGGTAAATGCGTACTGATCTTCTAATTTCCTTGCAGATGTGAGGGCAAGTACTGGTGCAGTTTTCTAAAAGATTAATTTTAGGTGTGGCCTTTGGATCAGTTTAATGGAAGGTAGCATGAGCGGGTTCAAAACACTTCAGTTACCATGGCACCAAAGAGGGCTATAAAAAGCCCCTTTATGAATTGCTTCATGATCCCTTGTGAAAACAAAGATAGGGCAGGTCCATCCAAAATCTAGGATGGGGACGGGCTTTATCGCCATACAGTGTTACTCTTTAAAATCTAACTGAACGCATCACTGCTCTTCTGATGCAATGAGATCAAAATGATTGGCTCTCCTTTCCAATGGCGCATGAAAGCAGGCTATATCATCTGGAGGGAATCAAACCATGTATACAACTTGCCTCCCTCTTTTGGTAGGATTTAATCCTCCAATTCTTGCTTGCAGTCTTACTATTTTCTTTCCCACAGATCACCCTTTTCTTCCTTTTGTGATAACCTTTCACAATCTGACATATCTTCTTCAGCCATATCCCTAGGTGCTGGGCGAACAGAGTCGAACACTGGCAGAGTCCAGCATTGGAGAAGGGGAAAGAGGTGGAGGTAGCAGAGATGGAGGCAGCTTAGGTACTCGATGGCCGCAAAGGTGGCCCACATGGGTTCCCAAATAGATGATATCCAACAGACTGCACAAGAAACAGCCTGTAGAAATTGTCCATCATTTTTTGCAGCATTGGTATTGAATACAACAGATACTCGAATGATGAACTCAGTCTCTTTATAGTAGCATTGAAGACCATATAACGGCAGAGGAGTTTCAGACCTAAAGGTGAGAGGACGATATTAATTTTCTTGGCATTCCTCTCATTTATAAGCCTCCTTCCAAGATGCAAGCACCTAGAGCACATCCAGCTGTATGACTGCACTGCTTCCAAGACATTATTCTGGTCGCTGAAGTCAGCTTCAGTCTTTCAATCTAAAGTCTAACTAGGCAGTCACTTTCAATGAAAAATGACAACATTAAATGGAAGTGGAATTTCTGTTTTTGACGAGGTAGTGGTCAACATTGAGTAGATGGTTGATGGTATCACCATTGACTAAGTGGGAAGTATTGCCTTCAACAAGAGTGTTGTCAACAGGGAGGAATAGACAACTGAAATGTGGTTGTCAGTGTCATAATCAACTATGCTTTTATAGTGGATTTGGCAGTTTATGAAGTCTGTACCAAAGGCTTCAATCGAGAAGTGGTCATGGGTAAGAAGGTAAACTAAGACTAAATCTTCTTTGTCGACAAGGGACGGGGGATTTGTTGTTGACTCTAAGTATGGAATGCCTGATAGGAGGCTGGTCTTCACCCTTTTTGGAGAGATTTCCCGAGGAAACTCCAGTTTCTTCCTTTGAGGAGGAAGGCTGCAGGTACTAGAGGTGAAAAGTTCAGAAAACTCCACAATTTCTTTTTTGTGTTGCCCTCATGGAGCAATTTTCACTGAATCATTCCTAGATGACAAGGCATTCATTTTAGAAGATGTTTTTTTCTTTTTTTCCAATGCAAACCTCCTTTCTCCATCCATTGAAGTTGTAGGAAAGGTTTACAAATATCACAGTGAGATGCCTCAATTGAACAGGTGCAGGCACAGATTATGGAGTATGCAGTATCGATATACTTTAATGTCACAGGCAAAATTTCAAGATCTAAACAAAAAAAAATAAAAAATCAGTTTCCACTGAGCAGTTAGGATCATGTTTCCAAAGGAAATTCATTTTTTGTTTTGCTAATAACATTTGCCTCATTTGACGAATCTCCGAGACTCTATCCGAAAAAAAAGGCCTCTTTTTGAATTGTTTGCACATGGAAGGTTTTGGAGAGATCGGTCAAGCAGGGGGGGGGCAAGGAAAAAGGGGATGTACCAAAACATATTTTCCCATTCATTTTTCCATGGGAAATTTAGACACAGCACCATGGATTCACACCAAATTTTGCAAAAAAGATGTAAGGCGTGAAAAGTGCTTTATGTGTTTTGGTGTAATCAGTTTAGTAGTTTTGGAGAAATTAAAGATTTAAAAAACTGTATATTTCACGCCGCGGAGGGTCCAAGAAGTTGACAGATCCCAAACTGAGATCTGATTGGCTAGCATGGCCTCAACCAGGAAGTGGTGGAAGCCGACTTGGGACTGAGTCCTGTGTTCCTAGAATGTACTTATTTATTTTTGTTTAAAGTCATAAGGGCGCAGGGTAGGGATACTCAGGCCGTTTTCAGCCTCTGGACCCGATACCTGGCATTCACTGTATTTTTCAGGGGAGGAGGCGAGCAGCCCCTCTCCACAGGCTGCTTTCGACACCTAACACCCTTTCCCCCGGGCCCACTTTACTTTTTAAGGGCAGGACAGGGCTAAATGGCCCCTCTGCCCGAACTTTTAAAAGGCCCTGGAGATCCCATACTCCCGGACTGCTACTATTAAAAAAAGGGGAGGGGGCTGTGCGGCCCCAGCTCCGTGAGCTTTCCATGGCCCCAGGGACCTCATCCCCTGGGCCGGCTCTCCAGCTATGTCCTGGGGAGCCTACCCACAGGACACAGCAGGTTCCCTGCCTGCACCAGCATGGGCAGTGAAATTTGTGTTTTCCTTCACCACCCATGCTGGTGTAGGCAGGGAAACTTGTGCTTGCTTCCATCTGTCAGCAGTATTTTTAAAACTCTCACCAAATGGGAGTGAACACAAAGTCTGCTCCCAGCAGGAGGGAGCTTTAAAAATGCTCCAACCAGCTAGAAGCAGACTTTTGATCTGTTTCCCTGCCTGCACTGATGTAGGCAAGGAAACCAATTAAAATATTGCTGCTGCCGAAGGGAGCAGCATAAATAGCTGCTCCCTGCGGGCGGGAGCAATGCCAACTCCCTCAGCATGCAAGGAGCCGACTGGGGCCGCGGGGTCTAGGGCACCCACCTTAAAATAATGCGGACCATTGGGATGGGGCATCGGGCAAAATACATCCCGGATAGAGGGGCAACATGGCCCTCCTCCCTGTCAAAGTACATAGGGTCCTGGGGGAAGGGGTACCCAGGGCCTAATGAGGCTTGGCGAGGGGACTGCCTCAAACATGATGTGCAGTAGAAATCTGAGTTATGGTGACCTTTTGGGGGAGGTGTGGTAGGAGAGCTTGAAACGTATACCTCATTGGATAAAGTTTGGGCTGTATCAAATGAGGTGGATGTGCTAGCTCTTTTAACACTGGTTACTGCTATTTAAAGATACTGGGGATTCCCAGCTAAAGATGGGGAATGATTGCATCATGTGAATATCTCAAAGAGCCAAAGCTCCCAAAGCTGGAAAAGCCAATAGATCTGAACGCATTTTAACTTACAAACCACACATGCCTGTTTTGCTGCTGTTGTAGGCTGACGGCACAAAGAGGAGCTGCTAGGGAATAGCAGGATGGCTCATATAGGAGCTGCAGGAGACGAATAGGCTTACAAGGACTGCAAGGCTGGGAGACAGAGAGGGGCTGAGGAGAGGTGGGAGCCTATAGGGGGCTGCAGAGGTTAGGCAATGTGGCAAAGCAGGGCTGCATAGGCTAGTTATGACCCATAGAGTGCTGTGGAGAGCAGCACATGGGGCAACAGGGAAGAAGTAGAAGGGCAGGCAAGGAGGCTACAGTACAGGTGCATGACAGACTGCAGTTGGGACTAGTTCACACATAGAGGCTGCAAAAGAGTGGTGGGTGCAAAGTGTTGATGAATAGTGGCAGGGACATGCAAAGGGGCTGTACGGAAAGGTGGCTCAAAAGGGGTTGCAAGTGCACGGAGGGGCGAGAGGGGTGAGGTTTGCAATATAAAACATCAAACTTCATCCTATTCCAACAAAAATCATCATATACATGTCCACACAACAAACATCAACGGTAAACAGGTCCACTATAATAGGCCACGCACCAACCTTCATATATCCATCCACCCACCATCCTATGGCACTATACCCATAATCACATGACTGCACACTGTCCACTATATCTAAAAAACCACCAGTGTACTCCCACAAAACTAGTTTTAGAGAACCACACTGCCACATTTACACTACCACCCAATCAACGTACATCTCTCACCATAAAAAGCACACATTCAACATCATACACCCATAATTATATTCCAACACAGCAGCCATCATGGACTGATACAGGCACCATTTAACTATGCTGTACAGTGGCACTCCAACGACTTAGTCACACCTTGAAATATCCTTTTACGCATTTAGAAACATAATCAGTGACTCTCTCAAGCATCTCATTTCAAACGTTCTTAAGTAATAAAGCAAATCACAACACATACTAAGTGTAATGCTCAGGGCCACATCCTTGACATGACAGATGCAATTGCAGAAGATAGAAACAACAAGCAAAACAGGTGATGGACCGAATGTGGATCAATGTCACACATTCACCCCAGTCTGAAGATCTGGGCCCAAATCCATCGTTTTTTTGCACTCCACACCACCCTGGGTTAGACAATGGCGATATGCAAATCAGCTCTGACCCTGTGCCCCATGGGAACAGTCCAGTCCGAACTACAAAAGCCATGTCCTTCCCAGAACGGAATCAAGCATCCGAGGACCGGACCGGTTTCGAGGTAACACCTCTCATCAGCCCGGCTAGCTTGACTCCAGTGGTGTGGAGTGCCTGGGACCCACGTCTGAGCATCCCCAGCGCACTTAGGGCGGAATTTGCAAACAAAACAGGTGATGGATCGAATGTGGATCAATGTCACACATTCACCCCAGTCCGAAGATCTGGGCCCAAATCCATCGTTTTTTTGCACTCCACACCACATTGGGTTAGACAATGCAAAGTGGAGTTGGAGTGCAAAAAAACGATGGATTTGGGCCCGGATCTTTGGACTGGGGTGAATGTGTGACATTGATCCACATTCGGTCCATCACCTGTTTTGTTTGCAATACCGCCATAAGTGCGCTGGGGATGCTCAGACGTGGGTCCCAGGCACTCCACACCACTGGAGTCAAGCTAGCCGGGCTGATGAGAGGTGTTACCTCGAAACCGGTCCGGTCCTCGGATGCTTGATTCCGTTCTGGGAAGGACATGGCTTTTGTAGTTCGGACTGGACTGTTCCCATGGGGCACAGGGTCAGAGCTGATTTGCATATCGCCATTGTCTAACCCAGGGTGGTGTGGAGACATTCTATGGTGTTTTAACAAACTGCTCTAACCAATGAGTAAACATCTCTTATTATATTACATTATATATCAGATCCTCTAAGGAAAATCTGGTACAACTATCCGGAGAGAAGAGACTGCATGAAAGCCAAACATAATTCTGCGTGTCTCATGTTTACCTCCTTCATAATCGCCAACCTCTTCTTTTCAAAAGCGTCTGGAGGGTCTTGTTTCTTCTTCCACCTTTTCATAAGTGTCTTCTCACGAAGTTCCCACTGGGCCAGCCCATGGTTCTTCGACTTGTGGATCTCATGTCGTCTTACCTAACATGATATTAATACAGTTGATACACCAACAAATGTAGCAAAATAAACATTAATGCTAATCTTGCCCTTTTACAAGTAAGGCAAAGTGTCAATGAAAAGATCTTTTGTACTGGAAAACTTCATAAATTCACATGCTTGAATCATTCCGGTCACTGTGCTGAGCTCCCAGCTAGACAACTGGGACGATTCACACATCTGATTCTATTTTAGAGCCAATACTGGAGAAAGAAACTATACTAATGATAAATAGATGCCGGGCCAAGGAATATGTGGTGGTCCTGGCATGGCCATGCAGTTTTGGGGAGCCAGTATAGGAAGGCCATTGAAGGGACTTAAAATCATAACCATGACTCATGTATATGGACTGTGGCCCTCAGGGAATGCACTGCTTCAATGACTACCTTTTCAACACTTTTGGACATAATCTCCAGCTCATGCAGCAGTAACTGAAATATCGAAGGCTACATTCATTAGCAGGGTGGCTAACATTATAAAATTAGGTTCATGGAAAGAAAATTGCTCAAAAACGCTTACCCGATCAAATACAAAATTTCCTGATTATTTATAATAAACACTGCAAATTATAGTTTCATTCATTTGCACAAGGAAATGTTTCTGGTATAATATTTACACTGAGCTACCTCTGAATCTGAGAAGCTAAAGTGATGTAAAGGAATGCCAGAGTAAACAAATGTGCATGTGGCGAGTGACTCTTGTTCAGACAGGGGAAGACACGTCTAATAATCTTCGGATAAACGAGGTAAAACACAAAGGGCCAGATGTAGGTATCCAAATACCGGTCGGAAATATCGATTTTCGGTTGTTTCCGACCGGTATTTGGATATTGAAATGTAGGGGCATGTTAAATTACAGAATCGTAATTTTACCGAATTTGTAATTTTTCCGATTCGGTAAAATACCGAATTGGTAAAATTACCGATTCTGTAATTGAACATACGGGTAGCACTGTAATCAGTGCTACAAGGGTTTAACAATTCGGTATGTACCACCAACTAGAAGTTGGTGGTAAATAATGAAAACCCTTCAAAAAGCATTTTGTTTGCTTTAAAAAACGTGCTATGTTGCAGACATACATGCCCTAAGGGCATGTATGTCAGCAACATGTGCACACTTGCACAATTGAGGGATGCAACAGGGTGTCAAAGTGACACCCTGTCCCCCTTGCAAATTCGGTAATTTTACCGAATCGGTATTTACCGATTCGGTAATTGGCATTGATTCCTATGGGCCTCAAGGTAATTACCGAATCATTCCGATTCAGTAATTTCAAAAGTGAAATTACCTACATCCCATTTACCTACTCTTAAATACCGAATCGGTATGATTCGGTATTTAAGAGTAAATCGAGATTACCTACATCTGGCCACTGCTTTAAAAACAAGAAACATCTCTTTATCAGAGTTAATAGGGTTGCAGGAGGCCTGTATCAAATTAGAGTGTGATGAAAAAGTTACTTACCTTCAGTAACACTCTTTCTCGTGGATACTCTGCCTAACCACAGATTCCTCACCTTGTGAATTCTTACAGGTACCAGTCTGGATCTGGTGATTTTTTTTTGTGCTCAGCAATCCCCTCACAAATCTTTGGGTGGCATTCTGTGGCTCCGCGTCAGGTCCATCCCACCCTGAAAGCATACGTCCAGGACACTACAAAGCTCCACCTCTTAGGCTGATGTCAGTATGTGCAAATGAGTGTATCTACATATGGATCAAATAATGAACCCCTTCTATGCAGATGTGCAGGAGCCTTTCGACACAACAGTGCTCGTGCCCGGACGGCTCCCGCGCGCATGCCGTGCAGGCACCAGATGGATTTCCTTTATTCCAAAACAGCCTCAGGAGCAGGGCTGTTCTGGGCTGTCAGTTAAATGATGATCAGTGCGCTCAGATGTAATTTCACTGAAAACTAAAGTGAACTGAGCAGATGGGCTCATTTCACTTTCACTGCCCGAGTGCTCGTGGAGCTATCTTACCCCCCTCCCCCTGAGCAGGTAGGCAGACGAGAGAGATATCACTGGAGGGGAGACTCTCCCCTATCCACTGATACCCCTCCCAGTGGATCCCTGCTGGGGGATCGCCGCAGTAGGGCGACCCCCCAGCAGGGATCCACCCACTAGACATCAAGGAGGGGGGTGGAGGGGGGGGAAGGCCCCTTGGGCAAGAGCCTTTGCTCCCCTCAAAGGTTTTGGGCATATTCAGTCTTTGTGACCCCCCCCCCCCCCCCCCGGGTGGCAGATGGGGGCAATAGCCCCAGATCTGTTCCCAGAAATCACACTAGGCATCAGGGATTTATTTAATGTAAATTATGGGGCCCTAAATGGACATGTCAATGCCCTTACCCTCTAAACAAACTTGCCTTTTTATCTGCCCCCCCCTGGAGTGCAGATGGGATGGAGATATTACCCCTGATCTGCACCCCAGGGAGGTGGGGGGGGGCAGAAAGCCCACTAGACCCAGGGACTTGTTTTATTTTTTATTAAAGAGGGTTGGGGGCTGCCCACAATGGGCAAGACCATGCCCCCACCTAAATGTAATTGCAAACTAGCCTTCCGCTCCCTGGGGGGCAGATGAAGGCAGTGGACGCCGATCTGCCCCCTGAGAAGCAGAAAGCCCACTAGGCACCAGGGATTATTTTGGTTGAATATGTAGGGATGGAGACTGTCCAAAATGGGTATGCCATTGCCCCCACCACCCCAAACACAAATGGGACAGTCTTTCTGCCCCCCCCCCAGCGGGGCAGATCGGGTTAATAACTCCAATATGCCCACCTCGGGGGTGGGGGCGGAGAAAGCCCACTAGCAATAAGGATTTTCTTTAAAAAACAGGGTTAAGGGCTCCCTACAATGGGCTTAGCCATTCCACCACCCCACATAAATGGGGATCAAAGTCTTTCTGCCTCCCCTAGGGGGTAGGTGAGGCAATATTCCCAGATCTGCCCCTTCAAGGGGGGCAGAAAGCCTACTAGGCACCAGGGAATATTTATGTTTGGGTGTAAGGGTGATGGCTGCCCAGAATGAGCCTGGCAAGATCTCCAGCTCCTCCCCCTAAAAACTAGCACAGGTTTTCTGCCCCAGAGGGGCATATGGGAGCAATTTCCCCTTGTTAGATCTGGGGGTTTCTAGTTGGCTGAGGTAGGCACCTTAGACCAAATAGGGACCCTTGCATCTAGTCAGGGCACAGGGACACACACTGTAGATAAACCCTGCTCCCTCTAGGTAGCTTGGCTCGAGCAGTCAGGCTTATCCCCAAGGCAATGTGTAAGTATTTGCATTTGGTTACAATGACCCCCCAATGTACACCACAAACTGAGACCACACAGGTGAGTTATACATAAATAACTTTTATCTAGTTTTGGCACTGTAAATGAAATCACATAAGCATTTCACGTATTTCTCTTATCACTCTTCTTCTTGTTTCAGGTAGGCACTTGTTTTAGGAAAGTTTCAAAATAGTCTCTAGTCTCTCAAAAATAGATCGTGATAGAATGACTCCGGTGTAGGAATTCAGCACTCAAAAACGTGCTTCCTAAACTGTACTTGGCCCTAGCAGGAGCACCGCTCCTTCTACTCAGGTTCCCCCCTTCTCAATGGGGAGATCAGGCACTTGTAGTTGGTCCCCGTGTCCCACGCTCAATGCGGGACCTTTGGGGGACGATGCGCACGCCCAAGAATACTTCCGAGGCGAACGTAGTCACTTGCACAGCCCCAGCGCTTCCTCTGCAGCCGGTGTCAATACCGGGTGCTGGGGGCAGGCGATCTCTCTCTCTTTAGGGTTTCAGACTCACCCTCGCAGGTACGATCGTTGTTGCAGGCTTCAGGTGCTGAACGCGGCTTCTCCAATCCGGTCGCGGCGTTTGCAGGCTTCTCGCTGACGTCAAGGAGTTCTCCGGAGTCAGCCACTCACAGCGCCAGGGCCGGTCCTAGGCATGGGCGGTATGGGCAGCTGCCCAGGGCCTCGCGCTCAGGAGGCCCCCTGCCGGCCCCGCAGAGTAGGGAAAAGCGCACTCGCGCAGGCAGTAAGGCACTTAGAGGGGCCTCACATCTTACCTTTCGCCCGGGGCCTCAGAAGGCCTAGGACCGGCTCTGCACAGCGCGGCTCCAGGGACAGCTTCCGATGACGCGGCGGCACTTCCTCCAATCGATGCGCAGCTCACGAGAACAGCTTACAGCAGCGGCCAATCACAGCGCGTCTTCTCCGACGAGCCTCCAGGCAACAACCAATCAGGTCGCGGCCCCTTCGTGCATCAGCCAAGGTGCCGATCAGTTTGCAAGTTGGTTTCGCGGGCCCTAGGCCGCGGCGGTGAAGTCCGATGGCAAGAATTTACGGCTCCCGGGGTCACAGGTCACGCGACTCCGCACGGAGTGCGATTTAGCCCCTTGGGAACACCAACAACACTTCTTCAGCCCCACACGTGCCGATGAGCACGTCGAACAGTGGTGCAACTTGTAGAGAATCTTCAGCGCGGCGCTCTTAGACACTCAGAGCAGCCAGCGCGCCCCACACTCGATCTCTTCCGATTCTTCAGCTCGAACCCACGCTTCCAGGAACACACAGCCAGGCAAGCAGGAGGGCACAGCAGATCTTAGCGAACACAGCAGTTTCTTCTGGGGCAACCTTTGTAGTCCTGGGTTGCAGACAGGAGGCCAGCTCTTCTCAGGCCCTTGGAGATTCACAGCAACACACAGCACACAGCAAAAGTCTTTGTAGGTTTCAAGCAGGGTCACAGCACACAGCACAGTCCCTCTTCTCCTCAGCTCAGTTGGTTAGTAGAACAGGTCAGCCCTTAGAGCACACAGCAAAGCAATCTTCCTTCAGTTCTTCAGTCCTTCTTCCAGCAGAGGTTCCTTCTTGATTGTTGTAGAATCTGATTTTCTGGGGACAGGGGTCCTAAACTTATACCCCAAAAAGGCTTTGAAGTCCTTTGAAGTCCCTAGAAGTCCTTAGACGTTCCTTGTGCATTGGATCCTGAATCCTTGTCTGATCCCAGATCTGGGTGGAGTGGAGCACTTCGTTATCTGATCTTCCTGGTTCCTTTCAAGGAGAGGGGCAGGGTCGTCAGCCACCCAGCAGGAGGTTGGAGCCAGTGTCGTGGCAGGCAGGCACATCCCTAGCTATTTCCAGGTGCTACCTCCCCTCTTCACTTCCAGATGCTAATACCAGCACCCCATCAAAGGGCTGACTCATCAAACCCCCTGGGGGCTTCCTGCTCCTGTCACTTCCAAATCAGACAGTCAATCCCCAACCATACCCAGGCACACAGGAGGGTCAGACAGGAGAATAGCGACTTCTCTAAAAGTACTATTCTCCCACTCAAGATTTAAAAACCACCCCTCACAAAAGATGGGTTATTAAATGCTGAGCGCAGGGATATGAAACACTCATGTCTTATCTTGTTCCTATGAGGAGTTAGGCTGACAGCCATTGGCCCCAGCCTCTCCCATGTTATCCTATGGAGCAAGATAACCTTGCAGCAGTGAGCACATAAAATGGCTGTTGTTCACTACCAGGGCATGGTACCTGCACAGGTACACGCCCTACCTTTTACATACACCGCATCCTGCCCAGGGGGGTACCTTGGGCCTTCCATAGGAATGACTGATGTGCACAAAAAGGGAAGGGTTAGGCCCAGTCAGTGTGGACACTGACCAGGGTGACATGGCAGTCCTAGAGACTGCAGGCAGGCCTGCAAAGGCAGGCCTGAGACACCATTTTAAAGCTACACACGTGGGTGGCGCAATCAGCGCTGCAGAACCACTAGTAGCATCTGACATCACCAACCCTGGCACACACAGTGCACATTACTAGGGACTTCCTGGTGATACAGATATGCCAATCGGGTATATCCAATCAAATATGATATTTTACCTTAGGAGCACTTACACTCTGACACTGATTAGCAGTGGCAGAGTGTCCAATACATCTAAACCAGCAAAACGAAATTCAGCATAGCATCACAAATCCAGGTAGCAGAGGCAAACTATAGGGGAAGAACTCACGCCAAAGATGTCAGGTTTAACACCCCTAATCTGTCCCAGGGGGGGTAGGGGGGTCAGAAAGCCCACTCGGCACCCAGGACTATTTTTGATTCTTAGTGTAATGGTTATGCCAATGCCCCCACCGAATCCCCAAACAAATGGCCATAGTTTTTCAGCCCCTCGTGGTGGCATATTGGGGCTATAGCCCCCGATCTGCCCCCCAGGGGGGCAGAAAGCCCACTAGGAAATGATCTTTTTTTGCAATGTGCCTAGTTGTGGATTTTGGGTACTAGCACGTTTCTGTCTGGGATCACCACACCAGCAATAATGTCCTAACAGTCAGCATTCCCCTCACGTCTCCCGAGTAAAACGATTGCTCACTTGTGTGGGTGAGCCAAGGGCCTGACCTGGGAAAGACCAAAAACATAGGGATTATGGGGATAGCACAATGAGCTCTAAGCACACTTTGTTTGTGTTTTATATGTGTTTTAGGCTGACTCTGCATTCAACACCCACACAAGTGAGGTATCATTTTTATCGGGAAACCAAGGGGAACGCTGGGAGGTAGGACATTTGTGCCGGCGCATTCATCCCACACAGAAATGTAAGGAAAATGTGATTTATTTTTTTTGCAGCAAAATTTGAGGTTTTCAGTGGATTCTGGGTAGGAAAACATTCGGGGAACCACGCAAGTCACACCTCTCTGGACTCCCCCGGGTGTCTAGTTTTCAGAAATGTGTGGGTTTGGTAGGTTTCCCTAGAAACACAGGTGCCCCCTTGAGAAATCAGGTCATTTTGTGAAAGATAATTTTGATGTGTCCACAATACGTTTTGGGACCTTCCATGTCGCGGGTGCTTGGCCCATTCACTCAAGTGAGGTATTAATCTCATCTGGAGACCTGGTGGAACGCTGGGTGGTAGGAAATTTGTGATAGCTCGGTCATCCCAACAACTTTTCTATACAGAAATCTGAGAAACTTGATTTCTTTCAGCTAAATTTGAGGTTTACAGGTGATTCTGGGTAGGAAAATGTTGGGGGATCCACGCAAGCCACACCTTCCTGGATTCCCACGGGTGCCTACTTTTAGAAAATGTACAGTTTAGCTAGGTTCCCCTAGGTGCCAAATGAGCTAAGGTCCAAAATCCACAGCTGGGCACATTGCAAAAAAAGGCACATAGTGAAAAGGGTCAGTTTTCACTGTAAACATGTGCTATGGCCACGTTGCGTTTTGGGCCGTTTTCTGTTGCGGGCTCAAGGCCTACCCACACAAGTGAAGTACCATATTTATCGAGAGACTTGGGGGAATGCTGGGTGGATGGAAGTTTGTGACTTCCCACAGATTACAGCACTTTCCATCACGGAAATGTGAGGAAAATGTTTTTGTTTTTTTTAATCAAAGTTTGGAGGTTGCATGGGATTCTGGGTAACAGAAACAGATGAGAGCCACACACATCACCCCATCCTGGATTCCCCAAGAGTATAGTTTTTAAAAAGGTATATGTTTGCTAGGTTTACCTAAGTGCCAGCTGAACTAGGGTCCAAAATGCACAGCTAGGCAGTTTCCTGCCGCAAGCACTAGGCCTACCCACACAAGCGAGGTACCATTTTTATTGGGATACTTGGGAGAACACAGAATAGTAGAACAAGTTTCATTACCAATTGACTTACTTTGCATTCCAGCCTAGCAAATGTAAAACGATGTGTAAAAAAGAAATCATTTTGAAAAATGTCCTCTTATTCATATGCTAGTATGGGTACCCACAATTTTTTTTTAAAAGTAAAGCGCGGCACCAGCGCGTTAGTAAAGCGCGGTTGCTGAGATTATAGCAAAAGTAAAGAAATAGAAAAAAACATCTATTTCTTTACTTTTGCTACAATCGCGGCACCAGCGCTTTACTTAAAGGTAAAGTGCCGGTGCCGTGATTGTAGAAAAAGTAAACAAGCAAATGGTGCGACAAGCTTGAGGCCACCAAAAGCCTGGTGGTGGCACTTTCAAAAGCCGCTTACAAAATGTCTCTCCGAGCAGCGCAGGCGCTGGCTCAGGGAAGACCTAAAAAGGGGTTCAGATGTTAGCCAAATTTCCATGGAAAGAGTATTCTAGGCACAGCCCTGCCAAGAACCATGCATTTGGCGTTAGATTAATGCATTTTAATGTGGTGGTCCGCATCACCGCACTTAAAAGGGAAGTCACGCATTTATATTGCCTCAGCCAAGCAGCTGCTAATTAGCCCGGACTGAGCGAAAACTGGCAGCGCATATGCACTGCTGCGGCAGGCTTGGTGGCTGGGTCAGCTCACTGTACAACATTCACCCGACACAGCGGCATTCAGATTCATGTGACGTCACAATAGTGTACAATGATTTACTTAATGGCTGTTGCCGAGACAGCCAGGACACTATGGCGGCAGATGAGACAGTTAAAGTTTGGCAACACATCCCTTGCTGCTCACACCATGTGGTGTAGTGTATAGGTCTAAGGACCTGCGGCCCAAAACGGCTGACATGGGATCGCGGCCACCACTGGAGTAGTGGTGCCTCGGCAGTCTGGACTGCACTGCAGTCTCATGAATGCTGTGCAAATAGAGTTCTGGACCGCAGGTGCTGCCGGGGGAGTCGTCGTGGCTGGCCTGTACTGTGGCGCTAGCTCTCAGACTACAGTCATTCACTCCGGTTTCTCCTAATTTATATTTCACTAGCAGCCGCCCCAGGGTTGCCTGGGGCAGAAGGGGGCTGGGGGCAGCATTTCAGACTTGCGTGCACTCCCGGCCCCCGCCCGCCACAACATTGTCTGTGTCCCGGACAATGTCGTGGTGGGCGGGAGTGCACGCAAGCCTGAAATGCTGCCCCCAGACCCATAGCCTTACCGCAGTTGTTCCGGGCCAACCTCCCGCACTGGCTCCCTCCCGTCCCGTGTCCCAGAGCCTTACCTGAGCCGCCGCTCCTCCCCGAGCTCCTCACTTCATCGCCGCTCCTCCTCGTCATCACGTACGTTGCGGCCAGCGCTACGTCGTGGCCGTCAGCGTCGCGGACGGCGCTACTTTCAGGGCACTACTTTTTTTTTTTAAGTTATATTTTTAAATTTACGGGTTTTTTTTCCTATAGCCTATGTCCATCTGCACACCCTGAGGATTACAACAACGTATTGGGTGTGTGGATTGGCGCTGTGGTTCCCGAGTTTACCTTGCCAAAAGGTTTGTGTTCTCTCTTTATAATAGTAGTATAGATAGATGTTGTCGAGACAAATGAAGTATGCTTTAGTATTTAAGGGGACAAAAGCACACATAAATGAATATTTTATCATTATATAGCAATCCAGGAAATCACAACTCACTGTGTTAATCCAGGAAATCGCAACACACTTGTTTTTTTAATACAAAGTTAAGTGTGAGGCAGAGCACTCTATGGTAGTCGAATTAACAAACATACTTCAGAAAGAACCCCACCTTAATCTACACAATTAAATAAAAATGATAATCCATAGGGGTGGAGGTCCCATGACTCTTGCTCTCAAGGTCGAAGTGTTAAATGGGACAGGCTTCCCAAAGGCAAGTTCAGTCTTTAGGCACGTTTTCGCTTACGAACAACAAAAGGAAGAACACTCTTCTTTCTTTTCAAAACTGCATTAGGGATGGGAGATCGTGTCTTGGCTAATGGGCTCGGTTCTGAAATGATGCCCTTCCCAATCCTGTTTCCTTAGTTGTCCCATTGGTCTGGGTAGCATTGTTTCGTTGTGTATTCCACCTTTCTATGGTTGGGACTCAATCAAGGACACTCGAGCCAACCCGTTGTTGCCCCCTGCCCTGGAGGAAGACATAGGCAACAATCACCAGGAGTACAAAGAGCACATCCCAGCGAACTGAATACAATCGTGCTGGGTGCATCAAGGACACGAACATGGTGCAGAATGGCCTTCCAGCCCTCCTGGCTGATCAAACACATGAACTTCAAGAGAGTGGCTGTGAGAGCAAAAAAGAAAAAAAATCATGCCAGACTGGAATCCCTTTCACGGCGCGAGACTGTAAGAATTTGCTTCCAGCTGTGTTTTCTTTTTTTTTTTGTAGGAAGAGCGGAGTTGATTTAAAGTCGGGATCTGCAATGTCGACAAAGTTGTAGCGTGTGCTAAAAGCAGATGTCATCTGTGGAAATCTGCACCGGCTTTCAGAGGTCATATTCAAACACGTTTGCAACAGGCTCTGCACATGACATTTAATGCCCTCGCCCATTGAGGGGTGTTTACATAACTGCGCTGCTCGGCTTTGGAGTTTTTATTTGCGAGGCATGCGCCGCATCAGAGCAGAAAGCTAAGGTTTTCCATCTGACTCTCAGCTAACAGAGGCACTGTACTTGGACATAGCATGGTTGAAAATGTCATTCTACTTCAAAGAAACTCCTCTCTTTTAAAAGTGAAATGCTCGAAAAACAGATCAAGAGGTTCCTATTATGAGCATTGCAAGGATACAGCGTTTGCAGTGTGCGCTGTCTAAGAGCTCTCACTCAGCCACACTTTCTCTTGCCCATTCACGCATCACTTATTGATCGCCTCACTTACTTGCTCATTCACCCACTCACCCAAGCCATTCCCTTATTGACTGACACCCTGCACACTTACTTACTCGATTACTGAGTTACCGCCGTTCGTCACTGCACGCCTCTCCTCCCCGCGCTCCTGATGTCACCACGCAGGTCGCGGCCGGCGCTACTTGCAAGGGACTACTTTATTTTTATTTGTAAATATTTTAAACAACGTTTTATTTTTATTTTTATGTAGCCTATGTCCTTCTGCTTGCCCTGAGGTTTTCTAGGATGTCTTGGGTGTTCAGATTGGTGGTGTAGTTTTTGAGTTTACCTGGCTCAAAGGTGCAAGTACTCTCTTTATAATAGTAGTATAGATATAGATTTACTTTGAGAGAAAGGGTACCATCATTCTGAGCGTGTAAGTGTACAGCTCAGTCACAGTCTGCTAACACTTCCGTGTCAGTCTCAGACCACTCTGAGACTGAGCTGAGCGATTGAGGTCCAGGAGGTAATAGCGTCTCTGTCTCAGCAGAGCCTGTAGCTCTGTGACTGGCTGCTCTCAGGCATCGGGTAGTGGAGCTGCTCGCTCCGGGGCGGACCGCTCAGCTGACAGACTAAGTCAGTCGAGTGAGTAAATTAATTGGTTTTAATTATGTAGAGCTAGCTAAAGTCTTTTAAAATTATGATTACAGCATGTGTTTCATGCTCACTCTCCTGAGGCTTCCCGGTGCTGCAGCAGGCTGGGCAGTGCTCCGAGTCTGTGAGTCACCTGAAAGTGACTCAGTAAATTATGATTAGCAGCCAGCTGAAATCCGCACTGGGGCCTTGTGCATCCTGTTTGATCTGTTGCATCCAGCATTATCTTTTCTATTTAACTGCGAGTGTCCCCATGCGTCCAGGAAACTTTAATATAGTACCTCTGTAAGACTTGTTTAAATTCATGGCTACACATTAGTTTAACCGCATCGCTGCTGCGGTTATTTTTGCGCTGTGCGGCTGTTTTCGAATAACCGCGTTACATGACGAGCTCAGCTCGTCATCCGCACACGTCACCCGTGGCTGATGACGAGCTGAGCTCGTCCTCAGCATTGAAGGGGTTAACAGTATGATCAATCAAATCAATCAATCAATCAGTCATTTGTTAAGCGCACTACATACCCGAAGGGCCTCAAGGCTCTGGGGGGGTGTGGGCGCTACTGATCGAACAGCCAGGTCTTTAGTATCCTGCTGAAGGTCAGCAGTTCTTGGGTCTGTCGTAGGTTCAGAGGGAGGGTGTTCGGACGGTGGAGAGTGCAGAAGGAGAGCCGTCTGTTGAGGAAGGCTGGGCCAGTCTTATGGAGTGCCTTGTGTGCGTGGATGAGGAGCTTGAAGGATATCCTCTTGTTGACAGGGAGCCAGTGCAGGTTTCTCAGGTGGGGGGTGATGTGGCCGTGTCGTGGTACATCGAGGATCAGTTGTGCCAAGGCGTTTTGGATACGTTATAAGGTTACCAGGGCACTTCTGGAGCTTTGCAGCAGTTTTAAGATCTTCTTCGGGTTTCCTTCTCCGCAAATTGGTGTAATTTCTGATACTTATATATTTCCCTTGCCTTTCTTGCTTAATTATGCTCGTGAGAAAGTGTTACTCAGTCACTGAATGTCAAGTACAATGAAATCATAACAATGTCGCACATAAGCAATCTGAAACCATGGCAGCTATGCAGGCTGTAGGAGCTAAAAAGTCAAATGACCTGCCTCCTTCTCTGACCCGTTTGAATTTTGGAACAATGGCCTGATCTCAGATTTCTAGTGGGCACATAAGGTTTCACTATCCTCTGAAGACTGAGGACCCTGGGGGGGGGGGGCTGAATTCTGTACCCGTTGCAGTCTGTTTAACCAGGCTTGGAACACCCCCAAATACAGAATGTTACAATATTCAAGCCTGGACCTGCTGAATCACAGTTGTCTGGTCATCCTCTAGTAGAAAATGTAGAACTTTTATCAGCGATCTCAATAATCCAAAGCACTTGCCAGCAAAGGCAGCAGTTTGAGTTTAAAAAATACTTTTGGGGGAGTGCGGGGGCAGTTTAGAATGGCTAGCTGGAGAAAAAATGCAGCACATTAACGGAGCTCCAGCGATCGACCACTAAATCCAAATCGGACGTAAAAGTGCCAAGCAAGTAACCACCCATGACACACTGTAACCTCAGGCAGCTTCAGGAATGACGGTGTAAGCAGAGAAACGGGCGAAGGGGTGTAGATGAGGCAAGCAGCCTAGAAGTAGCAGCTGAGGTAGTGCGTGGATGGAGGCCTACCTGACATGGCAACCGACAACTGAACATCCACCTGAGACTCCCGCCAACCGCAGCACAGAACAAGGCTGCATATCTGGCGCACAGTGAGCTGTGGGAGCTCGGAAGAGGTGAAGAGTACAGGGCCTCAGTGATAACATTTGCTGCCTGAGACAGACATAGATCAGCGGAGACAATAAAGAAGATTCAGTGGAGACCCTCGAAGAGTAACGGAGGGTGAGGCGCCGACCCCATAGCGGCAAAACTGGTAGGGAAGCGACACCCCCCACCAAAACTCCCTCCCCGCTTGACTCAGCCAGGGTGAATAGCGGCAGAGATTGCACACTCCCCGACGGGTGTCGAGAGGGGAGCGGCGGTGCAGACCTGCTGCCTGCCCCATCCCTCCAGCCTGCACCGGTCCTGGTTGCTCAGCAGCTGCGACACAGACAGCGCCTCTGCGGGGCCCGGACCGAGAGGCTCAAACTCTGGGTGACATCAGATGCGGTTACGTTGATTGAGGGGGAAGAGAAACATCACCACCACCATAAATTGAACTAACACGGAAGGGGCAATCATGCAAAGAGGATAACAACCCTCATCTATCTGCATCTTGCCTGCATGTTGAATACTCGCAGCACCCATCCCCGAGCATCCACTGGGATAATGGTATGAAACACTCAGCCTCAGCTAGGCCTACCAGTGCTAGGGGTTCGCCCTTCTCTGCACAAGTCCTCAGACCAATAGGATAGAAGTTGGCACAGAAACTGTGGAACCAATTCACACAACACCCTTCGGTAGTGAATATATGACGTAATTCCGCAAACATTTATACCGCATACCATGACTCTGCATTTAATACAACGCACGAGTCATTCGTCCGCAGTACCATCACTCCGCAATATTATACCCCGCATGTAACTTTACCACGCATGCCTTTACAACGCAAAAATAAGCTGACTGTTTGGGCTTCAGGGCATGAGCTGGCCCAGGTGAAGCAAGGTAATTGCAATGAATACCAAAAATATTGACCTATTGTGGTCTTCTTTTCGATAGCATTCAGTGCCCCATGAGCTTGCAGGCGAGGGGTGTTCAGCGCGGTCGAATCACTGGCAGAAGAAAGGATCCTTATTCCTACCCCCGTGCTGCTCCGAGGATAGCCGGTCAATGCCAAACACACGAGACCGGCTGTATTGTTTGTAGGACAGTAGGCATACGTCTGTAGAACTGAGTTATTAGTAGTAGGGATCACTATATGGTCCTGATGAGTAAGCAGTAGGGGACTGCTTACGAAACATGTCGACTAGGTAGCAAGCTGCTACCTCACAATCCCCTTTTTAATGTTCCCAGCTAGAGAAGTGAATAAATAATTTTTTCTACTAAGCCAGGGAATTTTTAACCTTTTGTAATTTTTTCACACTCACTTGTTAGGTCCCTACACTTTCACTGACACCCCTACACCCACACATAGCCTCTGTCACAACTTAAGTCTCCCGCGTAGTTCGTTTGGTCGTAGCACGCCCCGTCCCGTTATAGGGACGGGAAGACCCCTATTATGAAGCATGACACTA